>NC_054373.1:673750-1010625 GCF_017654675.1 Xenopus laevis
AGACTCCAGCCCGTGGGGTTGGGGAGCGCATGTGGATCATACATACCTCCAGGGGAGATGGAAGAGAGAGGAGCAGGATCTGTCCTCCAATATTTTGGAATTAAGAGCTGTTGGAAGAGCAATTCAACAGTTGTCACACCAAATAGAGGGAACTTCCTTGATGGTGAGAATAGACAATTTGGCGGCGGTCATGTATGTAAAGAAACAAGGAGGAACTCGCAGCCAAAATTTGTTGAAAGAACTAAGTCCAATTATGAGTTGGGCGGAAACACATCTACAGGACTTGTCAGCACTATACATTCCGGGGAAGCAGAATCAAGTGGTGGACTTTTTGAGTCGCACAAGTTTCAACAAGGACGAATGGGAATTGAACCAAGAAGTATTTTTTCAGATAGTCCAAAAGTGGGGTCAGCCAGTAGTGGATCTAATGGCGACGGGGAAGAATCGGAAACTGTGTCAGTTTTATTCGAGGACGGAGTGTGGCCAAGCAGTAGCGATGGATGCTCTGTTACAGGACTGGAGTCAGGGTCTGCTGTACATTTTTCCTCCGTACCCCTTAATTTCGAGAGTGCTCAAGAAGATAAAGAGGGAAGGGGCCAATGTTATAGCAATAATTCCAGATTGGCCGAGGAGGGTCTGGTATCTGTTATTGATATCAATGACGAAGGACAAGCCATGGTCTCTTCCGTGGAGGAAGGACCTTCTAATGCAGGGGCCAATAAGGCACCCCTGCCCCCAGGAATTATCTCTGAAGGCTTGGAGATTGAAAGGGGAAGGCTAAGAAAAGAAGGACTTTCAGAAGCAGTGATTATGACAATGTTAGTGGCTTGGAAACCGTCTACAAATAAGACTTATCAGAGAGTGTGGAAGATATTTTTACCGTGGCTACTTGAAAGAGGAGTTACTCCTGATAAAGTAGCAGTATCTGATGTGTTGGATTTCCTACAAGCAGGGTTTGATAAGAACCTCAGCGCAAGAACTTTGAAGTTACAAACCTCAGCCATTTCAGTACTAACAGAGAAACAATGGGCAAAGGATTCAAAAATAATGAAGTTCTTGACAGGGGTGCTACATTTAAGACCACCAGTCAAGAAGTTTTCGGCTACATGGAATTTACCTCTGGTGTTAAAGAGATTAGCTATAGAGCCGTTTGAACCGATGGAAACGATTTCAGAGATGTTATTAACAATAAAAACAACCTTCTTAATAGCGGTCACTTCAGCAAGAAGGGTGAGTGACTTGCAAGCTTTTTCGTCAGAAGAGCCAAACACAGTGGTTCAGGCAGATAAGGTATTGATGAGAACAGTAGCAGAATTTCTGCCAAAAGTGGTAAACGACCAGCATTTAAATAAGGAAATCGTTTTACCAACGTTCTTTCCAGAGCCAACCTCAGAGCAAGAAAGAGAGTGGCATAACTTAGACGTAGTGAGATGTCTATCGATTTATTGGGAAAGAACAAAGACTTGGAGAAAGTCTAAGAGATTGTTAATAATCCCGTGTGGAAACAGAAAGGGTCAAGGAGCTTCCAGTACAACAATAAGTAGGTGGATAGTGAACTGTATTAACAAGGAATACCAAGAAGCCGGAATTCGGGCTCCAAAAGGGGTAAAGTCTCCCTCTAGCAGGGCAATCAGGGCTTCATGGGCTTTTCAGGCAGAAGTTCCCATTAAGAAGTATGTAAAGCAGCATCTTGGAGTTCTGCAAATACTTTTTTAAAGCACTTTCATTTAGATGTGCGGTCTACCCAAAAAGCAAATGTTGCTTTAAAAATTCTAGAATCAGTATGTGAATAAAACATTTATTTCAGCAGTATAGAAGTTTGTGTTGTTTTTATCCCTCCCTTACGAATAGCTCAGGTATAATCACCCTTAGTGTGAAGGCTGCCATAGTGACCAGGGAAAAGAGACAATTTAAATTCATACTAACCGGAATTTTCTTTTCCTGGTTACTATGGCAGCCTTTACACTAACCCTCCCAAAAACAAAGGGCTCGGACAAAAGACAGAGTTAAGAGGGAGTAGGAGGAGTATATAGGGTTAAAGGACTGTTTTTTATTGAATGGATTTGAAGAGAACCTGTCCTATTGGCTAAGGAGGCGGAGTAAAACCCTTAGGGGCAAATTCACTAAGATGCGAAGTTGCGCCAGGCGCAACTTTGCCGCACTTCGCCAGGCGTAGTTTCGCCAGCGCTTCGCAAATTCACTAAAATCCGAAGTTGCGCACAGGGGTAGCGTAAGGTTGCAAAGTTGCGCTAGTGTTGATTCGCTAAGTGAAGCGAAGTTGCGCTAGCGAAGGTTAATTTGCATACGGCGCCAAATTCAAATTTCAATGGAGGAATACGTATCTGCACTACAAATGCCTAGAAAACCTTCAAATCTGCAAATAAAAATGTTTATTTTGCCCTACACATGTGCCCACTGTATAGGTAAGTTGCCATGAGTCAGGAAATGTAGGGGGGAAGGAGGGGAGCCCCAAAAAATTTTGATCTTTTTCAGACTATCAGCCATCATGTAGAAAACACGCCAGCGTTTTTTGGGACTTAGAAAAAAAATGGACTTTTTTTGAAACAATCCCTATCTACTCTATTGCGCTTCGCCTGGTCTGAGGTGGCGAAGGAAGTCTAGCGTAAAAGGTAGCGTTCAGTACACTGCGTGCGTTAGTGAATTTGCGTAGTTTCGTCATAGCGAAATTTCACCTGGCATAAGGTTGCGAAGTAACACTAGCGAAACTACGCCAGCGTTCGTTAGTGAATTTGCGCAGTAGTGAAAATGCTAAACGCTAGCGAATTAACGCTAGCGTTCGTCACTTCGCGGCTTAGTGAATTTGCCCCTGTGTGTGAATGTTGCCCATAGTAACCAGGAAAAGAAAATTCCGGTAAGTATGAATTTAAATTTTCTCTTATTCACTGCAATCCTTCTAATTGTGACACCAGATCGTAATTCAGCAAATCTTTGAGGTGTTTTTAAATGTATCAATTCCCTCTTGATTTTAAAGGAGCAGCAATTAAATGTTGTAATGGGTAATTTATTGTGAGATACTAGTGGAACGTGAACTGCACTTTATGGACAATTACACTTTATAAATCTATAATTATCAATTGATTCCTATGGGACACAATAATGACAGAGGGTTTTGTTTTTCACATAATGAATTTATGAATTGATTGAAGTGATTATGTATTAATGACACTTAAACAAGTCCTGAATTGTCTCTTTGTCTCCAGTTATATCTACTGTTGTACAATGATCACAATATAAACTGTGTGACCTTCTTAACTCTTCTTGGCAGTTCCTCTCTTTTTGGTCCAAATCAATTGTTTATTTCAAGAGTTCTCAGCTCGTCTATATTTAATGAATGGACTTCCTCATAGTGGTGGCAGGTGGTTAGAAGGTGCGGAAAACAAACGAACCACAATGAACATCCGGGACTGCTGGGCCTTTTGCAGCTCACAAACCCCATTGTGACGTCACTCCTCACATTATACAAAGCCTGAGGCCTGAGATGAGCAGAACCGTTCCCTGGGGGCGGCACCTCTACTACAACAGCTGAACTCCACCAATCCCCAGTGCCCCAGCTCAGACTATACCATGAAATACTGGGGGCACAACAATATCTCAACAAATGTGGGGGTCACAGCGAGTTAAATAACAGGGGTGCTCTATGTTACTCCGGATCCTCATTATGTCCCCTTTTCCATTCTCCATTGTTGGAAAACATAAGATACACAGAATATATTTATATAATGAAGATGAAATGTTCAGGGGCTCATTACCCCGGGGCAGGGTCGTACCATGTGATACAGATGTGGGGAGGAGAATTCAGGTTCCAATGGTTTGGGCTTATTCTGGATCTGTTGTTTGGAGCAGGAGTTTGTGAGATGTTGGTTCTTATTGCTGAGATTTAAGCCTGGATCCCATAGACTGGACTTTTGGTTCCACTACAGCCGGAAAAGCAAATTCAACCACAGGCCAGAGAACTGGACCTTATTATTATAACCCATAATGGTCCCATTGTGTTGTCCATACACTGAGCATACAGATTCACATACAAACACAATGTACAGCCAATAGAATTATTTATATGAATCCCACATAGAAACTCATATCTGCCCAATGTGCCTGGTGATGCCACAGTTTCTCAAACCTCCATTGGGCACATAGTCTGCAGAGCTGTATAGTCTGGGTATAGAGTGGGCATATATATGGGTACAGAATGGGCATAAAGTGGGTATATACATTGGTACAGAATGGGTATAGAGTGGGTATAAAGTGAGTATATATATATATATATATATATATATGGGTACAGAATGGATATACAGTGGGTATAAAGTGAGTATATATATATATATATATATGGGTACAGAATGGGCATAAAGTGGGTAAATATATGAGAACAGAATGGGTATAAAGTGAGTGTATATATATATATATATATATATATATATAATACACAAAAGCTATGAATATCTTGTAAATGATATCCTTATAAACGGTGAGTTCTGATGTCATCAGTTATAAACGGTGAGTTCTGATGTCATTTCTGTCACATGACTCACTGAAACGTGTGTATTATAATAAATAAAGTTCCCCCAGTTGTAAAATATGAGGATATTAGAAGTTACCTCGGAGTTCCATGACCTGTATATTCGGCCTCGTACTTTTATATGGTCATGAAACTCCTCGGTAACTTATAATATCCTTATAATTTACAAAAGGGGGGTACTTTATTCAATATATATATATATATATATATATATGGGTACAGAATGGGTATACAGTGGGTATATATATGGGTACAGAATGGGTATAGAGTGTATATATATATATATATATATATGGGTACAGAATGGGTATACAGTGGGTAAATACAGGCAAGACTGAGTAGGTCCATCATTAATAGTTCCACAAGCAGCGCAGAGAGAGATGCCCGTGGGTAATATGCAAATGAACAGAAGGCGGAGCTTTGGGCGGCATCTCCCGATGTTAAATACATACAGAGAATTCAGCGTGTGAGTGACATCCCAGAGTCCAGTCTGTTACACGTCAGGCTTTGAGTGTAGGCCTGGGCATGGAGTACACACAGCCGACCACTAGAGGCAGCGTAGTCACGAGTAGAGTCACGACCCCAACGATGATAGAGTTCTGGAGGCAGTTGTGAGAACACGGTTTCACTGGAAGAGACACAAGGACAGTCAGTTGGACAGGAGTCCAGTTCCTCTGAGGATTTATGGACTTATACAAATTGACCTACAGTCACTGAGTGACCAGCATTGCCACCAAGTGAGGATGAACTTATAGGAAACCACTTTACTAACGGCGCACACACGTATTACTGGGCGTATTTTATGCTTTTTGGGAGAATTCAGGAAAATCCTAACGTCAATCAGAATCTACTTTGCAAATACAAGTTACAGTAAGGAAGACAAGAAAAAATGTTTTAGGAATTCTCTTGAAAATTCGCTAGAAAATGGACAACGATCAGATTAACCCCAGACATGCCATTAAGATCACTGCAGAAATGAGACTACAAATGATTCAAAGCATTACCCTACTAAACTTATAGAAAGTTCCTCAAGCTTTTCTTCCCCTTTAATCCTCCCTCGTTGTTCATCTCTACCCCCCCCCCGAAAAGATTAACAGCTGTGTGTTATATCCAAATCCAAACTGCCCCTCTGTATAATCATATCTATATATATAATCATATCTATATATAATCATATCTATATATAATCATATCTATATATATAATCATATCTATATATAATCATATCGGCCCTCATGTATCTCCCAGGTAATAATGGAATTCATCATTGGCCCAAATAGATCTCTCTTTATTACTCACAGGGGAGGGGGGCTGTAACACTACCCAATGGAGAGCACCCCCCCCCCCCCAGAACTGGGTCTGATACAGGAACTAATGGGTCTGAACAAGGATTGGCCTAATATCATAACAGGACAGTGTGTGACACTAGAATTAACAGGTAACACATCATATTCATTCTCCCCATTCTCTGCTGTAGAACAGGTGAGTCACTTACCTGGGCAGTACCTGCCTTGTACCCCGGTCTCCTTTGTACTGAATCTGTTTCTCACTGAGCAACTGATATTCCCAGGGGAGGATAATGGGAGTGAAACATTAACCAATGGGGAGCTGGAATTCTCATACACTGTTTTCCCATTATAGATCAGGGAATAGAAGGGATTTGTCCCACTTTCCACCTTACAGGAAACCAGCGCCGACCCATTTGTTAGACACGAAACCTCCAGAACTGGATCTGATACAGGAACTAATGGGAGACAAAAGGAACAGTAATAGACAGGACAGGTCTCCTGATATTATAATATATGTGCAGATATACTGTATAGTGGTAATGTACCCCCTACTGTAAATTATAAGGATATTAGAAGTCACTGAGGGGTTGTTCTGTGACCATATAAAGGCACAAGGCTGCAGGCTGAGTTATACAGGGAACTCTGAGTATCACTCATGTATTATAAGGGATAATGTACCCCCTACTGTAAATGATAAGGATATTAGAAGTCACTGAGGGGTTGTTCTGTGACCATATAAAGGCACAAGGCTGCAGGCTGAGTTATACAGGGAACTCTGAGTATCACTCATGTATTATAAGGGATAATGTACCCCCTACTGTAAATGATAAGGATATTAGAAGTCACTGAGGGGTTGTTCTGTGACCATATAAAGGCACAAGGCTGCAGGCTGAGTTATACAGGGAACTCTGAGTATCACTCATGTATTATAAGGGATAATGTACCCCCTACTGTAAATGATAAGGATATTAGAAGTCACTGAGGGGTTGTTCTGTGACCATATAAAGGCACAAGGCTGCAGGCTGAGTTATACAGGGAACTCTGAGTATCACTCATGTATTATAAGGGATAATGTACCCCCTACTGTAAATGATAAGGATATTAGAAGTCACTGAGGGGTTGTTCTGTGACCATATAAAGGCACAAGGCTGCAGGCTGAGTTATACAGGGAACTCTGAGTATCACTCATGTATTATAAGGGATAATGTACCCCCCTACTGTAAATGATAAGGATATTAGAAGTCACTGAGGGGTTGTTCTGTGACCATATAAAGGCACAAGGCTGCAGGCTGAGTTATACAGGGAACTCTGAGTATCACTCATGTATTATAAGGGATAATGTACCCCCTACTGTAAATGATAAGGATATTAGAAGTCACTGAGGGGTTGTTCTGTGACCATATAAAGGCACAAGGCTGCAGGCTGAGTTATACAGGGAACTGTGAGTATCACTCATGTATTATAAGGGATAATGTACCCCCTACTGTAAATGATAAGGATATTAGAAGTCACTGAGGGGTTGTTCTGTGACCATATAAAGGCACAAGGCTGCAGGTTGAGTTATACAGGGAACTCTGAGTATCACTCATGTATTATAAGGGATAATGTACCCCCTACTGTAAATGATAAGGATATTAGAAGTCACTGAGGGGTCTGTGACCATATAAAGGCACAAGGCTGCAGGCTGAGTTATACAGGGAACTCTGAGTATCACTCATGTATTATAAGGGATAATGTACCCCCTACTGTAAATGATAAGGATATTAGAAGTCACTGAGGGTTGTTCTGTGACCATATAAAGGCACAAGGCTGCAGGCTGAGTTATACAGGGAACTCTGAGTATCACTCATGTATTATAAGGGATAATGTACCCCCAACTGTAAATGATAAGGATATTAGAAGTCACTGAGGGGTTGTTCTGTGACCATATAAAGACACAAGGCTGCAGGCTGAGTTATACAGGGAACTCTGAGTATCACTCATGTATTATAAGGGATAATGTACCCCCAACTGTAAATGATAAGGATATTAGAAGTCACTGAGGGGTTGTTCTGTGACCATATAAAGACACAAGGCTGCAGGCTGAGTTATGCAGGGAACTCTGAGTATCACTCATGTATTATAAGGGATAATGTACCCCCTACTGTAAATGATAAGGATATTAGAAGTCACTGAGGGGTTGTTCTGTGACCATATAAAGACACAAGGCTGCAGGCTGAGTTATACAGGGAACTCTGAGTATCACTCATGTATTATAAGGGATACTGTACCCCCTACTGTAAATGATAAGGATCTTAGAAGTCACTGAGGGGTTGTTCTGTGACCATATAAAGGCACAAGGCTGCAGGCTGAGTTATACAGGGAACTCTGAGTATCACTCATGTATTATAAGGGATAATGTACCCCCTACTGTAAATGATAAGGATATTAGAAGTCACTGAGGGGTTGTTCTGTGACCATATAAAGGCACAAGGCTGCAGGCTGAGTTATACAGGGAACTCTGAGTATCACTCATGTATTATAAGGGATAATGTACCCCCTACTGTAAATGATAAGGATATTAGAAGTCACTGAGGGGTTGTTCTGTGACCATATAAAGGCACAAGGCTGCAGGCTGAGTTATACAGGGAACTCTGAGTATCACTCATGTATTATAAGGGATGATGTACCCCCTACTGTAAATGATAAGGATATTAGAAGTCACTGAGGGGTTGTTCTGTGACCATATAAAGGCACAAGGCTGCAGGCTGAGTTATACAGGGAACTGTGAGTATCACTCATGTATTATAAGGGATAATGTACCCCCTACTGTAAATGATAAGGATATTAGAAGTCACTGAGGGGTCTGTGACCATATAAAGGCACAAGGCTGCAGGCTGAGTTATACAGGGAACTCTGAGTATCACTCATGTATTATAAGGGATAATGTACCCCCTACTGTAAATGATAAGGATATTAGAAGTCACTGAGGGGTTGTTCTGTGACCATATAAAGACACAAGGCTGCAGGCTGAGTTATACAGGGAACTCTGAGTATCACTCATGTATTATAAGGGATAATGTACCCCCTACTGTAAATGATAAGGATATTAGAAGTCACTGAGGGGTTGTTCTGTGACCATATAAAGGCACAAGGCTGCAGGCTGAGTTATACAGGGAACTCTGAGTATCACTCATGTATTATAAGGGATAATGTACCCCCAACTGTAAATGATAAGGATATTAGAAGTCACTGAGGGGTTGTTCTGTGACCATATAAAGACACAAGGCTGCAGGCTGAGTTATACAGGGAACTCTGAGTATCACTCATGTATTATAAGGGATAATGTACCCCCAACTGTAAATGATAAGGATATTAGAAGTCACTGAGGGGTTGTTCTGTGACCATATAAAGACACAAGGCTGCAGGCTGAGTTATACAGGGAACTCTGAGTATCACTCATGTATTATAAGGGATAATGTACCCCCTACTGTAAATGATAAGGATATTAGAAGTCACTGAGGGGTTGTTCTGTGACCATATAAAGACACAAGGCTGCAGGCTGAGTTATACAGGGAACTCTGAGTATCACTCATGTATTATAAGGGATACTGTACCCCCTACTGTAAATGATAAGGATCTTAGAAGTCACTGAGGGGTTGTTCTGTGACCATATAAAGGCACAAGGCTGCAGGCTGAGTTATACAGGGAACTCTGAGTATCACTCATGTATTATAAGGGATAATGTACCCCCTACTGTAAATGATAAGGATATTAGAAGTCACTGAGGGGTTGTTCTGTGACCATATAAAGGCACAAGGCTGCAGGCTGAGTTATACAGGGAACTCTGAGTATCACTGATGTATTATAAGGGATAATGTACCCCCTACTGTAAATGATAAGGATATTAGAAGTCAGGGAACTCTGAGTATCACTCATGTATCACACACTCACCAGTACAGCTCACACTGCTGACACTCACGTTCCTGCTACTGATCGGGTTGGTGACGGTGCAGCTGATATTCCCGGGGGAGGGTAACGACACAGTCAGGTTATTCCCATTCACTTCCCAGTGGAGACTGGAATTCCCAATTAGTGTGTCATTAATGTACCAGGAATAGGAGGGATCAGTCCCACTCAATACCCCGCAGGTGAGCAGCGCCCTCTCCTCCGACTCACACGAAACTCCAAGTACCGGATCTGATAGTGGAACTGACAGAGAAGAACAGGGAATGTCAGGCTGGAACTGGGCAGGGAATAAAGAGACTGAAACAATGGGAATGTGAGTAACGAGTCTATAACTATATTTAGAAACAATAAATACATTGATATTCTTTTTTAATAGGGATGCACCGAATCCAGGATTCGGTTCAGGATTCGGCCTTTTTCAGCAGGATTCTGACTTGGCCGAATCCATCTGCCTGGCCAAACCAAATCTGAATCCTAATTTGCATATGCTAATTAGAGGTGGGATGGGAAATCATGTGACTTTTTGTCACAAAACAAGGAAGTTAAAAAATATTTACCCCTTCCCACCCCTAATTTGCATATGCCAATTAGGGTCGGGATTTGGTTTGGTATTCGGCCGAATCTTTCACTAAGTATTCGGGAGTCCAGCAGAATCCAAAATAGTGAATTTGGTGCATCCCTATTTTTTAATAAAGTCAAGAGAAGATAAAAATGGTTTTATGCACAAATTCACAAAATGCACAAAATCAGGGAAAGTCAATATCAGTGAATCAGGCCGGGACAGAATTTTTTATATTCAATTTTGAAATCTGTCATGGGGCTAGACATTTAATCAATTTCCCAGCTGCCCCTGGTCATGTGACTTGTGCCTGCACTTTAGGAGAGAACTGCTTTCTGGCAGGCTGTTGTTTCTCCTACTCAATGTAACTGAATGTGTCTCAGTGGGACCTGCATTTTACTATTGAGTGTTGTTCTTAGATCTACCAGGCAGCTGTTATCTTGTGTTAGGGAGCTGCTATCTGGTTACCTTCCCATTGTTCTGTTGTTAGGCTGCTGGGGGTGATATCAGTCCAACTTGCAGTACAGCAGTAAAGAGTGATTGAAGTTTATCAGAGCACAAGTCACATGACTTGGGGCAGCTGGGAAATTGACAATATGTCTAGCCCCATATCAGATTTCAAAATTGAATATACAAAAATCTGTTTTCTCTTTTGAGAAATGGATTTCAGAGCAGAATTTTTTTCCCATGACAGTATCCCTTTAATATAAGAACAGCCCCCCCCCAGTAAGAACCTCTCAAACCCTGCTATGTCCCCCACCTTATTGCCAGTGGGATCTAGTGTGTATTGGGGGGCTTATTACAAACTGGCTGTGCTGAAAATAGTCTCAATTCGTGATGGGCGAATCTGTCCCGTTTCGCTTTGCCAAAAACTTCATGAAACTCTGAAAAAAATTGTGAAACGATGAAAAATTTGCAAACTTTGATTTTGACGTGCCTCAAAAAAGTTTTCAATGCGTGACGGACTTTTGACGCACGGCAAAAAAAATTCTATGAATAATGCTATTCCTTAACTACTAGTAAACTACTAGTAGTTTACTAACACAACCACAACTACTTAAGCTGAAACGATAGTATCTGGTGCTTCAATAAAATGAATGAACCACATATTTATGTTTTAAGTTTAATGAATCTGAAATATTATGTAATGCAATGTAACATGACTGAGAATAGTCATGGTGTGTTAATAATCCAAACAACTTGAAGTACCATCTGAATAGTTAAATTAAAATACAGATGAAAATGCTAAAAAAACGTTTAATAAACAAAAATAGAAAACAGTATAACACAAAACACAATGTGTTACATTACAGGAGGAGGAGGGCTGCCCCTCATGCTAATTTCCTAATTTCCCCTATCTCCTGCCTCAGCCCATTGACCTGCTGGACCAGCATGAATAAATGATCCCCATGGTACTGAGTTGGCTGCGGCGGTGCTGCAGGAGCCGGGGTCTTCATGGGGAGGAGATGGTGGAACTGGTTCTGGATCCTTTTGGCTGACAAGTTAATACATAACTGTAGTTTAATTAATAGTGTATTTGTACAGTACAGGTAGGTACAAGAGGTTTGTGCTGTAACTACAGGACAACTACCATCTATAAGGATGAGAAGTATGGGACAGGGTCCCAGGCACATCAATAAGGATGGAAAGTATGAGGATGGGACAGCTTTAAGAGAGCTTTTGCAGCAGAAAATGTCTACTTTGTAGCTGATTTCCTTGTTCTCTGCAATAATATCACAGTCACCTGTTTTTCCCAGGCCTTCCTTGTTCACTCAGTCTCTGCTGAAGCTGTTTCGAAGCCTGCGTCTGCGTAATTTTTATGAGCGCCAATTTTTGCACACAGCATTTTATGCGCACATGCCTCAAATGTCGTGTGTGACAAAAAGTTTTGTCATGCTAGGCAAACAAATTCACGAAATTTCACGAAAAATATCACCTGTGTCGAAAATCAAAAATTTGCCGCGAATCTAACTATGGCGAATTTTTTTCCTAGTCTCAATGAAAAGTAAAGAATGTGGAACTGGATTGTGTGTGGGGGTATGAGGGTAACACAAGACGAAGTGACTATATAAAGGGGGGCCCTCTGGTGCTGTTGGGAGTGTGGGAGCAATTCTGTCGGCCCCACTGGGTGGGGTGGGTGATGTACCCATGTGATCCCTCAGCACCTGCTGCTTCCCTAGCACCCCACTTCCAGATAGTAAAACAGGGAGTCACATGCTGCGGAACATCCAGTCACTAGGGTGCCCCCCAGTCGATATGAACCGCCCAGTCTCCCAAATACAATATGGGCTGAACAAGAGTCTGTCAGCATAACGGCTGCTTACTCAACTTGCAATGACTCCTAAACTGGCAAAGCAGGGGTTAAAAGCAACTCCCAGTTCAGAAGGAAACTCCCTGATTCTCTAACCGCATCTTCCTCCTAATCAGGATGATTGACAGGCTGCAACCCAGAATAACACTCCCAAACAACTCCCAGCAGCCCTGCCATGTTCCCCCATAGATTAACAGCAGTCTCTCTCTATCTCTCTGTCTCTCTCTCACTCCCTCTCTGTCTACCTCTCTCTTTCTCTCTGTCTCTCTGTCTCTCTCTCTAGGTTTCTCTCTCTCTCTGTCTGTCTCTCTTTTTCTGTCTGTCTCTCTCTCTCTCTTTCTCTCTATCTGTCTCTCTCTGGCTCGGGATATTGAGCAATGGACTCAGTATAAGGAAATAACAGAAGGTGGAAGGGTTATGCAGTGTTCACAATAATTCTCTGTGTTACCACAAGGGGGTGCAGTGTGTGGCCCCTGAAGTGCTGACACTGTTATTAACACACAGGAATGAGCGTTAGTTTTGGGGTGTCACTCACCTGGGCAGGAGAAGTTCATTGTGTTTCTCTCAAGGCTGATATTGTTGGATACGACACAGAGAATATTCCCTACAGCAGGAGGGGGGACAATAGAGATTTGGCTCCAGCTCTGATTTAGGGGGCTCCCCTGTTTGTCTGTCCCATTTAGACTCCAGGAGAAGACTGGATCTGTCCCACTGTCTGTCCAGCAGAGGATCCTGGCACTGCCATCCCGTTGGCACGACACATTCAGGGTTGGAACAGATACAGGAACTGAGAGGAGGAGAAACAAGGGGAGATCATTAGTGGGGGCCCCAGATCTGACCATAAACTAATGTACCAATGGCAATGAGACAATGCCCTGAGCTCTAGACCCTGGGGCCCCAAATTTGTAAAAGGGGTCACATCTGGGAGTGAAATGAGCAAGTGTTGGTGATTTCTGTATAATCAGTGTCCATAGTTACTGGTCAGGGGTGTCTGACTGTGTCTGGGGGTGTCAGCCCAATGGTCACTTTGTATCTGGAGCTCAATTTGTTACAGATTATTAACCCCATTCATTTCTCCCTATAATGATAATACAACTAAGTATTGTGATATAACAGCCCCCCCCGGGCTCAGCTTTACTCACTTGGGCAGAACACAGAGACCAGTTGGCTCCGCTCCTCACTCACTGGGTTCCATACACAGCAGGATATATTAACTGGGACCGGAGCAAATCCTGAGATCCAATTCCCACTCACATTCCATGAGGTGCTCAGGTTGACCCCATTTTCCAGCCAGGAGTATTGGGGATCAGTCCCTCCCTGTATCTCACATCCAATCAGAGCGAGACCATCAGGGGAGCAGGAGGAGTTCAGCCGAGGGGCCGACACTTTCTCTGGGGAGATAAAAGGAGGCATTTATTATTATTATTATTATTACTATTACTATTATTATTAATATTATTATTAATAAGCAGTCCCATCTGCACAAGAGAAGGTTGTACCTATGAAACATACAGATACGGACACATTTTATTCCCTGTGACACAGGTTGGGGGGAATTTATTTGGGTCGGTGTTGTTATGTTTTGGTAGCCGAGGATGATTAGTGTATAAAAGTGCTTTATTAGCAGAGTCATGCAGCCATTACGCAACAGAGACATCTACAGGCCATTTGTATAAACAGCACAGGTGTGTTCCTGCCCCGTGTCAGATTTGGAGGGGTAAAAACAGAACAAATGCAATGACTCAGGTTCTTACAGAAACTGTCAGTCTGGACCTCTCCTATTCTAAAGGCCAAGGAGGAGATTTGGAGAATGAGAAGTGATGTAAATCCCAAATCCTATTAAATACAAATGATTATTTCAGACAATTGGTCGTTAGAATATATCAGTGTCCTGGGAAGAGCCCGTGTTTTGGTTTTGGTTACAGATATGGAACATGTTATGTTTTGGGTAGCCGAGGATGAGTAGAGCATAAAAGTGCTTTATTAGCAGAGTCATGCAGGCATTACACAACAGTAACTTTCACTTTCACTTTTTAAGCTACCAGGAAGTATGAACAGTATGTCTGAGCACAGTGACATCTACAAGCCATTTGTAGACACACTACATATTCCCCCTATAGTAGGAAAGCATTTGGACAACTATAATAAACAGCAACAATTAAACAGTATGCATTTTAAAACAATATTGTACATTCTTCACATCACAAAGTCCTGGGTCCATGCAGGTAGTTTTGTGATTCTCTCAGTACGCCTTATAGGTTCACTTTCTTCAGGCCTATTGCAGTTGACATCAGGAGTAGGAAAATGTCCTTCATCAAATGGAGCTTCTCCAAAGTCATATCTAACAGGAGTAAGACGACTTGTATTCCATATGCGTCCATCAGACAGTTCATATGTGTATGGTCCTCGCTGGCATCTCACTTCAAGAGGTGTAGTAAATTTAGATTGTCCTTGTTTCAGTATTCCTGGTTTCTTAATTCTGACTAAAGATACAGGCTGAAAGTGTACTTGCACCACGTTTTCTGTCAGTATAAGCCTTGCATTTGGCTTGTTGATGTTTCACAATGTCAGCAGTAGATGACTTTGTAGGCACAGTATTTGTGGAAGTTTGATGTCTGCAACATGTAACTTAGTGCGCATCAATCTTTCAACAACCACATTTACTCTTGGCATGAAAAAGTTCTTTATAGCAGTAAGAGCAGTTTCATAAGTCTCATCAGGTAATGGTAATGTATAGAATATACGCTGTCCCTCTGCTCCCAGGCAGTGAAGAAGTAAAGCTTTTTAGCAGCACAAATCTCCCCTTGGTCAGCAGCAATAATGTAGTTTTCAAACATAAGGATCCAAGCAGTAAAAGGTATGGTAGGCTCACCAGGGTTTGGAAGAAAAGCTGCAGGCTGCTGCAGAGATAGAAGATATGGGGTGCCGTTTGTCCCAAATACATTCTGTATACAAAACTCTCCCTAATACACAGAATGAATGTCTCTCATGTTATATAAGTATTTGTGACCATACACAGATAAAAATATATACAAAAGACTTATTTCTATTAAGGAATGAAAACAAAATCTGGTTAGTGCACAAAAGGATGTCATTATATCACAAACTCCATTCTGTACAGTTTAACAAGCAATCTGTCGCACAAATGTATAACCTCCATGTAACGGACGCACTTATGTGCAGAGTTACTTACAGAATAAATTATGTAAAAACAAAGTTGGACATAATATATAATAGTGTAACTAACTAGTGCTTGTCAAGCTAGATTTGACTGACAAAATAGATATCTGTGACAGAAAGCAAGATTTTATAGTACAGGATTCATTCTTTCCACAAAATGACAGTTTTGTTTCACAAAACAGATAAAATAACCATTCTGTGAAGCAACACTGTCAGTCACATTCCTGAACCAATAAGAACAAAGCTTATTGCCATATACAAACAAGATGAGAAGTTGCCAGCTCTGCTCCACATGGCTAAGGCAAAGTATCTGACCTGCTATAGAGGGCGCCCTCTAATGTCCCCTGTGCTGCATAGTAATAAACATGAACAAACCTTTCCTAAAAGAGCTGCTGTTAAACACTACAGGTTCATAAATGGAAGTTTTTACAAATGGCTGAGAAATATAATGCTGCACTTCTAATGATTGTAGAAAAAGAAAAGTATGCAAAACATAAATATGCTCATTTTAGGTGATATGGCTATTCTTATAGTAGTAACCTGCTTGTGTGGCCATTTTGGTTAAGGGCATTCCTGCTGTTTTGCCATTATCTTATGACTTACTCCTATTCCTCTTCCTGTCTAAGCTGAGAGCAATAATGGGACAGGCCACACCCACCTGCCATCTTCTATTAAATGTACCAGAATTTACTTAGCTATAGTTCAACTACTACATAATAGATTTAGCCAGAGACTTGGGACTGGTCATGTACATCACACATTGTGTATAGTATGATGTGTAGGTTATATGAGCAGCCACTCCTAAGTACTGTGTGTAAACAAAAGACTTCAGGACTTCAACTTCACCTCCTTTCGTGAATTTGTGTCTTTTCACCGCTTCGGGACTTCAGCTTCGTCTTTTCGGCACTCCCGCATTCGGTAATATGTGAAATGGCCGCATGGCTCAGGCGCTCGTTAAGGGGACCTGGCTCTTTGAAAAATGCAGCACTTCTGGGCCCCCCTTCAGGCACGGAACACTTATCCCCCCCCTGCTGGCGGCCCTGGACATGTGACATGGGCACAGTTGTGCTCTCTGCTCTAGTGTTGTGCCCCCCTTGACCCACTCTGATGTGAAAGGGTTAAGCACTGGGCAGGTAAGGGGACGGCATCATTAGAGTCTTTTGTTATAAATAAATATAAAGCATTGTATAGCTTGTTGCTTCTATATAAATAGATTATGATCCCCTAAAATTGCCCCTGCTTAAATGACCCCCTTTTGTTTATACACAGTACTCAGGAGTGGCTGCTCATATAACCTAAACATCATACTATCCAGAATGCGTGACTGTGCACATGATCAGTCCCAAGTCTCTGGCTAAAGCTATTATGTAGTAGTTGAACTATACCTACCAACATTTTGGAAATAAAAAGAGAGACAAAAATTTTTTTTGCATGTAGTGCAGCAATTTTTTTGACCACACCCATGTTGTGGCCGCACCCTATAATTACCATGTTCATTTTACAAAGTTTGGCAGGTTATAAAAATTTGAAAATATTTCTCCTTATCTAAACTGTTAAAAATACTTATTTTCTTATCTCAAAATTGTTATAAAGCATCTTAGTTGCACCTGTTAGCTGTACTGGCCTCTCTGCCAAAAGCCAATTAAGTTAGAAACTTTGTTTCTTTTTCTGGCTGTTCAGTGCAGAGAAAAGAGGGACTTTCCAGTACAAATGAGGGACCTCAAGTTGAGCTGTCAAAAGAGGGACTGTCCCTCTGAAAAAGGGACAGTTGGGAGGTATGTGTGCACATGATCAGTCCCTAAGTCTCTAAGGCTAAATCTATTATGTAGTAGTTGAACTATAGCTAAGCACATTATTAAGAGATTACTACAAGCTAATTGGTGCAAGATTACAGCTAGGAGGAGACATTGGAGTCTAACTATAATATACAAAATTTATAACTGTGTGGCCTGTCCCATTATTACTCTCAGCTTAGACAGGAAGAGGAATAGGAGTAAGTCATAAGACAATGGCAAAACAGCAGGAATGCCCTTAACCAAAATGGCCACACAAGCAGGTTACTACAATAAGAATAGCTATATCACCTAAAATGATCATATTTATGTTTTGCATACTTTTCTTTTTCTACAATCATTAGAAGTGCAGCATTATATTTCTATAATGTAAAAACTTCCATTTATGAACCTGTAGTGTTTAACAGCAGCTCTTTTAGGAAAGGTTTGTTCATGTTTATTTACTATGCAGCACAGGGGACATTAGAGGCGCCTCTATAGCAGGTCAGATACTTTGCCTTAGCCATGTGGAGCAGAGCTGGAACTTCTCATCTTGTTTGTATATGGCAATAAGCTTTGTTCTTATTGGTTCAGGAATGTGACTGACAGTGTTGCTTCACAGAATGGTTATTTTATCTGTTTTGTGAAACAAAACTGTCATTTTGTGGAAAGAATGAATCCTGTACTATAAAATCTTGCTTTCTGTCACAGATATCTATTTTGTCAGTAAAATCTAGCTTGACAAGCACTAGTTAGTTACACTATTATATATTATGTCCAACTTTGTTTTTACATAATTCATTCTGTAAGTAACTCTGCACATAAGTGCGTCTGTTATATGGAGTTTATACATTTGTGAGACAGATTGCTTGTTAAACTGTACAGAATGGAGTTTGTGATATAATGACATCCTTTTGTGCACTAACCAGATTTTGTTTTCATTCTTTAATAGAAATAAGTCTTTTGTATATTTTTTTATCTGTGTATGGTCACTTACATACTGATATAACATGAGAGACATTCATTATGTGTATTAGGGATAGTTTTGTATACAGAATGTATTTGGGACAAACGGCACCCCATACATGCAGGCATTACACAACAGTAACTTTCACTTTTTAAGCTGTCAGGAATTATGCACAGTATAAGTCTGGGTACAGTGACAGCTTCAGGCCATTTGTATAAACACCACAGAACAGAGTCTGGAATAGAAACTCAATGATCATGTCACCTGGCAGTTATGAGAGAAACTGGCAGTTTATAAGGAATTAGGAATGATTGGGCCCTCCCCCCATGGGCCCTCCCCCCTATTCCCAGGTCTTGAGGGAGGGAAAGAAAATCTGTTTTTGTGTTTATTTGGGGAGATTGAGCTGAACAGAAAGGAGTTGGGACAGGGCACTTCATGGCTGGAGTTAAAGGGACAGTATACACATATCGACGCCTTTGCTGAAAATCAGCAAAATAAATAGAACTTATTATGACAATGCATTCTGTCAATTCTTTTAATTATAAACACAGATTTTCATATGTTTGCCTTTATAAAGCACTAATTGATAATTGAGCTTTTTTTCACTGAACCTTCCCCTGTTTATAAACAGGGCAGTTTATTCAGAGCTCAGTATCTATTTGTAAACAAACAAATCTCTCCCTTCCGTAAAATCCTTTGAGCAACTCAGTATCAGAGGCTTCTCACTAGACTGGTAATTCGTTTTATCGGCTCTTCGTCTGCTCTTTGGAAACAGGAAGTGACAGGAAGTGGAACTGGTTTAATTTTGTGCTTTAGATGTAACAATAACAATAGATATTTCTTAATGGCATTAACAGACAGAAAGTATGTGCAGCACATGTCCTATTTATTCATGTTTATAAGGGGCATTTACTGTCTATTTCTGGTAGGTCAGGGCAATTGTCAGACAGGGGCAGTTTTATTCCATTTCTTTTTTATTTGAAGGTATTGTTATGTGTGAGTGTAATTACAAGGACTGGCCACTAGAACTTTGTCACATTGAAGAGTAAATGCTGTATAGAGGCAAAATGATAGGGAAATAAAGATTAACCCTTTTGGAACATGGACCAAACCCAGTGGTTCGACACTTTAGAGAGTCTCATAGAATCAAGTTACTGTCTAATAATACTGAGGGGCAGAACTTGGCTGTTTAATGATGTGATTGGAGGAAATAAAGTGCAGAGGAAATGCAGCGCTGGAGGTGGGAACCTTTCTGTGTGGCTGTAGATTTCTGGGGATGGTTTATTTGCTGCACAAACAGGAAATGAGATTCTTACAGGAAGTGATGAGACTAATACAGAAGGGAACCATGTGTCTGACTAATGTTTCTCTGACCCGGGTACGGTTGCCACCTGGCCGGTATTTTAATGGTCCGCCGGTAAAAATGATGATTGATCCCAATGTTATTGATAGGGAAACAAATCTAAATATATAGGAAGGTCGGGATTTTGTTCCAAAAAAGTTGGCAACCCTAGACTTGGGGATTCGCAGTTGGGTGACTTTAGCTCAGTGGGAATTCATTATGAGGAGACTGGACCTGTATTTGTGACTCACTAAATGATTCTCTATACAGACTGATCCCTAAATGACCCACAATTCCACATCTCTGAATCTCTGCCCATAGAAGTCTATGGAACAAGCCACACGGGATTCTGTAATCGCAACAAGGAAACATTTAGATAAGGAGCTGCAACTCGGCACATGAACAATGATTTACTGTGTATAATAATGTGAGTTCATATGATCATGTGGGTTACTATTTGCTCTTCTCTAGGGGGCGGTATTAGCTTGTAGCTCCGCCCCCTGTTATTTTATACTGAAGGAACATTTTTCACTATTTGCAAATTACATGGGTTCCCTTTTGTTCTGCCCAAATAGTGTTTATTTCCCACTATAAGATTTAACCCCTTCAGTGCCCATGATACCCACACTCTGGTCTTTAACCCCTTCAGTGCCCATGATACCCACACTCTGGTCTTTCGCTATAAGATTTAACCCCTTCAGTGCCCATGATACCCACACTCTGGTCTTTAACCCCTTCAGTGCCCATGATACCCACACTCTGGTCTTTCGCTATAAGATTTAACCCCTTCAGTGCCCATGATACCCACACTCTGGTCTTTAACCCCTTCAGTGCCCATGATACCCACATTCTGGTCTTTCGCTATAAGATTTAACCCCTTCAGTGCCCATGATACCCATACTCTGGTCTTTGGCTATAAGATTTAACCCCTTCAGTGCCCATGATACCCACACTCTGGTCGTTCACTATATAGTTTAACCCCTTCAGTGCCCATGATATCCACACTCTGGTCTTTAACGCCTTCAGTGCCCATGATACCCACACTCTGGTCTTTCACTATAAGATTTAACCCCTTCGGTGCCCATGATACCCACACTCTGGTCTTTCACTATAAGATTTAACCCCTTCAGTGCCCATGATACCCACACTCTGGTCTTTAACCCCTTCAGTGCCCATGATACCCACATTCTGGTCTTTCGCTATAAGATTTAACCCCTTCAGTGCCCATGATACCCATACTCTGGTCTTTGGCTATAAGATTTAACCCCTTCAGTGCCCATGATACCCACACTCTGGTCTTTCACTATAAGATTTAACCCCTTCGGTGCCCATGATACCCACACTCTGGTCTTTAACCCCTTCAGTGCCCATGATACCCACACTCTGGTCTTTCACTATAAGATTTAACCCCTTCGGTGCCCATGATACCCACACTCTGGTCTTTCACTATAAGATTTAACCCCTTCAGTGCCCATGATACCCACACTCTGGTCTTTCACTATAAGATTTAACCCCTTCAGTGCCCATGATACCCACACTCTGGTCTTTAACCCCTTCAGTGCCCGTGATACCCAAACTTTGGTCTTTCACTATAAGATTTAACCCCTTCAGTAGCCATGATACCCACACTCTGGTCTTTCACTATAAGATTTAACCCCTTCAGTGCCCATGATACCCACACTCTGGTCTTTCACTATAAGATTTAACCCCTTCAGTGCCCTGATACCCACACTCTGGTCTTTCACTATAAGATTTAACCCCTTCAGTGCCAATGGTACCCACACTCTGGTCTTTAACCCCTTCAGTGCCCATGATACCCACACTCTGGTCTTTCACTATAAGATTAAGAGATCAGATTCCAACAGGAACATACAGGGTGTAACTAGACAGTTGGTTACACTCACCAATCACAGTCACTAGGAGGGAGGCAGTAGTGATGGACTTTCCACTCTGGTTAAACACTTCCACCCTGTAGGTCTCATTTCCCACCGTGTCCAGACGCTTGAGATACAGGGAGCCGTTCCTGAAGAGCTCACACTCACAGACTGTTCGCTGCTTATATGATGATGAGTTCAGGAATTTCCCTATTGTGTTATTATTCCCATCTTTCCAGGTCACCTGGTCTTTCTCAGCATTGGGATATTCCGGGATATTGAGCAGAACTGGGTCATTCAGGGCCACATACACGGGGCCAGTCTCAGCCGCCCAACCTGTGAGGGAGAGAAGAAGAGAGAAGGGGCAGTAGGTCATGTACATAATGGGGAGCAGAAGACGTTACTCTGTGGGTCACTGTTATATCACAGCCCCTGATCTTAACCAGAACTCCAGATCCTAGAGATTTAATTCTCCCTTGTTCCAAAAGATGTTACTGATCATTCATCAAAAAGGAATGGGAAAAAGTCTTTATAGTGCGGCGTTCTTCATATCTTCAGTCAAATCAGAGTTAAAATTCCCAATATGACCTGAGTGTGCAAGTGAATCAGTCAAACACACACATTCTTCTCAGAGCCAATGAGAGAAGCCAATTTGGCGAAACACGTGAGCGGCGACGAGTGCGGAAAGGGAAGAAGGACGCGCGCAGTAGAGACGATATCTCCGTATACCCTGCGGGGGAACCTTTTGATGTTAAAGGCGATTTTTAAGTGAAACGTTGTAAGTGCGATACTTTCTTTTATTAAAATGTAGAAAACATTTCCGCACCTGCTGCTCTTTATTGTGCAAAGGAGAATTAATATTCTAATTTCTAATATAAAGCAGAAATAACGCAGTTTGGTGTGTGAGTAACAATCATTCTCTACAAAGATCTTTCCCTTCTTCAAAACACAGTTCACTATATGTGATGTTGTGTGTGTAGGTCTCACCGATTCACTTGCACACTCACGTTCTATTGGGAATTTTCACACTGATTATAGTGAATGTGATTCACTGAAGATGTCAAAAATAAATGGAAAGCCAATACCTTGTCTGCTACAAACGGGTGAATCCCAAATTTTATTCCATGGTGCTCACAACACTTCAATGTTCACTGAAGATGTACATTTATTAAAGGGATCCTGTCATCAGAAAACATGTTTTTTTCAAAATGAATCAGTTAATAGTGCTACTCCAGCAGAATTCTGCACTGAAATCCATTTCTCAAAAGAGCAAACAGATTTTTTTATATTCAATTTTGAAATCTGACATGGGGCTAGACATTTTGTCAGTTTCCCAGCTGCCCCTGGTCATGTGACTTGTGTCTGCACTTTAGGAGAGAAATGCTTTCTGGCAGGCTCCTGTTTTTCCTTCTCAATGTAACTGAATGTGTCTCAGTGGGACCTGGATTTTACTATTGAGTGTTGTTCTTAGATCTACCAGACAGCTGTTATCTTGTGTTAGGGAGCTGCTATCTGGTTACCTTCCCATTGTTCTGTTGTTTGGCTGCTGGGGGGGAAGGGAGGGGTGATATCACTCCAACTTGCAGTACAGCAGTAAAGAGTGATTGAAGTTTATCAGAGCACAAGTCACATGACTGGGGGCAGCTGGGAAACTGACAATATGTTTAGCCCCATGTCAGATTTCAAAATTGAATATAAAAAAATCAGTTTGCTCTTTTGAGAAATGGATTTCAGTGCAGAATTCTGCTGGAGCAGCTCTATTAACTGATTCATTTTGAAAAAAAAACATTTTCCCATGACAGTATCCCTTTAAAGAATGCTACACTATGGGGCAGATTTACATAGGGTCCAATATCGAGGGTTAATTAACCCTCGATATTCAACTGCCGAATGTAAATCCATTGACTTCGAATATCGAAGTCGAAGGATTTACCGCAAATAGAACGATTTTTCTTCAACCAAAAAAAACATTAGAAAGCCTATGGGGACCTTCCCCAGAGGCTAAAATTGCACCTCGGTAGGTTTTAGGTGGCGAAGTAGGGGGTCGAAGTTTTTTTTAAAGAGACAGTACTTCGACTATCGAATGGTCGAATAGTCGAACGATTTTTAGTTCGAATCGTTCGATTTGAAGTCGTAGTCGAAGGTCGAAGTAGCCAATTCGATGGTCAAAGTAGCCAAAAAAAATCATTGAAAATTCGAAGTTTTTTTTATTCTATTCCTTCACTCGAGCTAAGTAAATGGGCCCCTATATCTCTTTATCTTGTTTTTTTCCCTATTTCTTTTTGATAAATGATCAGTAACATCATTTGGAACAATTGATTGAAGAGAACCTACTTGTTACTGAACTGGGGACGACGCTTGGTTCAAGATTTTATATTTTGAACTTTTCATTTAATTCTCCCTGTCCCTTATACATGTCCCCCAGCACCACTGTCTTATGGGGAGGGGGTGGGGATCCACTCAATAGACACAAACACATTCCATGCATTACTTTAAAGGAGAACTAAACCCTACAAATGAATCAGACTAGAAATGCTGTACTTTATTTTGTGAACTTACTGCATTAGCCTGAAGGTTCAGCATCTCTACAGTAGGAATGATCCAGGACACAGGAGTTTCCTATCTCGGATGTTGTTAGGAGTGTCAGTGGCACTGCACATGCTCAGTGTGGATTTGAGCAGCTGTTGAGAAGCTGAGTTTAGGGGTCGTTCCAGTATATGAGGTTTGTCTGTAATAGGGCTAATTATTAAATTCTGAGACTAATTGTGCTGGTTTATGAGCTGCTGTGTAATGAGAATCTGAATTAATGGCTCTTTAACCTATACTGTGCCTGTTATATTGTGACTATACTGTATACTGTGCCTATATATTATATTGTCTATATACTTTATATTGTACCTGCTATATTGTATATATACTGTATGTTATGACTGTTATATTGTGGCTATACTGTATATTGTGAGTGGCTCCCTAAGCTCAGTAAGTGACAGCAGCACAGAGCATGTGAATCAGTGAATCAGCAGAAAAGAAGATGGGGAGCTACTGGGGCATCTTTGGAGACACAAATCTTTACTTCTAAAGGGCTGTGGTTGCCTTGGGCCAGTGCACAAACCCAAAACATAAGGTATAACATTCCAACTCTACTTCATTGTTTAGCTTTAGTTCTCCTTTAAAGGTGCTGGGAGTTGTAGGGCACAATCCCTGTATCTATTGTGGAGTGATACCCCTGAGGCTTTTATGTGCACTGCACCTGTAGCCTTGGAAGTATTTTTGTATAAACCTAACTTATCATTACTGGGGACTATCATGGGGCGGCATTGTAATGGACTATCATTGGGTGTCATTATGAGGGACTATCATGGGTCGGCATTATAATGGACTATCATGGGGCGGCATTATAATGGATTATCATGGGGAGGCATTATAATGGACTATCATTGGGTGTCATTATGAGGGACTATCATGGGGCAGAATTATAATGGACTATCATTGGGTTTCATTATGAGGGACTATCATTGGGAGGCATTATAATGGATTATCATGGGGTGTCATTATGAGGGACTATCATGGGGCAGAATTATAATGGACTATCATTGGGTTTCATTATGAGGGACTATCATTGGGAGGCATTATAATGGATTATCATGGGGAGGCATTATAATGGACTATCATTGGGTGTCATTATGAGGGACTATCATGGGGCAGAATTATAATGGACTATCATTGGGTTTCATTATGAGGGACTATCATTGGGAGGCATTATAATGGACTATCATGGGAGGCATTATGAGGGACTATCATGGGGAGGCATTATGAGGGAGAATGCAGGAACTAAATGCCATGAAGTCACTGATAAATGGACCCATTGGGTCTCTAGAGACAATCAGGTGCATGTACCTTTAAATGCAAATTGAGGTCTATGGATTTAGCATGTGATTCTTCCTACACCCCAAGTGACTGCTCTGATCAGCAAGAAGCCCATTGGGTCTCCTCCACCTGAGGACCCCCAGACTCAATGGACAAATACCTCTATATTTGGTTATTTGTCCACTATCTGAGCTTATTCCCTGCACCTTCCTCTGCAAACTCTGAATTCCCCAGCCTTGTGTGTAGTTGGCACTGCCAGTCAGACCCCGGACTTACAACAGTGACGTGTGGGTGCCCCCAAACATCTAAATCACTGCTCCCGTGGGGTGGGGCCTCAGAGACAATCACATATGTTGTTAGAATTATACAGAACCATTAGGATCCCCAAGGGGCATCACTTACTACCCAACTTACTCAATCTTTCCCCCTTCTCTCTATCTCTGCCCCCCCCCTTACTCATCGCTCCCCAATCCCCTCCCCCAGGTGTACAGTTCCATTACATACCGACATGCAGTAAACAGCCATAGAATAAGGGGCCCCAGAGGAGAGACATTATAATTCAGCTGATGCAGGAGAGACAGTCAGAGAGACAGACAGAGAGAGCAAGAGACAGAGGGATGAATCGCTGAATGGGGAAGTGACAGACAGAGGAAGTGGTGGGTGAGGGGGTTGGATTTACATTTCTCTCATTTCTTCACTCACATGTCACAAGTCAGGGAAAACGGTGCAACCAGATGGGGGGTAATTGGGGGGGGTGATGCAATTGCTGAGAGGTCAGGGCTCTTGGTGTCGTTAGTTTCACCTGACAGTTACACCCCCCCCCCATGTAAGTGAAGGGGCTCAGCTCCAGTTGCAAATAAAAAAAGACAGTTGGTTTGGGGCAAGTCATGATAATGGGGGGGGGGCAGTTAAGGGGAACAAGCCGTGTGCCAGTGGTGCATCAGGAATAATAACTCCTTTAATAATAATAATAATAATAATAATAATGTTTTGTTTTATTGTTTGTTCTTCTTCTGTTTGAGGAAGAAAAAGGATTGATCAGATCTCTAATAATCAATTTAGGGCTCCTTCAGCCGAACAATAACTTTTATAAAATATCCCATTTGGGGAAATAGAACAGAGGTATCGATGGTGCAGTTCCACAATTTATACAAGTTGTAACTGTTTGTTGTAACAACTTGAGTATCAGTTTTATGCAATGCTGTTGTAACTCTCTCTCTTTACTTGCCTCTGATATATCTGTCTCTATCATCACCATCACCATGAGGTCTCTTTAATAAATTGCTCCTCTCTCTCTCTCTCTCTCTACTGCTTTAGTCCAATCGATGCAGAAAATGCATTCAATAAAATCTGCTGGAAACACTTAAATGAGTCTCTCTCAGTTTTTGTGTTTCAAGGTCAAATTAATTTATTATATTCTTCTCCAAGGACTCAAATAATTGCTTGGGGAGAGATGTCAGGAATAATTAATGTGAAATGGGGAACTAGACAAGGATGTCCTTTCTCTCACACCAACTTATCACTAGAACCTCAGAAAACTCTCTTCCACTGGTCTTCCTGCTTGGAAATCAATAATGTATTCGGAGGACTCATGGGGACGATCTTCACATTATTGTGAAAAATGTGGAGTCAATTTCTGGATTTAAAGAAAATTTCAAAAGGCTGAACTAAGACAGATCCTTGAGGAACCCCAACAGAGAGAGAGGGAATGAGGTGGACGTAGATGTGAAGAAGAGAACTTTAGTGGAAAGATAAGAAAGATAAGAAAGAGCAGTGTCACAAACGCAATCAGAGAGATGTAGAAGGATTAGAATGGAATAGTGACCTTTAGAGTTTGCCAGGAGAAGAACATTGGTTACTTTGGTGAGTACAGTTTCAGTTGAGTTTGGTAGAAGGAGCAAAGGAGTTGAGAGCTGATGAAAGAGGACCATTGTAGAGAGAAGATGCCCCATTCACACAGGAGAGGTTGTTAATATGCAGATTCACTGAGCTGCTGCTAATGAGAGTTGCGGGACAGGATTAAAAGTTATTGAGAAAAGAAACAACGTGGATTAGGAAATTGGAGTCATCAACCATCAATAGGGAGTATGATTTGCATGATGTTTTTCAAGTCTAAACATTTCAACTGACTTTAATATTCAATGTCTTTCTGATAGATTGTCCAGCAGAAAGAATCCCAAGGCCCAAGAATCTGCTGGACTGTTTGTGAGGCGGCCGATCCTCTACCTTCGTGCACCAGGTGTCGTTACTTTAATTTACTAAGGGTGTGCGAGAGCCATAGTTGAACTATTTCTGATAGATTGTAACTTTGGGTAAATCCAGGGAGTAGAGACAGAGAAGTACCAACTGGATGATAAGTAACAATGTTTGAGATGATAACACTGTGTCTGATGTATCTGGAAATGTTCTCATGTATCTGGAGGCAGGAGATGGTGCAATTGTATTGTCTATAAAAGGGTCTGATTGGTCAGCTGTTAGTCAACTTGAGAAAACAAATGTCCCTGTAACTAACCCTTTAGGACTTATGCATTTGGTGCAATAGCCATTAGGCCCCCAAACCCAGCCTTGTTGTGGCCAAAAAAGATGTGGGTCCTTCTCAGAGGGTGTTTGATGTTCCCGACCCCTTGTACTTGTGTTCCTTTTGGCTGGAGAGAAGGATAAAGGGACCCCCTGGGCATGTGGCAAATGGGTCTGACCATTGACTCCTCTGGGCCATTGAACATTGACTCGCGTGGGGGATACAGGAGCTCACACTCACTTCAGCAAAGGAGAGTCCAAAGCTAAGAGTTGATGTGCGTTTTCGTTGGGTGACCTTGAGGTTTTATGGACTTTTTAAAGGGTGATTGGAAACATGGTTTAATATAAAACAATGTAATATTGTGTGATTAGACAGAGAGGCTGATGGGAGCAGAGAATTTCAGGAGAGTTTGATGATGTTGGAGGGCGGTGGATAAATTGAGGAGAGAGAAAAATAAGACAAACAGTCTGAATATAAATCAGGTTTATCATGTTTCTAAAATATATTGATGAGAAGTGATGTCTGGATCAGGTGTCTGATGTCCCAAATACTGATCTGATCCGAGCGCTCTCTCACTCTCACTCCTTGTTTTCTACTTCTAATTCCTGGACTTTAAATGAGCAAATGTGCCCCAGTCTCCTGCCAATGTCTCTCTTACCTGAGCTGTGACTGGCGGCTAATACAGGTAATAATACAGGTAATAGTACAGGTAACACAGGTAATACAGATGATACAGGTAATACAGGTAATAATACAGGTAATAATACAGGTAATAGTACAGGTAACACAGGTAATACAGATGATACAGGTAATACAGGTAATAATACAGGTAATAATACAGGTAATAGTACAGGTAACACAGGTAATACAGATGATACAGGTAATACAGGTAATAATACAGGTAATAATACAGGTAATAGTACAGGTAACACAGGTAATACAGATGATACAGGTAATACAGGTAATAATACAGGTAATAATACAGGTAATAATACAGGTAATAGTACAGGTAACACAGGTAATACAGATGATACAGGTAATACAGGTAATAATACAGGTAATAATACAGGTAATAGTACAGGTAACACAGGTAATACAGATGATACAGGTAATACAGGTAATAATACAGGTAATAACACAGGTAATAATACAGGTAATAATACAGGTAATAATACAGGTGATACAGGGAGTTCCCAGCAGGGGGCAGTGTTGCACCAGGACTTGATGTGGCCCCACAGGGGGAGGAGTGGGAGGGGCCACTGTACAGAACACACAGGTTCCCCCCGATGTTTTGGCACCAGGTTGTGTTTGTATCACAGAGAGGGACAGATGAGAGTTGTAGTTGCACAACAGAGAGACAGTTGCAGGGGATTAACTTGTGCCCCCCCCCCCCCGGAATCTTCCTGACATATTAACACTTTGTTCTCCATCACATTTGATCCAAGAGACATTTCCACTGATTTATTGAGCCCCACCCTTGAATTTCTGCCCCAGTGCCCCCCCACATTAACCCTGTATAGTTATTTACAGTGGTGTGAAAAACTATTTGCCCCCTTCCTGATTTCTTATTCTTTTGCATGTTTGTCACACTTAAATGTTTCTGCTCATCAAAAACCATTAACTATTAGTCAAAGATAACATAATTGAACACAAAATGCCGTTTTTAAATGAAGGTTTACGTTATTAAGGGAGAAAAAAAACTCCAAATCTACATGGGCCTGTGTGAAAAAGTGCCCCCCTTGTTAAAAAATAACGTAACTGTGGTTTATCACACCTGAGTTCAATTTCAAAGGTTATAAAGCCATTTCTAAAGCTTTGGGACTCCAGCGAACCACAGTGAGAGCCATTATCCACAAATGGCAAAAACATGGAACAGTGGTGAACCTTCCCGGCCGGCCGACCAAAATGACCCCAAGAGCGCAGAGACAACTCATCCGAGAGGCCACAAAAGACCCCAGGACAACATCTAAAGAACTGCAGGCCTCACTTGCCTCAATTAAGGTCAGTGTTCACGACTCCACCATAAGAAAGAGACTGGGCAAAAACGGCCTGCATGGCACATTTCCAAGGCGCAAACCACTTTTAAGCAAAAAGAACATTAAGGCTCGTCTCAATTTTGCTAAAAAACATCTCAATGATTGCCAAGACTTTTGGGAAAATACCTTGTGGACCGACGAGACAAAAGTTGAACTTTTTGGAAGGTGCGCGTCCCGTTACATCTGGCGTAAAAGTAACACAGCATTTCAGAAAAAGAACATCATACCAACAGTAAAATATGGTGGTGGTAGTGTGATGGTCTGGGCTTGTTTTGCTGCTTCAGGACCTGGAAGACTTGCTGTGATAGATGGAACCATGAATTCTACTGTCTACCAAAAAATCCTGAAGGAGAATGTCCGGCCATCTGTTCGTCAACTCAAGCTGAAGCGATCTTGGTGCTGCAGCAGGACAATGACCCAAAACACACCAGCAAATCCACCTCTGAATGGCTGAAGAAAAACAAAATGAAGACTTTGGAGTGGCCTAGTCAAAGTCCTGACCTGAATCCTATTGAGATGTTGTGGCATGAACTTAAAAAGGCGGTTCATGCTAGAAAACCCTCAAATAAAGCTGAATTACAACAATTCTGCAAAGATGAGTGGGCCAAAATTCCCCCAGAGCGCTGTAAAAGACTCGTTGCAAGTTATCGCAAACGCTTGATTGCAGTTATTGCTGCTAAGGGTGGCCCAACCAGTTATTAGGTTCTGGGGGCAATTACTTTTTCACACAGGTTTGGATTTCTTTTCTCCCTAAATAATAAAAACCCTCATTTAAAAACTGCATTTTGTGTTTACTTGTGTTATCTTTGACTAATAGTTAAATGTGTTTGATGATCAGAAACATGTTGTGTGACAAACATGCAAAAGAATAAGAAATCAGGAAGGGGGCAAATAGTTTTTCACACCACTGTATAATGAGTGTCCCCCCCCCCAAAGTACATTTGTGGGGCTATAGAAATAAAGCCCTGGGGTTATGCCCCATTGGTCAGTCACATGGTATAAAATCAGCAGGTTCCCCCAGTCAGCTCCAGCCCCCCCTTTATACCAGACTCATAGTGAATGTCAATTACTCACATGCTGCAGACTGCACTGCTATCTGTTCTGCCTGTCAGTGAATGTAGGTGAGGGGGAGCCTTTGTGGGGGGACAGGGTGTAACTGGGGCTGAGAGATAAGTGAGAGATAAGTGAGAGATAAGTGGGTGCAGGGAGTGCCGGGAGTGAAAGAGCAAATCATTAGCAAATACTCCCAGTTCCATTGTCTCACTGATATCCCAGTATCGCCCCCCCCCCGGGGGAATGTTCCTATCGGGGGGGGGCACATTGAATAGAAATGTTTCTGAGTGACGGGACTTGTCATGTGCTCCACTAACTTGTCCTGTCCTGGGGCCAATCAACACAAAAGGGCCACTCCTGGGGCTTCTGCTCCACTTCTTCTACATTAGACTGAGAGATAAAGGGCAAGTTGAGCCTCTCATTATTGGCCTGTGGGGAGGGGATGAGATGATGCCCCAGTGCCAGTGAAGAGTTGGGGGGGAGGGGCAGAATCAGAGAATGTCCTGGGCTCCTGCAGGAGTGTAAGGGTTAAGCACATAGAGACTCCGTGTGGGGTACCAGGAGTGTAAGGGTTAAGCACATAGAGACTCCGTGTGGGGTACCAGGAGTGTAAGGGTTAAGCACATAGAGACTCCGTGTGGGGTACCAGGAGTGTAAGGGTTAAGCACATAGAGACTCCGTGTGGGGTACCAGGAGTGTAAGGGTTAAGCACATAGAGACTCAGTGTGGGGTACCAGGAGTGTAAGGGTTAAGCACATAGAGACTCCGTGTGGGGTACCAGGAGTGTAAGGGTTAAGCACATAGAGACTCCGTGTGGGGTACCAGGAGTGTAAGGGTTAAGCACATAGAGACTCCGTGTGGGGGTACCAGGAGTGTAAGGGTTAAGCACATAGAGACTCCGTGTGGGGTACCAGGAGTGTAAGGGTTAAGCACATAGAGACTCCGTGTGGGGTCGGAGTGTAGGGTACCAGGAGTGGTAAGGGTTAAGCACATAGAGACTCCGTGTGGGGTACCAGGAGTGTAAGGGTTAAGCACATAGAAGACTCCAGTGTGGGGTACCAGGAGTGTAAGGGTTAAGCACATAGAGACTCCGTGTGGGGTACCAGGAGTGTAAGGGTTAAGCACATAGAGACTCCGTGGGGTACCAGGGTGTAGGGTTAAGCACATGGACTCAGTGTGGGGGTACCAGGAGTGTAAGGGTTAAGCACATAGAGACTTCCGTGTGGGGTACCAGGAGTGTAAGGGTTAAGCACATAGAGACTCAGTGTGGGGTACCAGGAGTGTAAGGGTTAAGCACATAGAGACTCAGTGTGGGTACCAGGAGTGTAAGGGTTAAGCACATAGAGACTCCGTGTGGGGTCCCAGGAGTGTAAGGGTTAAGCACATAGAGACTCCGTGTGGGGTACCAGGAGTGTAAGGGTTAAGCACATAGAGACTCCGTGTGGGGTACCAGGAGTGGTAAGGGTTAAGCACATAGAGACTCCGTGTGGGGTACCAGGAGTGTAAGGGTTAAGCAATAGAGACTCCGTGTGGGGTACCAGGAGTGTAAGGGTTAAGCACATAGAGACTCCGTGTGGGGTACCAGGAGTGTAAGGGTTAAGCACATAGAGACTCAGTGTGGGGTACCAGGAGTGTAAGGGTTAAGCACATAGAGACTCCGTGTGGGGTACCAGGAGTGTAAGGGTTAAGCACATAGAGACTCCGTGTGGGGTACCAGGAGTGTAAGGGTTAAGCACATAGAGACTCAGTGTGGGGTACCAGGAGTGTAAGGGTTAAGCACATAGAGACTCAGTGTGGGGTACCAGGAGTGTAAGGGTTAGCACATAGAGACTCCGTGTGGGGTACAGGAGTGTAAGGGTTAAGCACATAGAGACTCGCGTGTGGGGTACCAGGAGTGTAAGGGTTAGCACATAGAGACTCCGTGTGGGGTACCAGGAGTGTAAGGGTTAAGCACATAGAGACTCCGTGTGGGGTACCAGGAGTGTAAGGGTTAAGCACATAGAGACTCCGTGTGGGGTCCGGGGGGTACCAGGAGTTGTAAGGGTTAAGCACATAGAGACTCAGTGTGGGGTACCAGGAGTGTAAGGGTTAAGCACATAGAGACTCCGTGTGGGGTACCAGGAGTGTAAGGGTTAAGCACATAGAGACTCCGTGTGGGGTACCAGGAGTGTAAGGGTTAAGCACATAGAGACTCCGTGTGGGGTACCAGGAGTGTAAGGGTTAAGCACATAGAGACTCCGTGTGGGGTACCAGGAGTGTAAGGGTTAAGCACATAGAGACTCCGTGTGGGGTACCAGGAGTGTAAGGGTTAAGCACATAGAGACTCAGTGTGGGGTACCAGGAGTGTAAGGGTTAAGCACATAGAGACTCCGTGTGGGGTACCAGGAGTGTAAGGGTTAAGTCTGGGCAGAGAGGAGGCAGTTTGTTAAATTCAGGGCACAACTCAATGTTCCCAAAATTTCTGTAACAAAGTCACATGACCCTCAGTTCCCCTGATCCCTCCCCTATATTATTGTCCTGGTGTTGGGGTGCAGGGGAGAGATTTGGGGGGCACAGGCAGAATAATTGGGGGAATGTATGAGAGTCCAACAGGTGAGAGACAGACACATGGGGGTGAGAATAGAGAATGGGGGTGACATGATGGAGGTGAGATTAGGGGTGTAACTCTGTGGCCCCCCACCCAGTATGACCCCCACCCTTGTGTCCCCCATTCCACACCCTCAGCTGGAGAGGGGGGTTGTATATTACACAGGAGGCAGAGCCCCTGGTTACTGGGGCAACAGAGAGGATTGAGATGGGGGAGGGGAGTCAGAGGGTAGATATGGGGGGGGCAGTACATCCCAAATGAACCAAAATAACAAATCACTATCCAGGTGTTTGGGGAGAATTTAAAGGTGAAACAAACCTGAGAAAGTCATTTTGCTGCACTGGGGTAGAGGGGAGATATGGGGGGTACAATTACGTGTATATTACAGTCACCGTCCCATCAGCTGTTTTATATGGACAGACCCATGTGACATTAGGTACTGGGAGCACAATTATCCCCTCCCCCCACAGGGGCAGATTGGGGGGTAACGTATAAACACGAGGGGTATTTGGGCCTCAGCAGAAGGGGGAGGTGACATTTATAAACGTGATACTAAATATTCCCAGTCATTTCCAGTACACAGAGGCCCAATACAAAGTGCCAGTCTATATTCCATAATGTATATTATTTATAATATATAATTCATGTGATTTAGTTGTATAATCACATTTACTTTACAGTGCTACACAATATGTTGGTGCTATATAAATACATGTTAATAACAATAATAATAATAATATATGAGCCCAGACTGACAGTTGCACCAGCCAATCAGTGGCAGATACAGAGACAGGTAAGTGCAGGGACATTGCTATTCCCAGAGCTGCCAGCAGGGGGAGCTGCATGACTGGACCATACCATGTGCTGTTGGGTTACTGAGTAACAGAATTAACAACAATTTCATGACCATGGGGCAATAACGTGAATTCCAGGAGTGCAGTGATCCGCCCCAGTCTCACACTATCAATAACCCCCAGCTCATTAACCCCTCGACTGCACCCAACCAGCTCCACTCACTCCCTGTCACCTTCGGAGTCACCTTCATATTCCTACTGGGAGAATGGACCAAGGAATGAGGGGAACAGTCCATCGAATAGCAATGGGGGTAACATTCCAGGAACAGGCCATGTATCCAGTTATGGGGGGGGGGTCTGTCCATTTACCCAGGGATAGTGAGGAACAGCCCATTCAGCTGGCAGTGGGGGGAACAGTCCATGGGATAACAATGGGGGTACACAAGCCCTGCACCCAGTGATGGGGGAGACTGACAAGGTTGGGGTTGTTTTCTCTGGGGGAAAAAAGGCGCTTGTGAGGGGACATGATTAGACTTTACAAGTACATTAGAGGACATTATAGACAAATAGCAGGGGACCTTTTTACCCATAAAGAGAATGACGTACCAGAGGCCTCCCCTTCAGACTAGAGGAAAAGAAGTTTCATTTAAAGGAACAGAGTAGGGGGATATATATATATACACACACACATACATTCTCCCAATGTGACCCCCAAAACTCATATTTCACCCTCCTGCACATGACCACACCCATTACCTGCCCAGGCCACGCCCATCACCTGCCCAGGCCACGCCCTGTTGCATCCAAACTCAGCCCATTCCCGTGCAATTCCTGTCCCTAGAGGCTGTAGGAATAACACAAACTAAATGCTCAGATTTCACAGGGTGCAGGGAGTTACAAGAACAAGGACATCTGGGTACATTGGCTAACCCCTGATTTAAGATGAATTTTGAGAACTCCTCCCCTCTCACTGCTTAGAGCCATCAGATCCAGTCCATTCCCTTTCAGTTTTGTCTCCTTATTATTGGGGTTCCAGGACTGGTACAGTCGCCCCCTACAGGCACTTCTGCTCTGACCTATTACATAGAAGAAAGGGAAGTTGGGTGTTTGCAGGCTGCCATATTGTGCCCTAGCCACACCCCTTCAGTGATACCCACCCCTTTTCCACATTAGCCACACCCACAGTGCACAGTGAAGCCCAAGTGAGGCAGGTGATAACAAAGTGTATTGTGGGACGTCAGTTAGTGCTGATATTGTGATTAGTGGCCCCGTGTGGCCCCTGAGGCACCAGACATACAGGATGGAGCTGAGTGTAATAATATCAGCACAAACACATCATTATCCTCACTGCCCACAGCTTGGAAATGTCTCCTCTTGTCTCTCATCACATGATATCTCACTGATCCAATCAGAGGCCGGGGAATGGGAAATGTAATTAATCTGTAATCACCTTCTCATCCCGCCAGGAATGTCTGACCTTCATCCGGGGGAGCGAGGGCAACACAAGGGCAGTGCCCAGACATTGGCACAATACTCACCCCCAGCACTTACTATACCCGCATTATACTCACCCCCAATTTGTATTCCTACACGGAACCATTCTCAGCCTGTCCTGTCATACTCACTGTAAGGGAGTGAGTGCTCAGTGTAGGGTGAGTGAGACACCAGGGAGTGAGCGTTGGGTTTAGGGTGAGTGAGAGACACCAGGGAGTGAGCGTTGGGTTTAGGGTGAGTGAGAGACACCAGGGAGTGAGCGTTGGGTTTAGGGTGAGTGAGAGACACCAGGGAGTGAGTGCTCAGTGTAGGGCGAGTGAGAGACACCAGGGAGTGAGTGCTCAGTGTAGGGTGAGTGAGAGACACCAGGGAGTGAGTGCTCAGTGTAGGGTGAGTGAGAGACACCAGGGAGTGAGTGCTCAGTGTAGGGCGAGTGAGAGACACCAGGGAGTGAGTGCTCAGTGTAGGGTGAGTGAGAGACACCAGGGAGTGAGTGCTCAGTGTAGGGTGAGTGAGAGACACCAGGGAGTGAGTGCTCAGTGTAGGGCGAGTGAGAGACACCAGGGAGTGAGTGCTCAGTGTAGGGTGAGTGAGAGACACCAGGGAGTGAGTGCTCAGTGTAGGGTGAGTGAGAGACACCAGGGAGTGAGTGCTCAGTGTAGGGTGAGTGAGAGACAGCAGGGAGTGAGTGCTGGGGGTAGGTGAGAGACAAAGCACAGGAAGTGAGTGCTGGGTGTAGGGTGAGTGAAAGAAAGCAGAGGAAGGGAGTGCTGGGGGTAGAGTGAGTGGGAGACACCAGGGAGTGAGTGAGAGACAGAGCAGAGTGAGTGCAGAGACAGGGATTATTAATTATTATTAATTGTTATTATTGCAGACAAGGCACAGCTGTGCTTAATCTTCTGATCCCACAGGTAAAACACAGAGACATCAGTGGGTGTCATTTCAGACCCCCCAAGAGGCACATACACCCCAAATAATCCATAAGGATTTTATCTGCAGAGATTTTAGGGTGGCACCCACTCCTTCTACAGGGGGATTTACTGACTGAGGAACCCACAGGTACAACATGTAGAAGAGAAGGGGGGTGCAGACCCTCACAGTGATTTAGTCTAATGCCCCCCCATCTCTATAAAGGGAATGGAGCATGAAGCCCTCCCACTAGATCACTCTGTATTTCATTCTAATCCACCCCCCCAATATAAATGGTATGGTCCATTGATTTGGATTGGGCAAAGTAATAGTGTTACTCCTGTAAGAGGACTATGGAGATTGTCAATCATCCAGGTCACGGCACATCTAATAGAAGTAATTCTAAAATAAACAAGTGGACTTGCTGAGTAATCAATGAAGACGTTTCACTACTTCTAGGAGCAGTTTCTTCAGTACAACTGACTGGTGTGGGAAGTTCATATAAACTCTTCCACTAATCCAATCACAATGGCACATTGTAACTCTTCAGAGAGGTGAAGAAATTCACAGAGGTGGAGTCACATGACACATTGGATAATCCTATCACAGTAACTACACACAATCTACACCTCTGTGATTGGATTAGTGGAAGAGTTAAAGGAAAACTATACCACCCCAAACAATGTAGGTCTCTATAAAAAGATATTGCATAAAACAGCTCATATGTAAAATCCTGCTTCATGTAAATAAACCATTTTCATAATAATATACTTTTCTAGTAGTATGTGCCATTGGGTAATCATAAATAGAAACTTGCCCTTTTAAAAAATAAGGGCCGCCCCCTGGGATCGTAGTATTCACTGTACTCACAAACATACCAACAAACCATACATGTAAGGTCACATGAGCCAATTAACAGACAGATTTGTGTCTTTTGCTTCAACACTTCTTCCTGTTACAGTTAGAGCTGCAGTATTTCTGGTCAGGTGATCTCTTCCTGTTACAGTTAGAGCTGCAGTATTTCTGGTCAGGTGATCTCCTCCTGTTACAGTTAGAGCTGCAGTATTTCTGGTCAGGTGATCTCTTCCTGTTACAGTTAGAGCTGCAGTATTTCTGGTCAGGTGATCTCTTCCTGTTACAGTTAGAGCTGCAGTATTTCTGGTCAGATGATCTCTTCCTGTTACAGTTAGAGCTGCAGTATTTCTGGTCAGGTGATCTCTTCCTGTTACAGTTAGAGCTGCAGTATTTCTGGTCAGATGATCTCTTCCTGTTACAGTTAGAGCTGCAGTATTTCTGGTCAGGTGATCTCTTCCTGTTACTGTTAGAGCTGCAGTATTTCTGGTCAGGTGATCTCTTCCTGTTACAGTTAGAGCTGCAGTATTTCTGGTCAGGTGATCTCTTCCTGTTACAGTTAGAGAAGCAGTATTTCTGGTCAGGTGATCTCTTCCTGTTACAGTTAGAGCTGCAGTATTTCTGGTCAGCTGATCTCTGAGTCCAAGAAGACACTGGCACACAGAGGCTAGTAACAGCAGGGTTATACCCTTGCGTGTTTATTTTGCAAACGTGCAACGTTTCGGGGTCAGACAAAGGGGCTGTTACTAGCCTCTGTGTGCCAGTGTCTTCTTGGACTATTTGCTGAGGGGGGTGCCGATCCCTCCTACACCGTGCACCAGGCGTTGAATTGCTGAAGGCCAGGGTTGTGCGAGCGGGCTACACTACATTGCACAGCTGATCTCTGAGGCAGCACACAGACCATCACAAAATGGTGGCTCAAGGCAAGAGATGTAAAAGGGCAAGATTTACTTAAATATATATTCCAGTTTGGTAAGATTCTTTAATATGCTACTTAATATGATATGAACTCTGTTGCTTAGGTGTTCATTTTGGGGGTATAGTTTTCCTTTAATATGCCCAGAACTTCCCACACCAGTCAGTTGTACTGAAGAAGCTGCTCCTAGAAGTAGTGAAATGTCTTCATTGATTACTCAGCAAGTCCAGTTGTTTTAGAATTACTTATATTAGATGTTCCTCCAGTAAATTCCCATCTTCTTCCCTCCCCCAAGGAGAGGCTTAAGAGAGCTCCACCTCAGTATGTTGCCTACAGTATCCTGGCCCCTCCCCCATGCAAAGAAATGTCTGGGCCCCTCCCCCTTACAGACTAAGAAGGGAAGTGTCCTGCCCCCACCTCCCCATGCACAGAAGTGTCCTTGCCCCTCCCCCATGCACAGACTAAGCAGGGAAGTGTCCTGCCCCCACCTCCCCATGCACAGAAGTGTCCTTGCCCCTCCCCCATGCACAGACTAAGCGGTGAATATCCTAGCCCCTCCCCCATACACAGACTAAGCATGGAATTTCCTAGCCCCTCCCCCATACATAGACCAAGAAGGAAGTGTTCTGGCCCCTCCCCCATACACAGACTAAGCAGGGAATTTCTTTTCAACATTTTTATTGGGTTTTCAAAAATATACAGAATTACTTTTACACAGCGTAAATTGAGTATGATTAAACTATTTGAATGCATTTAACGTGCTGTTTCCACTACAAAAATAATACAATTGTGAAAACATGAGGATTATACTTGCCTCAAATAAGACGTAGCAGGGAATTGCCTAGCCCCTCCCCCATACACAGACTAAGAAGGAAGTGTCCTGCCCCCACCTCCCCATGCACAGAAGTGTCCTTGCCCCTCCCCCATGCACAGACTAAGCGGTGAATATCCTTGCCCCTCCCCCATACACAGACTAAGAAGGGAAGTGTCCTGCCCCCACCTCCCCATGCACAGAAGTGTCCTTGCCCCTCCCCCATGCACAGACTAAGCGGTGAATATCCTTGCCCCTCCCCCATACACAGACTAAGCAGGGAATTTCCTAGCCCCTCCCCCATACACAGACTAAGAAGGAAGTGTCCTGCCCCCACCTGCCCATGCACAGAAGTGTCCTTGCCCCTCCCCCATGCACAGACTAAGCGGTGAATATCCTTGCCCCTCCCCCATACACAGACTAAGCATGGAATTTCCTAGCCCCTCCCCCATACACAGACTAAGAAGGAAGTGTCCTGCCCCCACCTGCCCATGCACAGAAGTGTCCTTGCCCCTCCCCCATGCACAGACTAAGCGGTGAATATCCTTGCCCCTCCCCCATACACAGACTAAGCAGGGAATTTCCTAGCCCCTCCCCCATACACAGACTAAGAAGGAAGTGTCCTGCCCCCACCTCCCCATGCACAGAAGTGTCCTTGCCCCTCCCCCATGCACAGACTAAGCGGTGAATATCCTTGCCCCTCCCCCATACACAGACTAAGAAGGAAGTGTTCTGGCCCCTCCCCCGTACACAGACTAAGCAGGGAATTTCCTCCCCCATGCACAGACTAAGCGGTGAATATCCTTGCCCCTCCCCCATACACAGACTAAGAAGGAAGTGTTCTGGCCCCTCCCCCGTACACAGACTAAGCAGGGAATTTCCTAGCCCCTCCCCCATACACAGACTAAGAAGGAAGTGTTCTGGCCCCTCCCCCATACACAGACTAAGCAGGGAAGGGTCCTAGCCCCTCCTTGAAGAGACTGAGGGAGGAGCTCACCTGGTAGAGCTCACCTGTGATACGGGCAGAGCCATTAGTAGCACATTGTATTTGCTGAGTTTATAATGCGTGTGCCACTCCCTATAATGTGTGTGCCCTGGGGTGAAGCAATTGGAGCGTTGGCATTAGGAGAGTGGTGGTGCCATGCTAAATATTACCAGTCATTACGTGGATTGTTCCTGAGTGGGTTATGGATGGGTGGGAACAATGGCAATTGGTTGAGCCTTCTCTCATTCACACTCTGATTGGCCCCAGCTTTTCCCAGTGACAGAGTGTCAGCTCTGTGCCCATTGATTTTCTCTTCCCGTAACAGCTGCACAAATCTTCTCTGAATGGAACGTTTAATTTCTCCCTTGTGATCATGTGACTAACAGCGCTCCCTCCAGGGGCCACATGTTCCAGCCCTGGGTACATCAAGGGGCCACGTGGGACGGTCACAAGATTCAGTAACAAACAAAACCATTCTCTCATGCCCACTCGGGGGCGGAGCTTGGGGCACAGCTATTAGAGTGAAAGCTTTGTTGGCAATCGCTGGGGTTCATCTAAGAGAGGCGCAATGTTCCAGTCTATACCCAGGGCTGTATGTGGGCACTGGCCTTCCTATAACCTACAGCCTGGCACACACACAACCCTTTATAGTAGCCAATGCCCTTTCCTCAATCTGGAGCCACTCTCTCAATAGCAACATGTACCCACAATTCCTCTGTTACATTAAAGGGGACCCGTCACCCAAAACAAATATTCCAAATCCTATTTTATCACATTAGTCAAGCAAAATGAACTTTAAAGGAGAAGGAAAGCTACGGAGGCATTTTATTGGCAATAGATTAGCTGCAATAGTGCAAGCTAGAATGCTATATTTATTCTGTAGAATGTTTTACCATACCTGAGTAAAAAGCTCTAGAAACTCTCTGTTTGTTTAGGATAGCAGCTGCAGTATTAATGTGGTGTGACATCACTTCCTGCCTGAGTCTCTCCCTGCTCTGGGCTCAGATTACAGCAGAGAAGGAAGGGGGAGGGGGAGGGGAAGAGGAGCAAACTGAGCATGCTCACGCCCAGGGCAATGAGGTTTAAGCTGAAGGCAGGAAGTCTGATACAGAAGCCCATGAGTACACAATAGAAGGAAAGAAATGTGCTGTTTGACAGAGGACTCAGAGCAGCATTACTTTGGGGGTTTACTGGTATATTTAGATGGACCTTTTTGATAAAGCTTACTTAGTTTTAACCTTTCCTTCTCCTTTAATTACATTATATAAATTATTTGAATCTTGTTTCTTTCAGTCTGTGAATTCATATTTAAAACAAGCAGACAGGAGCCATTTTGTGGACAGTTATTAAGAGGAGACTTGTATCATCTCAGAATCTTGTTTGTGCACTAGAATGGGGGAGCTGATGTCCATCCCCATGTCCTGGCTACACAATTAAACGGTAGAGAGAACGTGGGAATGTGAGGAGAGAAGTGACACAGGAAGTGCTGAATGGAAAGTGAAAGTAACTGCCCAAGGCATAGAGGAGGGGCAAACAATATTTGATTGACAGACGAGATTTTTAAATGCGCTTATAACAGCTATAAAGATATTGCCTTTCCATTGGCCCCTTTGCCACTCAGAATTGATGACGGTGTACCAGGTATGTATAGGTTTTAAAGCAGACCTGTCACCCAGACATACAAATCTGTATAATAAAAGTCATGAAATCCAAATTTATTTATTTATTTATTTTTTTATTAATGTCTGGGTGACAGGGCTGCTTTAAAACCTATACATACCTGGTACACCGTCGTCAATTCTGAGTGGCAAAGGGGCCAATGGAAAGGCAATATCTACAGGTAATTAAAGGAGAAGCAAAGCTACCAAAGCAGTTTATTGCCAATAGATTAGCCACAATAGTGCAAGTTATAACACTATATATATTCTGCAGAATGTTTTACCATACATGAGTAAACAGCTCTAGAACTCTTGTTTGTTTAGGATAGCAGCTGCCATATTAGCTTGGTGTGACATCACATCCTGCCCAAGTCTCTCCCAGCTCACTCATAGGTCTGGGCTCAGTGGAAGAGGAGTAAACTGAGCATGCTCAAATCCTAGCCCTGGAGGTTTAAGCTGAAAACAGGAAGTCTGATACAGAAGCCCATGAGTACACAATAGAAGGAAAGAAATGTGCTGTTTGACAGAGGACTCAGAGCAGCATTACTTTGAGGGTTTACTGGTGTATTTATATAGACCTTTCTGATAAAGCTTATTTACTTTTAACCTTTCCTTCTGCTTTTAAGTATAGTCTTGTATAGCTGCCCTTTGCCTCGAGCTTTAATAATGGTACCATGTTCTATCTACAGGAGTTCCTCTCTGCTCCCAACCGTACTTTTATCATACACAGGCATCTCCAGGCATTTGAACAGACCAAGTCCTGGCAGTTACAGAGCATGGCATCCCAGACAGACAGACAGACAGACAGACAGAAGAAACTCTTCAAACCGCCTTTATTTGTAAAAATGCAGATATATAAAACATCTCTGAACGTGCTCCCATTACAAAAAAGAAAAAGAAAGTAACGATACCGGAGAAGGCACAATGAGAACTGGACGCACACAGGCCACACTGCGCCCCTTGCCAAAAATGCATCTCTTTCATGAGAACAGGCTGAGTCAGACGGGTGCACGCAGGAGACGGGTGGGTGCAGGCAGACCGGGGGGCAGGAGGGGACGTGAAATGTTCGGACAACCCGAAGGCTTTAATAATAGGATTCTTTTTCCACCCAGCCTGGAGAGGAGACACACTGGGTCAGTTTGGGGAACAGGGACATGCAGAATTTAACCCAGAGAAAGAAAGTCAGACAGGAGGGATCTGAGGAAATATGAGGGTTGTCTACAGAGCTTGTGCTCCACTTATTATCAGTAACAAGGAAGGTAGAGACAATAAGCTTGCAGTATACTCACCACCTGGGCTGCGCCTGATAATCAGCTTACGGACTTCATCATATATGAAGATGATCAGTGAGTATGGGAAGGCACAGAACCACCAGGTCGGTCTGAAACACAAAACATTCTGATTAGTCAAACCACTTACTGACAGTCTGGGTCTCCTTGCAGGTTCTCTCCCAACAAGAGTGCAAGTTATAGGCTGGAGGTTACATAGAGACAGGCACTTACTTGAGCGGGTACATGCGCAGAGCAACATCCATTCCAGGACAGTAGGACAGGAAGGCCGCCAGTGCCGTCTCTTCAAACAGCCCAAAGATGAGGATTTTATTCCTGGGGGGGGGGGGGGACACAATCCAGAGATCAGCTGAATAGCTCCAAACCAGTATAACCAGTTGTCAGCAGGTCAGACCAACAACAACAACACATTCCAGCATCCCACCATGAGAGCTCCACTGGCTACACTTAATTACTCACTTCATTCCCTGCTGGAAGACGGAGTTCCTTCTGGTCTTACAGATGATCAGATCGGCCCACTGTACAACCACAATACTGATGAAGAAAGATGTATGGCACGTGAACTCCACAATCTTCCTCTGCTCGTAGGTCTAAAGAGTGGGGAGAGACACAGAGGGGTAAGTAGGACATAGTAACTCTCAAGCTTAACTTCTTGCAAGACTAGGGTTCATCACCGGGGCCCACAAAGTGACTCACCCACTGTTGTCCATAACTGTCTTCTACATCGTTTGTCCAACGGTCGTCCCAGTTCACTCTGATACCAAGCAGGGTCCAGGGCAGGAAGCCATTCTCAGCCAAGATAACAAAGTATGTGAAGAATCCCCCCAGGGCTTGGATCATACCTGCAGAAAGGACCAAGGTCTTCAGTCTGACATACAAGCTAATATTGTAAAGAGTCTAAACAGCGGGTGCAGCTATTGGCAGCCAGTTACAGGAGTGTGGCCCTATGAAGCCAAACCTTTCCATATAACCAGTGCCAGGCCACTCATACACAAATTGAGAAAAGCCCACACACATCTCTACACTAGGTTGAAGGAAACCGAGTGTGCACTCACCGATCTGCCCATAGGCCATACTGATGAGTCTTTCATTCACCAGCTTGTCTGTTTTGGGATTTCGGGGCTGTCGCTTCATGATGTCACTCTCAGCTTGCTCATAAGCCAGGGAGATAGCAGGGACCTACACACACAGAAGAATGAGCAATTTGAGCTGAGCCACATAGCATCTGCTTTAGCACAGTGGGAAACAAAACTTACCATGTCTGTGCCCAGATCGATACATAGGATGGTGACAGTGCCCAAGGGCAGAGGAATGTTGGCGATGATGAAGATGAGGAAGGGTGTGATTTCAGGGATGTTACTGGTCAGGGTGTAGGCGATTGATTTCTTCAGGTTATCAAAGATCAGACGACCTGAAAGAGAGTATATTCACTCATACCCTGAACGGACTCTGCGTTTGCTTGTGTCTCATGGGAGGGAATCAAGACTCACCTTCCTCGACTCCAGTAACAATAGAAGCAAAGTTATCATCCAACAGGATCATGTCGGCTGCCTGCTTGGAGACATCAGAACCAGCGATGCCCATAGCGATACCGATATCTGCCTTCTTCAGAGCAGGGGAGTCATTTACACCATCACCTGTCACTGCTACAATCGCACCCTGTGTGTACACAAGAGCAAGGGTGAGCCTGATGGAATCAGGAGCAAAGCAAAATATACAGACCAAACAAACATGGCTGGGGGGGTATGAAAGAACGGACCTGTCGCTGACAACCCTCCACAATGATGAGCTTCTGCTGAGGAGATGTTCTGGCAAATACGATCTCTGTGTGATGCCTGAGGATGTCATCAATCTGCTCTTCTGTCATGTCCTTTAGGTCTGTGCCATGGATCACACACGCCTTGGCATCTCTGCAGGATAAAAAACACACAATTTACACACTGAATGTTGAACCTGTATTCCCACACAGAGTCCCACAGGATCCCACTTGCTACATACCATAGGAAGGTGCAGTACAGGTCACCCACTCACAGTCAGCATCCAACATGTTTCATACAAGCATTAGAGCAACTCTTGGATTCATTGCACCAACATACCTGGGGTTCACCTGGTTGACAGGAATGTTGAGCCTGGCTGCAATATCCTCCACAGTTTCGTTGCCTTCAGAGATGATTCCCACTCCCTTAGCAATGGCCTTGGCTGTAATTGGGTGGTCGCCTGTTACCATGATAACCTGCAGAGTGAAGGAATGGACTGGTTACTGGGAGAAGGTGCAAAAGGGACAGCATGCTATTGAGCTGGGTAGAGAAGTGCGGGATGAGAGCATGCCCCTAGAAGTTCTGCAACCAACACAGTTGGCAAATACATAGGAGGGGGTTCACCTTGATTCCGGCACTTCGGCATTTGCCAACAGCATCAGGCACAGCAGCACGGGGTGGATCAATCATAGAGATCAATCCAACAAAGCAAAGGTTCTCTGTTGGGAAGTTCACTTCTTCTGTGTCAAACTGAAATCCATCTGGGAACTGGTCATCAGGCAAAGCGAGGTGGCAGAAACCTGCAGGAAGGAGTGGGAAGACTTAGAACCAGTGGCACAGAAGAGGTGGAGGTTTAACTAGTATTCTGTTCACCCTTGACACTTACCTAACACTCTTTCTCCCAGGCCACCCAGCTCCAGGTAGGCATTCTGGAAAGCATCCTTCAGTTCCTCATCCAAGGGCTGCTCCTTGCCCTGCAAGATAATGGTAGTGCATCGATCCAAGATACGCTCAGGGGCTCCTTTCATGACCAGAATGTAGCGGGACTCGGATGGGTTTGCATTCTTGTGTACAGACAGCTGGAAACAAAGAGTGGCATATGAGAGAGGATTCTTAGACTTAGGGCAGTGGGTGAACCTAGAGTTGCACATGTGTTATTAGGCTTGCAAAGCTTCATGGCACACTCTTCCAATACATAAACAGACAAGCTATATCTTATACATACAGCACCAATTATGTACCTATGACTGTAATGGGACTGTAAGGGTTAAGGCAAGAGGAAAGAGATCCCCCATCCTACTAGTGACAAGGGCTGCTGGAGTGAATAATTGGATGGGATAAGCCGGAAGGAATGTCCAAGCTGTGAGTGCTTATTCCCCAATGAGCAGATTAGAAAGTGCAGGAGAAAGCTGGCTAACGAGATTAGCTCTCCCTGCCGGGCAGCACAGCGGCCTCCTAATGCCACCAGCAAAGCTGCACTGCTTACTGTTAGTCTAACACTGCAAGGTTTGGGGGTTACACTAAGGAAATACTAAGGATTACAGACACAGAGTAACCTGTTAACCCTCTGGTGGCTAGCTGACACAGAATCCGGAGTCAGGCTATTTGCAGAGCAGAGCTAAATGCGTCAGTGTAAGAACTAGGCTTCCGCTGCAGATAACTGGTTTATTTTAAGCTGAGCTGACAGACACGCCGCATTTATAGTAATATGGGCTACCAGATCCAACAGAAACCCAAGCAAATCCATAGACGCAAAGATCCGATCGTACGAATCGTGGATTCGTACGATTTTCGGACCATGTGTGGAGAGTCCCGACATTTTTCGTCCGGCGGAGATCGGTCGTTTGGTCGATCGGACAGGTTAGAAAATTTCTGTTGCCTGCCGATAATATCTCTGCGTGTATTGCCAATCGTACGATTTTCAGTGGGAGTTGTCAGACATAAGTATCGTACGATTACTGTCAGGGGCAGAACATTGGGTGATCTGTTCTTATTTGATCAGAATGGTAAAGACTTTGATCTGAATGGTTAGTGGAGGGTCGGGAGATGGGAAAGTCCGATCGTACGTTGATTCGTACGATCGGATCTTTGTGTCTATGGCCAGCTTTAGGAAAGGGCCATGCTTTTGGGTTTGGAGTCACTCACCTGGTATTTGTTTGTAGAGTTGAAAGGAATTTCTGCCACTTTGTGGTTCTTTTCTCTCATATCCCTCACAGACCCACAACACAGCTCAATGCACTTCAGCAGGGCGGACTCTGATGCATCTCCAGCAACATCTCTCTGTGGGGCACAAAGAGGTGAAAGGTTAGCTCTGAAACCAGTTATCAACAAGGTATGGACCCCCACATGTGTGTTACAAACATCCCAACAACACCATCCTGAGGGTACAAATGTCACCTCTTAAAATCTACATGACCTAAGGCACCCAAGCATTTTCTACAGCTGCTCAAATGCAAAAGCCTGGGTGGAATCTGGAAAAACCAGACAGAAGGGTTCAGCGTGTCACTCGCGCACACACAAACGCACCTGTTAAAAAGGTTCACTTTTAAATGGAATTTCTATAGTAAGCTGTTTCTGTTTGGCTGTTTACATACAATGCACTTTGGGTTCTGATGTAGCAGCTGATTAATAGAGCTGAAAGAGAATGGACTTCTCCTACATTTTTAAAAAAGAGCCAGAACCAGAGAACACAGGACAGAGACTGCTTTCAATAGGCTAGCTTTAAATCCAGTGAAAGTGTGAGGAATGAATATTGGGAGGCTGCTCAGGAATTACACATTCTTTCAATTAGCAAGGACAGTGGTTAGGTAGAGTTCCCCTTTGACCCTTTCATGCAGTAATGAGCCAGCACAGAATGTCTCAAGACACCAGGTGAGAAGACCTTGCGCAGGGTACAACTAGTACTCTTTGCAAGGGCACAATATAAAGGGCAGGTGTGGGGCTGGAGAAGAACTTACCTTCAGGATGGGGGTGTTCTCCTGTCCAGCTTGAAACACTGCTCTGTTACACAAACCAGCAACCCGAGACAGGGCTGTCCATGTTGGGGAGCTCTTATCAAAGGAGGCACCTGTTAAAAAAAAAAAAAAGCCAAAAATCAGTCAATAATTAGAAATATCCTTTTGGGTCCTGTCTCCAGTGACTGACAGGGGCAGAATTGCTGCATTATGCAGTGCCAAATAACTCACCGCTCTGATTCTCTGTGGTGTCGGCTTCATGGATCTGGTTATCAAACCACATATGAGCTACAGTCATTCGGTTCTGCGTTAGGGTCCCGGTTTTGTCAGAGCAAATGGTAGAAGTGGATCCCAGAGTCTCCACAGCTTCCAGATTCTTTACAAGACAATTCTTGCGGGCCATTCTTTTGGCGGTCAGTGTGAGGCAAACCTAAAATTTAAAAAAAAAAAAAAAATGAATCCTGAGGGCAGTCAAATTAAACTAAAAAGCAGGTTTAACTAGACGCACTTATGTCAACGTTCCAGTCCTGCGACATAGCCAAAAACCTTTTCCCTTCCGCAGTCTGTTTAGCCCAGAGTGTGCAGGTCAGGTCAAAGAGATGGTAGACCTTCTACAGGTCACTTTATATTAACAGAAAACCAGCAACACTCACCGTGACTGTAGCCAGCAGCCCCTCTGGCACATTGGCAACAATGATACCAATGAGGAAGATGACGGCCTCCAGCCAAGTGTACTGCAGAATGAGTGACAGGATGAAGAAGGAGACCCCCAGGAAGACCGCCACACCAGTGATGATGTGAATAAAATGCTCAATTTCAATGGCAATGGGGGTGCGTCCTCCATCCAGGCCAGAAGCCAGAGTGGCAATACGGCCCATCACTGTACGATCACCGGTGTTAACGACAATTCCACGGGCTGTGCCTGAGAGACAGAAAAGGGTACAGTTGAATAAAGAACATCCTCTATTTCTACTGCCCCAGTATTTCTCTGTTTGCATCAGGTAACCAACGATAAGGGACAATTATTTCAGTCACATACCACAGGCCTAACTTCTCACCTTCCACGCAGTTTGTAGAGAAGAAAGCAATGTTGCGAGTCTCCAGCGGGTTCTCATTGGTGAAGTCAGGAGAGCGGGTCTGGGGCTCGGACTCACCAGTGAGGGAAGAGTTATCCACCTAGGGGTAAAAGATGGTTGGGTATCTGTTGTACTACCTGAAACCCCAGTATGACTTGATTTCCAAGCCATGAGTATGAGCCCCCTCCCCTGACTGTGTGTGAGGATCTTTCCATGAGGAACACCCTTTACTTTCCCAAGTCTTACCTTGCAGCCATGAGAGGAGATGACCCTAAGATCCGCAGGTATCCGATCTCCTCCCTTCACTTCGACCAGGTCACCCAAAACCACTTCTTCTGCATTGATACTCAGCTTCTCTCCGCTTCGGATTACCAGGGCTTGCTGTGTGACAGAGGAGCCTCCATTTAGTGAGACACAAGGGAAACCCAATACCAACGGAAGTCATTGGGGGGGGGGGGAGAAGCCAGAACCCATTAAAATTACAAGCCATGAAGTAAAAAGAACTGCCTGCAGCTGTAAAAGAGGGAATCTCTAACTGCTGAAATGCTGCAGTCACTAGGACCCAGGGGACTAATACTTTATACCTGGCACCAATTAAGCCAGGAATAGCACTGACTATTTAACCCATTGGCAGAAAAGAGAGTTCAGTCTGTAGGTGTTCTCCCGCTTAGCTGGGCAGGTTATATGAAACTGCACCTGAGGAACCATGTTCTTGAAGGACTCCATGATCTTTGAGCTTTTCGCCTCTTGGTAGTAGGAGAAGCAACCGGTGATGATAACGACAGCAGACAAGACAACACCGAGGTAGAGCTGGAGAGAGCAGGAAAGAAAGTAAGGCTTGGGCACAAACACTCAAATGCCAGTCATCTATACAGAACAAGTGGGCACTCACATTATCATTCTGTGGCTCCTCTTCCATGGCAGCTTGGATACCATAGGCCAGGAAACAGAGTATGGCTCCAATCCACAGCAGCATAGAGAAACCCCCAAACAGCTGGCGGCAAAATTTCACCCACTCTGGAGTAGTGGGAGGAGGGGTGAGGGCATTGGGTCCATCTCGTGCCAGGATCTCTGCTGCCCGGGCTGTGGTCAGACCCTGAGAAAGACCGGAAGGGAGGAATGATTAATCCATTTCATTCAGACCGTTTCCCATTATGTGCTCTGACTGGTCAGGATCGCTGAGAGTATATTAGGCTCTTGGCGCCCTGGGGAGCACACTCAGGATAGACCAACACGTGACTTACTCTTTGCATGTCTGTCCCAAACTTGCGGTGCAGCTCATCCAGACTCAGTTTGTGGTCCTCCTGCAGAGGGGAGAATGAGAGGGGTTAATTTCAGTCACAAGGAATGGCCCAGCTATGTTACATAGGCAAGAGGCCAAAGGTACAGGAGAAGCAACCCAGGCCCACCCAGTCCCCCCAGCTTATCATCTGTGTTACTGGCAATTTCACCATCCCCTGGCACATATATATATATGGCAACAATAAAACTTACCATGGTCACTTCCTTCTTTAGCTCGTCCATGTCTTTCTCCTTCCCCTTTCCTTTTCCTTTTTTCTTCTTGCCCCCCTGCTCAGAGGTAGCTGCGGGCTCATACTTGTCTCTTCCGGCCTGTGGGGGGGGGGGGGTAAAAAAAGTCATGAACTAATTCACACTTTTCATTTGAATCATTTTCCTACAAATGTTCTGCAAAACTTATAGGTGATTTGGATTATTTATAGTGGTAGGAACTACCATACTATGGAAAAGAGGTGCCATGTTGGAGATCTTTATGGGGAGCCATTTTCTCCAAGTGTAAGAGATGGGTGTGCCCTAGTTTTACGGTGTATAAAAGACTTACGCAACATGCACTTGATACAACTCAGCATTATGTTCCCTCAATAACCCCATTGACTGGCTGCAGGCGGAGCAAAGGAAGCCGCCCATGTGTAACACCCTCCCCATGTACCTCTGGGTGAATACAGGTAATCTGTTTAATGGAATATCTTCAGCGCCACCCCCTAAATACTGCCTGGAAGCGGCTATGCGGGGAGCAGAGGGTGGGGTCACCCTAATGGCATACACAGCACCCATGCTATGAGCCGTTGCACAAAATGGCCACACATCTGTAGCCACATAGAGAAAGTGCAGAGAACGCAGGAGTCTGTGCCAGAGCCAAGGGATAATATGGCTGCCAGCCGTTGCCAAAACAAACAGAAGGCAGAGATATGTGTCGCCTCCCAGCAGAGACGCTTAATTAGGTGACAAGACTTAGAGACCACACTGGCAAGTGATACGGGTGGAAAGAGACTGGGTCACCCAGCTGCCACCCTTCTGACATACTGGAATCTGATGGCACCACTAACAGGAGGACATGCATGAGATGTCCTGTGGTTTCCATGGCAACCCTGCTGTACCCAGAATCCCATGTTCTAAGGGCCTAGTGAATAAAGGGACCACTAGGATGAAGGGAGATGGCAGGAAAAAGCTGCACCCTTGTGCTTATCCGCTAGCCAGGGATAAACCGAGGGTTAATGCCGCCCTCCTCCTCCACAGGGAGTATGTGGTGTCAGGTGCTCTGGGAACAATGGGCCATAGATAAAAACTAGGCACAACCACAGAAACCTGAGCTGGGAGAAGTGGCAGGAGGAGGGTGGCAGCGCAGGGGAGAAGAACACAGGGGATTATGGGAAGAAGTATAGTTAGGGTAAGGGAGAGAGGCAGTTCTGAGGAGGTGGCAGTTGGTACGGGAGAGAGGCAGCAGGGCACTTCTGGGAAGGAGGCAGCTGGTATAGAGAGGCAGTGGCAGTTGGTAAGGGAGAGAGGGAGTGGGGCGGTTCTGAGGAGGTGGCAGTTGGTATGGAAAAGACAGGGCATTCTCTTGTACAGAGCTGCAGAACATGTTGGTGCATTATACAAACATGAATTAATTAATAAGTTATAAGCTGCACAGTACAGTCCCTCCAAGGTTTCCTGCCTTGACAAGTCCCATTAACCCCTCCTCTCCTGGGCTGTCTCATGCCTGGGATCTAGGATAAAGGATTAGTGCTTCCCACACTGAAACATCAGACTCGTGTGGAGGGGGGGGGGGGAGCTGTGGTGCCTGCAAATGTCACAGTGAAACAGCATGAAGGATGTGGCAGTGCAGGAAGGGGTTAATGAGTCACACTAGCCCAGCCCCCTCCCACAGGCAGTTGCACAGTGCTGCAGTCAGTCAGTCTGGGAGGCACTTTCCATGACCCAGAGCAGCATTGTTTCCATTATATATTCACCCCCTCCCAATAACGTACAGCTAGTGACGCTAATGCATTGATGGGTGCTCCCCAGAATCCCTGAACCCCAGGAGCCATTAGTGTGAGATACGCAGGGGCCCAGGAAGCCTTCATATCCCAGCATGCAACGCAGGGGCCCAGGAAGCCTTCATATCCCAGCATGCAACCAGAGGAAGCTGCCACTCCTACTAGGAAGTGATTCTGTTATTTGTACAGCCGGCACTGGGTTATACACTAACTGCCATCTGCCCTTATAATGGGGGGTGCAATAAGGACCCACCCCCTTTCCCACACAACAGGTGCTCAAACAAGTAGCAGTGCATTGTGGGAAGGAGCTGGATCCCTGCACATTTTCGTGCCGGCCTATGGTCCCCTCACTCTTCACGTTGGGCTTTGGTCGGCTTTGACTGAACTAGCAGGGCACCCTGTGGCACCTACAGCTGGAATAAAAAAACAAACCATTCCCCCACGTGCAATACGGCCACCTCCAGCCAACAGTGAGCCATAAAGATAGCCAGGCACTCCCCTAGCCTAATCATCAACTGTCAGCTCCATAACCTCCTGCCCTGGGGATCACAATCTGACCCTTACTGATGCCCCAGCTGCTCAGCTATAAGGGGTAACCACACTGATGCCCACCCAGGACCAGCATGTGGCTACCCACACTGGGCCCATTGAGCCAGCTGCTATCAGTCTCTCCTTTATGGGAGCCCTGGCCTAGATTAGTGGCAGCCTGAGAGGTCCCCTGGGAAGATACAGAAGTAGCTGCTCGTCAGTTATTGATGGGCTCAGCAGCACTCTTATTACATCTCCTGCTCCTGATGTGTAACCTAGAAAAACTGCTGAGGCTACACAACAAACCCCATCCATCACAGGGTTCCTTCTCTCATACAATCACTACACAACAACAAGGCCAGTCACAGGTGGAGCTGCCATACCCCTTGCCCATTTTACTACAATTCACACGGACAAGAGTTACACAAGCGATGGTTTATATATATATATATATATACACACACACACACACACACAAGGGGCAGAGGAACCCCCAGTAACCCTCCCCTGAAGGCAGCAGCCCTAGTAACACAATGACCTTGGCCAAGGACACACTCATATCAGTGACATCACAGCTGGCCCAGGGCAAACATGTGAGAATGGGGCAAGTTGCATTAAGACAGAGACGAGATTTCCCAAGGGATCAGGACTAGCAGCCCCCGCAGGGATGAGCCAAAGGAGCAGTGCCAGGCACAGGGCAAGACAATACACTGCCAGCAGTGACATTAATGGGAACAGTGAGTATCAGTCAGTAGGTATGTGCCATGGCAGAACATAGCCCTGGGCCAGACACATGCCAGCACTTTTTTTTTACTGGATCACACCCACATTGCACAATCTTCTCTATGGCACAATTTAAAGGGGTGGTTCACCTTGCAACACTTTTTGCAGTTCATTTGGTTTCAGACAGAAATAAAGACTTTTCCCCAGTTACTTTATATTTTCTACGTGTGATTGTTTTTTCACCTTCTAAAGCACCTATAGACCCTGTAAACTGTTCTTGATACATTTAGTTGTTATATGTCCTTATGTTTGTCCCTGCTGAGCAGAATCCCTGGGTTTCATTACAGGCAGCTGATTGGATACAATAGTTGCACTTATATTTCCCCTAGATCCTAAATGTTACGATATTTCAACAGCGCTGAAGCTGCACCTGAATTACTGAGCTGCCAGACTCAAACACCAGAGACACCGACATTACATTTTAAACTCAGATTGGAAAGTATTTGAAAAAAAAAAAAAAGTCTTTATTTCTGGTGAAAAATCTGAAAACAACAACTGAAAAAGTGTTTGGAAGGTGAACAACCCTTTTACCCCTGATAGGAGGGGGGTGAAGGTAGAGCAAGTAATTGCCCTGGGAGAGATGTTGGTCTGTGTGTGGGGGCAGAGAGTTTGTATGGGCAGGACTATTACGTGGGAACGGACACAACAATCTGATGCCACTGATCAGCTGACACGCGGGCACCACACAGACCAAGCGCAAGAAAGCCTGTGGGGGACTTCATTGGGGGGGGGGGGCAGGCTGAGGAAAACATGGATTCCTCTTTAGTGACACATATAAGCAGCAGTGAAAGGGTTACACCCTCCCCCCAGGAATGCTTGGGATAGTAGTAACCTTGACATGCCAGCCTCCCCGCCAGAACAATGGTACCTCTCAGACTCAGTAACTGGATCTGCCCCCCCCCCCAGAGGTACAAATCCACCTCCCTACTGCCCCCTAAACCCAATCCTCACCAACATTCCAGAGATGCAGGAGTAACTGCAAGATTGCAGGGAGTACGCAGAAGATTCCCTGCACCTCCCCCCCCCCAGTCTATATATAACCCTGTCACTAGCAGAATGGCAGATATAAACTGTCCAAGCAGGGGGGTGTCACATTCACAGGAATTAACCCCCTGCAGGCTGGATACAAGTGCTGGGACCATCAGGGAAGTAGAGCGAGGGCAGACAGACTAGTGGCTACCTGTGCCAACAAGGGAACTTACTTATTAAGACTGGTACCTGCTCCAACTACTACCAGCGAGGGAGGCAAATTCCTTCTGCCCTTCCCAACAGCTGGCAGTGCCAGGGCAGACAGGTACATGGCAAGTAGAGCTGGGCAGCAGTCAGTGCTATTAATGAAAGGAGGGAGAAGCCTGGCACTGCCACATTGAATACAAGGCAGCGGCCATGCTTGGAGGAGTGCCAGCAGTGTGTGCCAAGAGGCGGGTGGGGAGCAGCCAACAAGCTGTATGGCCGTGCCCATATTGACTCCCAGCAGCAGTCCTACAAAGAATTCCTTATGTCTGCCTCAGCATTCACATACCCACCAGTGCCAGCACCCATCCTGCCCAGCTGACCCACGACTGTCCCAGCAGATTGCACAGTATGTGCCAACACAATAAGGAACCCAGAGGCTGTGCGTGGATCAGACTGATATAAGGGAGGACTATGTGCACACACACACCTCAGTCAGTAGGATTGAGGGGATGCCATTTCCTGTGCACATGTCACTTCCTGCACTCACTAAAGGAGTCTCTGGGCTTCCCTGGGAGGCTGCACAGTCAATAAGATCTGATCATGTGTGGGAATGGGCAGCAATGGAACGACTTGAATTTCTGCACCAACATTCCCAATAAGAGACTGCCCTGGGCATGAATTGTTACCCCTCCCCCAGGAAACTGGAATAGCGTGTAATCAGATTTGCCTTCAGAGAGGAGCGTCTGCAGCTCCTGGCACCCACCTTACCAAGGCCCAAACTGTGTGCAAGCTCCTGGGACCAGACAGCCTCTAGGAGGCACTGCCCACCCATCTGCATTACTAGCAGCACAGGATTCTTGGGCACAGTCTGACTATGGCTATAGGGATGGGGAGCAGTATAGAAGCAGGTGAAACCTGCCCCTAGTATACCACCCCCGGGAAAGGGCATCCATAATGTGACTGATAAAGACAAGTACCAGCAGCCTTGTGACTGGATAATGTCTCACCAGAAGAGCTTGGCATCAAATCCAACAACTGCTTCCAGCCTCTTATATAAATCCAAGAATATTACCCCCATCTTCCATTCCATATATCCCCTTCCATAGACCCCAAATGATTGTATTTAAATATGTTTTTATATGGCCTTAGGGGTGCGCCCACAACCCTCCTTTTTTGTACCTTGAATGTAGCCGGAAGCTGTGGCTGAGCCTCATGTGGTTAGTGCAGCCTCATACTCACCCCTTTAAATTAATGGTGGCCCTACTGTATGTCCCTGTTGTTTTTTATTAATCCTTAGTTTGGGCAATTTCTCTCCCTTAAAAGCCACAAATGCCAGCGGCTGGGGAGGCTTTAGCCTTTTTATTTGAAACCAACGCCATTATATCTGCTGCACTTACTACTAGCTAACACTTGCACAGATTCACACACATTACACACATTACACTCCTCATTTAGTGTTTCCTTTTTATCTCCTTCTACACCCACACCTGTACTTATACACACACACACACACACACACATATATATATATATACAACTTTACCTTCATTATAGTCTCTTCACAATCACTTTTTTTTTTTTTTTTTTTAAATGGGCGTTGGTTTGGGCAGTCTCCCCTTCAAAAGCCGCATATGCAGGTGGTGGGGGAGGATCTAGTCCACAGATTGAAACCAAGCTTTTATATTTCCATCACAGGTAAACGAGTTAGGGGTCGCTGTATGGGCTTTACCTTGACGTGGTATGGCGGCTTATCAATTTTATGATCATAACTTTGTAACAAAACACCCTGTTTTTCTTTTTTAGACAGGGGATTATTGTATTTAAATATGTTTTTATATGGCCTCCTTTTTTGTACCCAAATCTAAATCCCCACAGCCATTCACCCCTGCCCCAGATAAGCACATCCAGCTGCTGTTGGTTTACCCCACAAAATGCCTGCGCCAACTGTGTATAATGTAAGTGATGTAGAACAGCTCAACATTCACAGTCCCACAGTGGGCAACACATACACATACATGTAACTACACACAACCCACAGCACATACATGTACAGGAGACTATACACAACCCCACAGCACATACAACACATGTAAATGTACAACCCCACAACCTGTACTAGTGTCAGTTATAACAACTATACCTGTGAGACACCTGTAGATACTCAGCCAATGACAAACCACCAACCCCCTCTGTAAATAACACAATGGGCACTTTCTACCTGAACTGCCAATCACCTGAATATCAACTTAAAGGCACAGCATCCCCATACGGACAACCTACTTCCATATTTCCCCTGTGCCCCCCACATACACTGCAGTCTCTTGTTACCCCCCTCACAATCCTCTGTCTCTCTCGTTACCCCCCTCACACTCCCCTGTCTCTCTCATTACTCATCACACTCCTCTGTCTCTCTCATTACCCCCCTCACACACCTCTGTCTCTCTCATTACCCCTCACACTCCTCTGTCTCTCTCATTACCCCCCTCACACACCTCTGTCTCTCTCATTACCCCTCACACTCCTCTGTCTCTCTCATTACCCCCCTCCCACTCCTCTGTCTCTCTCATTACCCCCCTCCCACTCCTCTGTCTCTCTCTCATTACCCCCCTCACACTCCTCTGTCTCTCTCATTACCCCCCTCACACTCCTCTGTCTCTCTCATTACCCCCCTCACACTCCTCTGTCTCTCTCATTACCCCCCTCACACTCCTCTGTCTCTCTCATTACCCCCCTCACACACCTCTGTCTCTCTCATTACCCCCTCCCACTCCTCTGTCTCTCTCATTACCCCTCCCATTCCTCTGTCTCTCTCATTACCCCTCACACACCTGTCTCTCTCATTACCCCTCACACTCCTGTCTCTCTCATACCCCCCTCACACTCCTCTGTCTCTCTCATTACCCCCTCACACTCCTCTGTCTCTCTCATTACCCCCCTCACACACCTCTGTCTCTCTCATTACCCCCCTCACACTCCTCTGTCTCTCTCATTACCCCCCTCACACTCCTCTGTCTCTCTCATTACCCCCCTCACACTCCTCTGTCTCTCTCATTACCCCCTCACACACCTCTGTCTCTCTCATTACCCCCCTCACACTCCTCTGTCTCTCTCATTACCCCCCTCACACTCCTCTGTCTCTCTCATTACCCCCCTCACACTCCTCTGTCTCTCTCATTACCCCCCTCACACTCCTCTGTCTCTCTCATTACCCCCCTCACACTCCTCTGTCTCTCTCATTACCCCCCTCACACTCCTCTGTCTCTCTCATTACCCCCCTCACACTCCTCTGTCTCTCTCATTACCCCCTCCCACTCCTCTGTCTCTCTCATTACCCCTCCCATTCCTCTGTCTCTCTCATTACCCCCCTCACACTCCTCTGTCTCTCTCATTACCCCCCTCACACACCTCTGTCTCTCTCATTACCCCCTCCCACTCCTCTGTCTCTCTCATTACCCCTCCCATTCCTCTGTCTCTCTCATTACCCCCCTCACACTCCTCTGTCTCTCTCATTACCCCCCTCACACTCCTCTGTCTCTCTCATTACCCCCCTCACACACCTCTGTCTCTCTCATTACCCCCCTCACACTCCTCTGTCTCTCTCATTACCCCCCTCACACTCCTCTGTCTCTCTCATTACCCCCCTCACACTCCTCTGTCTCTCTCATTACCCCCCTCCCACTCCTCTGTCTCTCTCATTACCCCTCCCATTCCTCTGTCTCTCTCATTACCCCCCTCACACTCCTCTGTCTCTCTCATTACCCCCCTCACACACCTCTGTCTCTCTCATTACCCCTCCCATTCCTCTGTCTCTCTCATTACCCCCCTCACACTCCTCTGTCTCTCTCATTACCCCCCTCACACTCCTCTGTCTCTCTCATTACCCCCCTCACACTCCTCTGTCTCTCTCATTACCCCCCTCCCACTCCTCTGTCTCTCTCATTACCCCCCTCACACTCCTCTGTCTCTCTCATTACCCCCCTCACACACCTGTCTCTCTCATTACCCCCCTCACACACCTCTGTCTCTCTCATTACCCCCCTCACACTCCTCTGTCTCTCTCATTACCCCCCTCACACTCCTCTGTCTCTCTCATTACCCCTCACACTCTTCTGTCTCTCTCATTATCTCCCCCCACCACCCCAAAAAAATACAGCCACACACACAGACACACACTGGAGACAGGGGGCAACTCACCCCGTATCCCATGATGGCGGTCGGTGCTTCTGTGGTAGATAAAAACTCTCCTCCTTCCGCCTGACACTGAGGTCGCAACGCGCCCGGCACCAGTCTTTATACCCTCTGCAGTCCAACCGACGTCATCGCCTTCGGACGTCACCGTTACTAGTGGCAACAGAGCCAGCCCCTCCAGAAGTAAGCCCGCCCTCCAAGTAGAAGATGGAGAACCTTGCGGCGCAGTGAGGGAACATGGGTGTCATGTGTCCGGGGCGGGGCTGAGCATGTCACGTGGGGAACCTTGAGGAGAAACATTTGTATTTATACACACACTGTGTTCATATGTGTCACCTCATCCCCACACACTATACAGGCCCATTCTATACACACTGTACTGGCCCATTCCATACACACTGTACTGGCCCATTCTATACACACTATACTGGCCCATTCCATACACACTGTACTGGCCCATTCTATACACACTGTACTGGCCCATTCTATACACACTGTACTGGCCCATTCTATACACACTGTACTGGCCCATTCCATACACACTGTACTGGCCCATTCTATACACACTGTACTGGCCCATTCCATACACACTGTACTGGCCCATTCTATACACACTGTACTGGCCCATTCTATACACACTGTACTGGCCCATTCTATACACACTGTACTGGCCCATTCTATACACACTGTACTGGCCCATTCCATACACACTACTGGCCCATTCCATACACACTGTACTGGCCTATTCTATACACACTGTACTGGCCCATTCCCCACACTCACTATATTGGCTATTGGGCCCGTTCTATACACACTGTATAGGGCCCACCCAGTTTATTGCCTCATGTTTGGGTAAATACAGTTGCACATGTGCCGAGTGATTGATACAAAGAGAATTCGTCTCTATATCAGACATGTCCAAAGTCTCAGGCCTGGGGGACAAATGTGGCCTCGTTTCAAATTGACACCGGCCCTCGGCCTCCATCATGAGATGAATAATAATGAGGCCTGTTCAGCCATAATATGTGGGCACATTAGTGACATGATCTGCCACTTGGTCTCTATATTCTGTGTCTGTGTGTCTGTACTGTGTCTGTGTGTCTGTACTGTGTCTGTGTGTCTGTGTGTCTATACTGTGTCTGTGTGTCTGTGTGTCTGTGTGTCTGTACTGTGTCTGTGTGTCTATACTGTGTCTGTGTGTCTATACTGTGTCTGTGTGTCTGTGTGTCTGTGTGTCTGTACTGTGTCTGTGTGTCTGTGTGTCTGTGTGTCTGTGTGTCTGTGTGTCTGTGTGTCTGTGTGTCTGTGTGTCTGTGTGTCTGTGTGTCTGTGTGTCTGTACTGTGTCTGTGTGTCTGTGTGTCTGTACTGTGTCTGTGTGTCTGTGTGTCTGTACTGTGTCTGTGTGTCTGTACTGTGTCTGTGTGTCTGTGTGTCTGTACTGTGTCTGTGTGTCTGTACTGTGTCTGTACTGTGTCTGTGTGTCTGTACTGTGTCTGTGTGTCTGTACTGTGTCTGTGTGTCTGTACTGTGTCTGTGTGTCTGTACTGTGTCTGTGTGTCTGTACTGTGTCTGTGTGTCTGTGTGTCTGTGTGTCTGTGTGTCTGTGTGTCTGTACTGTGTCTGTGTGTCTGTACTGTGTCTGTGTGTCTGTACTGTGTCTGTGTGTCTGTACTGTGTCTGTGTGTCTGTACTGTGTCTGTGTGTCTGTGTGTCTGTACTGTGTCTGTGTGTCTGTACTGTGTCTGTGTGTCTGTACTGTGTCTGTGTGTCTGTGTGTCTGTGTGTCTGTGTGTCTGTACTGTGTCTGTGTGCTGAGGTGTTAGTAATAGACTCAATTATGTGGAGCGCTCACCTCCCCAAATCACACTTTTGTAGTGTCAGGTGCTGTACTGTGAGACCCACTCCTGTCACTGGGTCAAATCAATATCCAGAAAAAAAGCCAGCAGCACACCCCAAGGCTTTTGCATACGGGCTAAATAAATTTTCATCTTTGAACACAACTACAAGCAGATTGGGTGTGCTGCTGGCTTTTTTTCTGAAGTGTTAGTAATAGACACATACTGGTACATAGTGATGCGCTGCTCTCTGATACTTCTTTAGGGCTGAAGGTGTCAGGAGATGTAATGATGCTCCAGTACAGTAAAGTAAAGAAGTGTGAGAGAGCAGCGCATCACTATGTACCAGTGTGTGTCTATAGTCAATTACAAGATCCTCTGCACTCAACCCATTATCAATATATTTAAGACAGAGACATTTTGTGCTACTGAAAAATGCCTTACCCTTTAAACAAAACAGGGATTGTTTGTCCATATATTGCAATATATTTAATAATAAACTCATCCCATATCTGGCCAGTCCTATGCTTAATTTCATCTGATTCATTAAGAATTCTATTGCTTCATTATACATTTTACACAGGGACTAAGTTTTAACTACAACTTACTTGCTGCTTTCAAAGTAAAACTCCCAAACTTGGTAGATATGGGATGACTTTGACGTAGTTGTTCAGCTTAAATATATTGCAATATATGGACAAACAATCCCTGTTTTGTTTAAAGGGTAAGGCATTTTTCAGTAGCAGTAGCACAAAATGTCTCTGTCTTAAATATATTGATAATGGGTTGAGTGCAGAGGAATCTTGTATTTGTCTATATGTATTTTGTGGTCACACCCTCATTGCACCCCCGCCTAATGGTTTTATAATGAGTAGTGAGCACAACTTTCCCTTGTTTGTGTCAGTAAGTGTCTATTACTAACACTTCAGCACACAGGCAGCAGTACAGACACACAGACACAGTACAGACACACAGACACAGTACAGACACACAGACACAGTACAGACACACAGACACAGTACAGACACACAGACACAGTACAGACACACAGACACAGTACAGACACACAGACACACAGACACACAGACACAGTACAGACACACAGACAGCAGCATAGACCAAGGGGCAGATCATTTCACTAATGTGCCCAAATATTACTGCTACGGCTACTTGATTCCTGTAATTTAATGGTTCAAAGAATGTCGGGCTGAATGGTCGGCCCCCACACATTTTCACTTCACCAAATCCGGCCCTCGTTGCAAAAAGTTTGGGCCCCCCTGTGTTATGGCCTGACACCCACTGCCTCAGCCCTGCTCTTATTACTGGAGCTCAGTGGGCACAGATGGGCACAATGGGGGGGATACATTTGTTTTCTCAGGTGAAACTAAAAATGGTGTTTTGATGAGCAGAAGGTACAATCACAATAATGATTGGGCAGCAGCAGCAGCATTGTGTCAGGGTTATGGGCCCTTTAATTTCACATTGTTTTGGCCCTTAATGACATTGTATTCGATTCAATGGACAGACTGACTGACATTCTCATTAGCCAGAGACAATAATGGGCTGGGGGATAAGTAAATCGCTTTGTTTTACATTATTTGCCCTTATTTCCCCTAATGGCCCCCGAAACTGACACCCATTGTGTAAGGGCAGATATCAAAATGTAACAATGTAACCAAGTGCTTTCCCTCCCACCCACTATCTCTGCTCAAGTGTATTAGCACCCAGCACCCATCTGACTCAAACAGGCACAACTATTGCTGGAGAAACAATTAACCCGAAACCCAGTTATCAGCCTGATCAGATACATTGTTACCCCAATGTTTCTATATATCTGTAACCTTGTGAGCTAAGGGGGCCCAGTCTGAAGGTCAGTTAGGACGAGATTTGGGGTGAGTGCTTATTTGTACCCTGGGTACCCCTGGAACTATAGCAGGGTGACACCCCAATGTTTCTACATATCTGTAACCTTGTTATGAGCTAAGGGGGCCCAGTCTGAAGGTCAGTTAGGGGGAGATTTGGGGTGAGTGTTTATTTGTACCCTGGGTACCCCGGGAACTATAGCAGGGTGACACCCCAATGTTTCTATATATCTGTAACCTTGTTATGAGCTAAGGGGGCCCAGTCTGAAGGTCAGTTAGGGGGAGATTTGGGGTGAGTGCCTATTTGTACCCTGGGTACCCCTGGAACTATAGCAGGGTGACACCCCAATGTTTCTATATATCTGTAACCTTGTTATGAGCTAAGGGGGCCCAGTCTGAAGGTCAGTTAGGGGGAGAGTCACCCCCAGAAGAGCAGATTTATCACAGGCCACTAAACTCCTGCAGTGACACGGCACTTACACTTGTTGACTTTCTCACCCTCTCTACCTATTATTACCCCAATATTCTTCTCCCTTAGTCCCCCTACATTCTGTTCTTCACACTGACTCTTCTCTCCCAGTGTCTGTGCTTCCCATTGGCTGTCTGTATGTCCCAGGTGAGTGCTGTTTGGTGACACCTTGTACTCACTCCCTGTTTGAGGCGGCCGAGACTAGTTCCAGCCTTGCAGAGCAGAGACAGCGGCTTCACTGGGAGAGACAGAGCCTGGCGCTGCCATTAGACTCCCACCATTTAAATGGTCCCTTCTATCCACTGATTGGCTCTGTTCCTTGTCACTCAACTGGTCAAATGCTGCTCTCCCCAACCTTTCATTAATTAAAGGGATACTGTCATGGGAAAAAAAACATTTTTCAAAATGAATCAATAATAGAGCTGCTCCAGCAGAATTCTGCACTGAAATCCATTTCTCAAAGAGCAAACAGATTTTTTTATATTCAATTTTGAAATCTGACATGGGGCTAGACATATTGTCAATTTCCCAGCTGCCCCAAGTCATGTGACTTGTGCTCTGATAAACTTCAGTCACTCTTTACTGCTGTACTGCAAGTTGGACTGATATCACCCCCCTCCCTTCCCCCCCCCAGCAGCCAAACAACAGAACAATGGGAAGGTAACCAGATAACAGCTCCCTAACACAAGATAACAGCTGCCTGGTAGATCTAAGAACAGCACTCAATAGTAAAATCCAGGTCCCACTGAGACACATTCAGTTACATTGAGTAGGAAAAACAGCAGCCTGCCAGAAAGCATTTCTCTCCTAAAGTGCAGACACAAGTCACATGACTTGGGGCAGCTGGGAAATTGACAATATGTCTAGCCTCATGTCAGATTTCAAAATTGAATATATAAAAATCTGTTTGCTCTTTTGAGAAATGGATTTCAGTGCAGAATTTTGCTGGAGTAGCACTATTAACTCATGTGTTTTGAAAAACATGTTTTCTGATGACAGGATCCCTTTAAGGAACAGAAATATCTTTCCAATGTCCCCCCATTCCCCCCACTAGGACCCTTACCTGCCACTCACGTGGGCCTCTCCCAATTCCCAGTATACACGGCCCCCCAACTCACTACCTTACTGAAGCCCATCTTTGCATTCCCTACCCTCACATTTTTTGGGGTCCCTCCTGCTCCCTACTGGGTTCTCTCCTCATTACACTTTCTGCTTGCCCCCCCCCCCTTCTTACTACAGTCACTCACTAATGGGGCACCTTCATGTTCCACATCAGGTACAAATGCCCATGTGTCTTATTCAGGCTCTGTATGTAGATAAAGCACATCTCCTGCACCTTATTCAGGCTGCCAGCATAATGTCGGGCATATAAGTGCCATTATTAAATACAGACTTGGAATATAATGTCGGGCATATAAGTGCCATTATTAAATACAGACTTGGAATATAATGTCGGGCATATAAGTGCCATTATTAAATACAGACTTGGAATATAATGTCGGGCATATAAGTGCCATTATTAAATACAGACTTGGAATATAATGTCGGGCATATAAGTGGCATTATTATATACATACTTGGAATATAATGTCGGGCATATAAGTGCCATTATTATATAGAGGCTATGAATATAATGTTGGGCATATAAGTGCCATTATTATATACAGACTTGGAATATAATGTCGGGCATATAAGTGCCATTATTAAATACAGACTTGGAATATAATGTCGGGCATATAAGTGCCATTATTAAATACAGACTTGGAATATAATGTCGAGCATATAAGTGCCATTATTATATACAGACTTGGAATATAATGTTGGGCATATAAGTGGCATTATTATATACAGACTTGGAATATAATGTCGGGCATATAAGTGGCATTATTATATACAGACTTGGAATATAATGTCGGGCATATAAGTGCCATTATTACATAGAGGCTATGAATATAATGTTGGGCATATAAGTGCCATTATTATATACAGACTTGGAATATAATGTCGGGCATATAAGTGCCATTATTATATAGAGGCTATGAATATAATGTCGGGCATATAAGTGGCATTAATTTATACAGACTTGGAATATAATGTCGGGCATATAAGTGGCATTATTATATACAGACTTGGAATATAATGTCGGGCATATAAGTGCCATGATTATATACAGACTTGGAATATAATGTCGGGCATATAAGTGCCATTATTATATACAGACTTGAAATATAATGTCGGGCATATAAGTGCCATTATTATATAGAGGCTATGAATAAAATGTTGGGCATATAAGTGCCATTATTATATACAGACTTGGAATATAATGTTGGGCATATAAGTGGCATTATTATATACAGACTTGGAATATAATGTCGGGCATATAAGTGCCATTATTATATAGAGGCTATGAATATAATGTTGGGCATATAAGTGCCATTATTATATACAGACTTGGAATATAATGTCGGGCATATAAGTGCCATTATTATATAGAGGCTATGAATATAATGTCGGGCATATAAGTGGCATTAATTTATACAGACTTGGAATATAATGTCGGGCATATAAGTGGCATTATTATATACAGACTTGGAATATAATGTCGGGCATATAAGTGCCATTATTATATACAGACTTGAAATATAATGTCGGGCATATAAGTGCCATTATTATATACAGACTTGGAATATAATGTCGGGCATATAAGTGCCATTATTATATAGAGGCTATGAATATAATGTTGGGCATATAAGTGGCATTATTATATACAGACTTGGAATATAATGTCAGGCATATAAGTGGCATTATTTTATACAGACTTGGAAAATAATGTTGGGCATATAAGTGCCATTATTACATAGAGGCTATGAATATAATGTTGGGCATATAAGTGGCATTATTATATACAGACTTGGAATATAATGTCGGGCATATAAGTGCCATTATTATATAGAGGCTATGAATATAATGTTGGGCATATAAGTGCCATTATTATATACAGACTTGGAATATAATGTCGGGCATATAAGTGACATTATTATATACAGACTTGGAATATAATGTTGGGCATATAAGTGGCATTATTATATACAGACTTGGAATATAATGTCGGGCATATAAGTGGCATTATTTTATACAGACTTGGAAAATAATGTTGGGCATATAAGTGCCATTATTATATACAGACTTGAAATATAATGTTGGGCATATAAGTGCCATTATTACATAGAGGCTATGAATATAATGTTGGGCATATAAGTGCCATTATTATATACAGACTTGGAATATAATGTCGGGCATATAAGTGGCATTATTATATACAGACTTGGAAAATAATGTTGGGCATATAAGTGCCATTATTATATACAGACTTGGAATATAATGTCGGGCATATAAGTGGCATTATTTTATACAGACTTGGAAAATAATGTTGGGCATATAAGTGCCATTATTACATAGAGGCTATGAATATAATGTTGGGCATATAAGTGGCATTATTAGATACAGGTTAGGAATACCATGGGCATATGATGGGCATTTAGCGAATTATTTACATTATATAACATTAGACAAGGGAACTGTATGGTCTCAGGTTGGAGATCAGCCCAATTGAGATGTTCCTCTCCCACTGACTCTGCACAGGCCCCTGGTGATCCATTAGCTCAGGGGCCAAATGACTGGATCAGACAGATTTGGGAATTTCATCTTTATCCCAATTATTCAGATTGGGTTGGATCTCTTAACTTGTTGTGGGAAAGGCTGGGATTGAGGGGGTATCAGACTTGTGGCACAGAATGTTTCTGCCCCCTGTGCAAATGGTGACACCGAGTCATGAGTGCCTTATATGCAGTAGCGCAGTACATCACTATTAGTATCAGTTATGTGTCTCACAGTGTATACTGGCATCTAAGTGACATATAACTGGCATCTAAATGACATATAAATGGCATATGACTGACATATGACTGGCGTATGACTGACGTGTAATTGACGTATAACTCACATATAACTGAGGTGTAACTAGCGTATAACTGACATATAATTGACGTATAACTGACAAATAACTGGCGTGTTACTGGCGTATAACTGGCGTACAATTGGTGTACAACTGGCGTATAACTGGCGTATAACTGGCGTACAATTGGCGTATAACTGGCATATAACTGGTGTACAACTGGCATATAACTGGCGTATAACTGCCATTATTACATATCCCTGAGGGCTGAGAGAGTGATCGCTGTTTATAACAACAGTTGGCTGAGAGCTGCCACTTTCTATTAAGCACCAAATCAGGCCCCAAACAGAGTGACACGATGAGCCCCCGAGGGCCCCTTTGTGCCAGGGAGAGATTGTGGGAACTGATATTATCAGCACAGGGATTAGTGCCCCCCCTCCCCCTGTTATTCCAGTAACTCTGACAGGAACCTGAGTCAGGTTACCTGACTCCGCACATTATCCTAAACACCGGAATTCTGTCTCCAGCTCCTGGAAGTCTGTGCCAAGATTCCACTCTCGGGTAATACTGCTCCCTCCTGCCCTGGCACTAATGCCACTGTTATTATTATTACTTATAGAGCACCAACATATTCCTCAGCGCTGTACAAACACTCATTATGTTCTCTGTAAATCCCCCCCAACTGTATTTCATTCGGGTACTTCCTCCTTCTCCAACATCCTTTTAATTCTATTGTACTATGTGTACCCCCAAACCCCTCCTCCCCAACATCCTTATAATGCCACTGCACTATGTGTACCCCCAAACCCCTCCTCCCCAACATCCTTATAATGCCACTGCACTATGTGTACCCCCAAACCCCTCCTCCCCAACATCCTTATAATGCCACTGCACTATGTGTACCCCCAAACCCCTCCTCCCCAACATCCTTATAATGCCACTGCACTATGGGAACCCCCAAACCCCTCCTCCCAAACATCCTTATAATGCCATTGCACTATGGGAACCCCCAAACCTCTGCCGAATGCAGTGGGCATGTGAGTGATGGTGATAGGGACTGGGGCCCCACAGTTTTTACTCCATTGGGAAAGGGCCAAGTTGATGTGGAAATGTCCTTTGGTTGTGCTGCCCCAGGATTATATAGGGAATGGGCTGTGTGAGCTGGAGATTCTGCTGTATCAGCTCTTTCATCAGGTTAATGAATTAATGAATTGCTAGCTCCCCCAGCACATGTCATTAATATTCATGAGCGGCACAACTGCTGCTCCTGTTAAATAAGTCATGGTCATTAGAGAAACCTCCCCTCATCTGAGCTCCATACAACTCCCCCTTGGCCTAGTGCCCCCCCTCCCCCCTTGGCCTAGTGCCCCCCCTCCCCCCTTGGCCTAGTGCCCCCCTCCCCCCTTGGCCTAGTGCCCCCCTCCCCCCTTGGCCTAGTGCCCCCCCTCCCCCCTTGGCCTAGTGCCCCCCCTCCCCCCTTGGCCTAGTGCCCCCCTCAGCTACAGGAGTGGGCTCCCCTGACATAGTGTCCTTTGGGTGCCCAAGAAGATTCAGGAGCAGAGGGGTCAGCAGTGCAGGAGCTCAGTTGGATGGGCCCCTATAAAGGTTAATGAATTACAGTAATGACTGAAAGGAATTTGTTCTGCACATGAGACAATGGAGAGGGTCGGGGCCCCAGCGCTGGGGAGGGAAGGAATCTCACGAGGGCCCGAGTCAGTTCAGATCAGGTAGTACCGGCTGACTCTAGTCTGTACCTGATCTCACACTCCCCAATCATTCAGCGACCCACCAGCAAGTGCTGAACTCCTCACATTGTGCCCAGTGTTGGGCTGACAGCGAACTGGGGGTCACAACAAGGGACACAGAGTCAGGGGGAGCCCACAATCCCCTCTCCTTTCTCCTCTTCTGCCTCCCCCTCCCCAAATGTCTGGCCCTACTCCCCCTCTTTTCCTCTGATGCACAATCACTTATGTGAGAGATCCAGGGGCGTAACTATAGAGAAAGCAGACCCTGCGGTTGCAGGGGGGCCCAGGAGTGTAGGGGGCCCAGTGAGACCCTAATTAATTAGCAATTTTAATATATCTTGGTAAAATAGGCCAACTTATAAATATTTTGGGGCCCTAAATTGAATTTGCTATGGGGCCCAGTAACAACTAGTTACGCCACTGGAGAGATCCCAATAATATCCCCGGGTACAGAGTTGGGGTGCAGTGTAGTGCGAGCACTAGGCCTGCCACCCCTTTAATACCGGTCACATAATCCACATCATGCATGGCTATTCAGCAGTTGACTTACATGCATGTTGCATGGCTGCACATAAATCAGTTCAGTCTGCAGCATGCATCTAAATGAATCACTAACACAGGCTGTGGATTAATGATGTGGCTGGTATTAAAGGGTGAGGTTACAACCTTAGAAAGTGCCCATTAGCTGAGGGTAGAGGTGAGACTAATTGCCCCAGGCTGGAGGGCAGAGACAAAACAGGTTTCATTCTTTTTTATGGGGCAAGACACACGGGAGTAGAAAGAAAACAATGGAACCTGCGCTTTGCTGCTGCCACTAGTCACCTACAAGCTGATTATTTGCCCCAGCTCTGAGGTTGCCAATATTAGAGGAATGACCAATATGATTGTGCCAGACATAGGACTAGTCACTTACCGTATCACTGGGGTGGCCACACAGTTAGGAAACCTTTTGTATTCAATTCATTCCAACCTCCTCTACTGCACTGCTGTAAAGCCAAGGTGATCGGCTCTTCACTGTTTCGCTCATTTAGACTGACATGTGATTCACACACCTGACTATCAGTATCAGTGCAGGGATAGAGAGGGTTAAAGTAACCCTTTAGGCGCATATAAAACTGAAGGATGATTTATCTTTTCATTTAAACGCACAATACACGGCTGTACAGAAACCATTACAGTCTGCAGTGCCGCTCTATGTTAATGGACCAATCAGGAGGTGGATATATTGTGTATGTTTCCAATGAGCCGACATGGGCACCAGGGCTACGTTAGGGTTAATAAACGTTATGCAGCCCCATTGCATGTGGGATATGTAAGTGCTACACTCCCAGCATCCTCAGCTCTTCTGCCATTGGCTCGCAAGGAATGCTGGGAACTGTGGTTCATTGGGTCACCAGCAATGGCTTTAACTGTATGATGATCTCTGCACCCCATTATCACCTCCCACATTGACATGCTGCCCAGATAATTAGCCCCTCATTTGCATAATTAATTCACAGGGGCTGTAGCTTGTGGGTGTAACATGAGCCCCAGTGGAGGGGGAACAGGCGCAGCCCCAATGCAGGAGGGCAGGTGTCTACGTTACATGTTAGGCCTCTGTGCAGTCCATGTATAAAGTGGGGGGCCCTCCGTCCCTCCCTCCCGCTTGCCTTATTAATTGCAGCAGATTTTCCTGCAGAAGCTGCATCTGTGCCATTGATTTGCCTCAAAGTGTCGCCCACGGGAACCACAAGCTGCACATTCACTGCTGCGACTCACCCCATGAAATCAATTGCTGCTGCAGCTTTCTGCCCTCCCCCCTCTGAGGGGCAATGTGTCCATTAACCCTCTGTAGTACTGGGGTATATTCATCCTCTACTGCGTTACTGTGAGTATTACTCAGGTATTACTGTGTGTCTGGGGTACCACTGGCTGCTTATAGTCTGCCTATGGGCCACCATTATTCTCTCCAGCACATCCAGGTAATACAATGGGCAGCCCAGGGAGCGTCCTTGTTACAGACTTCTGCGACTCCCTGCAACTCCCTGCAGCCCTTCCCTTGCAGCGGTAGAGTCAGCAGCGGGTGCAGTTGCTCTGGGGGGGGGGACATGCTACACACTGCAGGATCAGCTCCCACTGTGGGGTAACCCAGGGAAATCCACTTCTCTTCTTCTTCTTCACTATAAATCCACTTCTCTTTTTTACTATTAATTCACTTCTCTTCTTCACTATAAATCCACTTCTCTTTTTTACTATTAATTCACTTCTCTTCTTCACTATAAATCCACTTCTCTTCTTCTTCTTCACTATAAATCCACTTCTCTTTTTTACTATTAATTCACTTCTCTTCTTCACTATAAATCCACTTCTCTTTTTTACTATTAATTCACTTCTCTTCTTCACTATAAATCCACTTCTCTTTTTCTTCTTCACTATAAATCCAATTGCTCGCACTTCCCCTACAGACATAAGGAGTAGCCCCCAGACAATTGCTCTAAATTGTCAGGGGTAAAGGGGGTGCCCGAGTGCTACCCAATGGGCACATGCACCCAATGAGCCCACCCCAGTTCTCTCTATTAGGGACACCACAGTTTGGGGGCCGCATGTACCTCAGGGGGGGGAGATCTAGTGGGACATAAAACTGATTCTATTCTGTGACTTATCAGCCCCCGGGGGAAAGACAAATATACAGCCCGGCCCTGAAACAATGGGGCCCTTCCCTCTGCTCATTCACAAACAATGGCCCCCCCCCCCCCAGTCTGATTTATTGCAGGACATTCCATACAATGTGGGGGGGGCAGTGTACATATTAATGATTTCCTCCCTTTGTCCTCACTAGAGTGGAAGCTTCTGAGCCAAGAGCCAATAGTGAGGAGTGGGAGGAGTCTGCTAATTGTGGATCAGTGTAAAGGGACAGACACTTCCACTTCTGTTTTATTATTATTCCAAAATCATTAGTTACTGGGCAAACTTTCCCTTTCAGCATAGTGGGGGCCCCTCACTTCTACTTCAGCCGTCAGCTTAGGGGCCCAGTATTATTCCAAGGGCCCGAGTTTCCTCAGTCAGGTCTATGTGCCACGAAATGCTGGGAAAAACATGACCAACTGCACAGAAGTAATCTTCATTTTCTCTGGACACGAAAGGGTTTAGGAAGCCCCAAGCTCTGACGAGTCTCCTTGAGAAAAAAAACATCTTAATTCATTAAGGATAGAAACCTGCACCCCTCTAACAGCAACTGCCACATCCTTCCAACAGGGGATTCTGGGAATTATAGTTCAACAGCAACTCATTTATAGAACCCCCCAATAGCCAGTGTTTTAGCTTTATACTGACACCTTGTGCTGAATGTTATTAATGCAAAGGGGAAACTTCTGTTTTCTTTTAATAGTCTGAAGTTGTAAGTTATTATTATTATCACTCATGTATTACAAATTATAATGTACCCCCTACTGTAAATGATAAGGATATTAGAAGTCACTGAGGGGTTGTTCTGTGACCATATAAAGGCACAAGGCTGCAGGCTGAGTTATACAGGGAACTCTGAGTATCACTCCTGTATTATAAGGGATAATGTACCCCCTACTGTAAATGATAAGGATATTAGAAGTCACTGAGGGGTTGTTCTGTGACCATATAAAGGCACAAGGCTGCAGGCTGAGTTATACAGGGAACTCTGAGTATCACTCATGTATTATAAGGGATAATGTACCCCCTACTGTAAATGATAAGGATATTAGAAGTCACTGAGGGGTTGTTCTGTGACCATATAAAGGCACAAGGCTGCAGGCTGAGTTATACAGGGAACTCTGTGTATCACTCATGTATTATAAGGGATAATGTACCCCCTACTGTAAATGATAAGGATATTAGAAGTCACTGAGGGGTTGTTCTGTGACCATATAAAGGCACAAGGCTGCAGGCTGAGTTATACAGGGAACTCTGAGTATCACTCATGTATTATAAGGGATAATGTACCCCCTACTGTAAATGATAAGGATATTAGAAGTCACTGAGGGGTTGTTCTGTGACCATATAAAGGCACAAGGCTGCAGGCTGAGTTATACAGGGAACTCTGAGTATCACTCATGTATTATAAGGGATAATGTACCCCCTACTGTAAATGATAAGGATATTAGAAGTCACTGAGGGGTTGTTCTGTGACCATATAAAGACACAAGGCTGCAGGCTGAGTTATACAGGGAACTCTGAGTATCACTCATGTATTATAAGGGATAATGTACCCCCTACTGTAAATGATAAGGATATTAGAAGTCACTGAGGGGTTGTTCTGTGACCATATAAAGGCACAAGGCTGCAGGCTGAGTTATACAGGGAACTCTGAGTATCACTCATGTATTATAAGGGATAATGTACCCCCTACTGTAAATGATAAGGATATTAGAAGTCACTGAGGGGTTGTTCTGTGACCATATAAAGGCACAAGGCTGCAGGCTGAGTTATACAGGGAACTCTGAGTATCACTCATGTATTATAAGGGATAATGTACCCCCTACTGTAAATGATAAGGATATTAGAAGTCACTGAGGGGTTGTTCTGTGACCATATAAAGACACAAGGCTGCAGGCTGAGTTATACAAGGAACTCTGTGTATCACTCATGTATTATAAGGGATAATGTACCCCCTACTGTAAATGATAAGGATATTAGAAGTCATTGAGGGGTTGTTCTGTGACCATATTGTACCCCCTACTGTAATGATAAGGATAGTGAGGGGGTGTGTGTTATACAGGAACACCCAACACTGTTAATCCATTTGGAATAATACAGACAATGACAGTCACAGACACTGGTATAACTGGGTCCAGTCTGGTACTGACTCTCCTGCAATAAAGAATGAGCAATAAAAGTAGAAATAAAAATTAGAAATAAAAATTAGAAATAAAAATTAGAAATAAAAATTAGAAATAAAAAGTAGAAATAAAAAGTAGAAATAAAAAGTAGAAATAAAAATTAGAAATGAAAAGTAGAAATAAAAAGTAGAAATAAAAGTAGAAATAAAAAGTAGAAATAAAGGAGTAAGTGAAGACGTGGGTTGTGCTGAACTGGACACAGACACATTAAAACAAAGAGTCTTCTGCACAATTGTGACTTGCGCCCCCTGCTGTATCTAATGATTGTTACACACAAATATGTGATTTATTCTCTTCTAAAGATTTCCTACTTTTGGGGACCTGTGAACCCCCTGTTCTCTGTTGTGTTTGGAGCTTATGTAAAGGGGCAGATGTTAAGCTCTTGGGTTTGGGAGGAAGTGGGGGGAGGGGCAGTGAATAGGAATAGAGTGTGTACAATACAATAGTCTGTGTATAAGAAGAGGCTGTAGAATGTGCAAATAGTGGGATATAATAACCTGTCACAGATAGTGACCCCCGCAGCAATCACGTCTGTTCCCTCACTATAATGTGACACTTTGCAGCGACAGTTAGAGAGTCAAAAGCAGCAGGAAAAATCAGGGGAACCGGGGGGCCAGGAGAGCAACATTTCTTCTCCCCACTTTCATGTTTATTAATAGGCCCCTCAAGCCCTTGTAATTCAGAGCAGGAGAGACAATGCAGAACAGGCAGTTGCAGTTTGTGGCACTTAGTGAGGAACTGACAGTGGAGACGATCAATACATTGATGATGATGATGAAAGAGACTCCTGAATTGTATAACCTCACTGGGTAGAAGCAATTAGTATTATTATTATTAGTAATATATATTTATATAGTACTGATCCTACCCCCCCCAACCCCCAAGTTGGGTCAGTGCAGACTCTTGTCATGGTTCCCTCGTATTCCTGTGATTCCACGACCCCCCCCTCCTCCTCCTCCTCCTTGTAGTCACAATTAGTCAGGTATAACCCCCCCTCTGTGGATATTTGTGCCCTCACATAATTGGCAAGAAGGAGATTCTGCTTTCTGCACCCCCCCCTCAAAATAGTTGTGTTGTTAAAGGGACAGACACACAGTACTTGCACATTGGGAGCTGACATAGTGACATAGTAATATAGTAATATAGTGAGTTAGGTTGAAAAAAAAGACCAGCAAGTTCAACCTTAAAAGACCAGTAAAATGAGTAAAAATTAATTGTTTTATAGAAATAAAAATATAATTCAGCGTTCCCCTAAACAAGCTGCTGTGTAGCCATGGGGGCAGCCATTCAAGCACAGGATACACAGTAGATAACAGATAAGTACTACTATAGTTTATATAAACAAGCTGCTGTGTAGCCATGGGGGCAGCCATTCAAGCACAGGATACACAGTAGATAACAGATAAGTACTACTATAGTTTATATAAACAAGCTGTTGTGTAGCCATGGGGGCAGCCATTCAAGCACAGGATACACAGTAGATAACAGATAAGTACTACTATAGTTTATATAAACAAGCTGCTGTGTAGCCATGGGGGCAGCCATTCAAGCACAGGATACACAGTAGATAACAGATAAGTACTACTATAGTTTATATAAACAAGCTTCTGTGTAGCCATGGGGCAGCCATTCAAGCACAGGATACACAGTAGATAACAGATAAGTACTACTATAGTTTATATAAACAAGCTGCTGTGTAGCCATGGGGCAGCCATTCAAGCACAGGATACACAGTAGATAACAGATAAGTACTACTATAGTTTATATAAACAAGCTGCTGTGTAGCCATGGGGCAGCGATTCAAAGGAGAAAAGGCTCAGAGCAGATAACATATAAGCTCTGTAGAACATAATGCTATCTGTTATCCATTATTTATTCTGTGCCATATAGATTTTTTTCCACCATTGCTACTCAGCAGCTTCTTTATATAAACTATAGTAGTACTTATCTGTTATCTACTGTGTATCCTGTGTTTGAATGGCTGCCCCCATGGCTACACAGCAGCTTGTTTCTATAAACTATAGTAGTACTTATCTGTTATCTACTGTGTATCCTGTGCTTGAATGGCTGCCCCCATGGCTACACAGCAGCTTGTTTATATAAACTATAGTAGTACTTATGTTATCTACTGTGTATCCTGTGCTTGAATGGCTGCCCACATGGCTACACAGCAGCTTGTTTATATAAACTATAGTAGTGTTTCTGAAGCAAACACAGCAGTTTTACCAGAGTAGGGCTACAGTTCATGATATTTTCATTACTTTAAAACACTTGTTACTGTTCCTTGAAGTCTATATATAATCTGTCTAACTGCCAGTTGATCCAGAGGAAGGTGAAACCCCCATCTGAACCCTCTCCAATTTGCCTCCGAGGGGGAAAAATTCCTTCCTGACTCCAAGATGCAATGGGACCAGTCCCTGGATCAACTTGTACTATGAGCTCTCTCCCATATCCCTGTATTCCCTCACTTGCTAAACACCATCCAACCCCTTCTTATACCTATCTAATGTATCAGCCTGTACCCCTGATTCACTTCCCAGCTCTCCCTGTAACACCCCTTTCCCTCCTCTAATCTCATTGGCTCCCTCCTGTCTGCTGGGAGGAGCTACTGGTGAATAAAGCATCCGACCCTTCCTTGTACCTATCTAATGTATCAGCCTGTACCCCTGATTCACTTCCCAGCTCTCCCTGTAACACCCCTTTCCCTTCTCTAATCTCATTGGCTCCTTCCTGTCTGCTGGGAGGAGCTACTGGTGAATAAAGCATCCGACCCTTCCTTGTACCTATCTAATGTATCAGCCTGTACCACTGATTCACTTCCCAGCTCTCCCTGTAACACCCCTTTCCCTCCTCTAATCTCATTGGCTCCCTCCTGTCTGCTGGGAGGAGCTACTGGTGAATAAAGCATCCGACCCTTCCTTGTACCTATCTAATGTATCAACCTGTACCCCTGATTCACTTCCCAGCTCTCCCTGTAACACCCCTTTCCCTCCTCTAATCTCATTGGCTCCCTCCTGTCTGCTGGGAGGAGCTACTGGTGAATAAAGCATCCGACCCTTCCTTGTACCTATCTAATGTATCAGCCTGTACCACTGATTCATTTCCCAGCTCTCCCTGTAACACCCCTTTCCCTCCTCTAATCTCATTGGCTCCCTCCTGTCTGCTGGGAGGAAATACTGGTGAATAAAGCATCCGACCCTTCCTTGTACCTATCTAATATATCAGCCTGTACCCCTGATTCACTTCCCAGCTCTCCCTGTAACACCCCTTTCCCTCCTCTAATCTCATTGGCTCCCTCCTGTCTGCTGGGTGGAGCTACTGGTGAATAAAGCATCCGACCCTTCCTTGTACCTATCTAATGTATCAGCCTGTACCACTGATTCACTTCCCAGCTCTCCCTGTAACACCCCTTTCTCTCCTCTAATCTCATTGGCTCTCTCCTGTCTGCTGGGAGGAGCTACTGGTGAATAAAGCATCCGACCCTTCCTTGTACCTATCTAATGTATCAGCCTGTACCCCTGATTCACTTCCCAGCTCTCCCTGTAACACCCCTTTCCCTCCTCTAATCTCATTGGCTCCCTCCTGTCTGCTGGGAGGAGCTACTGGTGAATAAAGCATCCGACCCTTCCTTGTACCTATCTAATGTATCAGCCTGTACCACTGATTCACTTCCCAGCTCTCCCTGTAACACCCCTTTCCCTCCTCTAATCTCATTGGCTCCCTCCTGTCTGCTGGGAGGAGCTACTGGTGAATAAAGCATCCGACCCTTCCTTGTACCTATCTAATGTATCAGCCTGTACCACTGATTCACTTCCCAGCTCTCCCTGTAACACCCCTTTCCCTCCTCTAATCTCATTGGCTCCCTCCTGTCTGCTGGGAGGAGCTACTGGTGAATAAAGCATCCGACCCTTCCTTGTACCTATCTAATGTATCAGCCTGTACCCCTGATTCACTTCCCAGCTCTCCCTGTAACACCCCTTTCCCTCCTCTAATCTCATTGGCTCCCTCCTGTCTGCTGGGAGGAGCTACTGGTGAATAAAGCATCCGACCCTTCCTTGTACCTATCTAATGTATCAACCTGTACCCCTGATTCACTTCCCAGCTCTCCCTGTAACACCCCTTTCCCTCCTCTAATCTCATTGGCTCCCTCCTGTCTGCTGGGAGGAGCTACTGGTGAATAAAGCATCCGACCCTTCCTTGTACCTATCTAATGTATCAGTCTGTACCCCTGATTCACTTCCCAGCTCTCCCTGTAACACCCCTTTCCCTCCTCTAATCTCATTGGCTCCCTCCTGTCTGCTGGGAGGAGCTACTGGTGAATAAAGCATCCGACCCTTCCTTGTACCTATCTAATGTATCAGCCTGTACCCCTGATTCACTTCCCAGCTCTCCCTGTAACACCCCTTTCCTCTAATCTCATTGGCTCCCTCCTGTCTGCTGGGAGGAGCTACTGGTGAATAAAGCATCCGACCCTTCCTTGTACCTATCTAATGTATCAGCCTGTACCCCTGATTCACTTCCCAGCTCTCCCTGTAACACCCCTTTCCCTCCTCTAATCTCATTGGCTCCCTCCTGTCTGCTGGGAGGAGCTACTGGTGAATAAAGCATCCGACCCTTCCTTGTACCTATCTAATGTATCAGCCTGTACAACTGATTCAGGGAGACAATTCCACATCTTCACAGCTCTCACTGTAACAAACCCCTTCCCAATATTTAGGCGGAACCTCTTTTCTTCTAATCGGAATGGGTGACCTCGTGTCAGATGGAAAGACCTACTGGTAACTAAATCATTAGAGAGATTATTATATGATCCCCTTATATATTTATACATAGTTATCATATCACCTGTTAAAGGAGAATTCAACCCTGTTTTAAAAAAAAAAACCCTGTACCCCCCACCCCAGGTAGACCCCCTCCCTCCTCCCCTCAGGCTAACTGCCCCCTTGGGGAAATGCCCCATACTCCATACTCCATCTTCCGGCCCCCAGGTAAACTGACTGGGAGATCTTCAATCTCGGTCCAATTCATCGCACGTTAAGTTGTCGCAAATTGACGAACAGCTCCAACTGCGCATGCGCCAACATACCTATGTCCCAGTCAGCTTACAGAGGAGCCGGAAGATGGATGCATGGAAGTCCGCTTGCAGAATCTGCGATGAGGGGTAAGTATGGCGTGTGGGGTATTTCCCGGGGGGGGTAGTTAGCCTGCGAGGAGGGGGGTCTACCTGGGGTGGGGGGTACGTGGCTTTTTAATACAGGGTTGAATCTCCTTTAGAGGTTCTTATCCAGTGTGAACATCCCCAACTTGGCCAGATCCTATATCTGTAGGGAGGCTCCCGTTACTTGTACAACTCGGCTTTCCTAAGGCCTTGAGCTTGTCCTGTTTCCAAAATGACTGTGCCGTTGTATCTTTTTAATATGAGACACAATTTATATGGGAATGGGGCATGGAGAAAAGTTTGGTGCAGTAGAAGATGATTCCCCAGTTAAGAGCATGTCAGTGGAATGGCGTGTCAGGTTCCTCATGGGTGGAGCTTACAGATGGACACCTGTCTTATATATTCCAATTGAAAGTAATGTGTTGAACACCATATGACCCTTGTTGGCAGAAGTGTACAGTAATTCCTATTATATGTGTAACCCTATTTTGGTTAGTGTCTCTTTAAATCACAATTAACCCTTGGCAATCCAGGGGCCCTGAGTCCCTTTTGCATATGAAAAGTACTGGGAACTGAGATTTACAGTGCAGTGCCTCCACCGAGGGAACACTGAGGAGCACACCTCAGGGAACTTCCACTAGGACAAATAAAACACACAGTTTGCAAATGAAACAGATATAAACTTTATATAAACACAATAGTGGACTTGGGCAATCTAATACACAATACACTCCTGCACTGGGGACGCGTGAGACCTACCTAACTCACTATTAGGTATCACTCTCACTCTCCTTTTTATTATCAAAGTTAATAACCACAAAGTACAGTTCAAATAGAATGTCCCTTCCCCAGAGCTCTTATACCCCAGGTAGTGCTACCTTTTACCAAAGTACCTCTCCCTTTGGAACTTAGCAGCCGCTACCACGTAGCAGGTAAATGCACAAGACCTGTCTTCAAATTTGGGCCCCACGCTTGTATTCGTGCCAGTATCTTCCCTTGGGTGGCTCACTCACCGGGGTGCTCTCAGAGGAATTCACACTGGAGATTACAGGCAGCTCTGCAGCAGGATCAATCTCACCAGTGGCACCTTTCTCCCTTTGAGTCTCTAGCAGATTGGCAGGGAACAGGATGAGCTCTTTCTGTATTCCCACAGATTCAACAGCTTGGACAGTTTCACAAGACTTGGTTCTGGCTGGATCTTTCACATCACTTTCAGGCACACCCTCTCTCCCAAGGCTGCACTGGGGCACCCAGCCAATCGGATGGCTCTCCAGCCTGTAACTGGGCTGAATGATGTCACAGGCAGAAAAACAGGAGAAGGATTTCTCTGATCCACTACATATGTTTACTTTGAAGAAGAGGATAAGTAGGATAAAGTTATGGAAATAAGATTTCTTGGGCACCTGGGGCCGCTCTAGCAGGTGAAGCAGGAGAAGTTTAATAAATGCCAGTGGGATTCTTGTTCCTTCTGTGCAGCCCATGTAGGAAGAAGGGCCCATATTCATGTATATTTGCTATTTTTGTTCCATTGGAGCAGTTGGTAATTGGGGAAGTGGCCTCTTTCAGTGTAGTCACATTCTTGTTCCACCAGGGCAGATCTAGAAAAGGAGTGGCCTATATAAGAGTTGGAGATATCTGAGCATCGGAGGAGTGGTCTATAATAGATTCTTGTTCCTCTGGGTTGGCCAGAGTGGGTAGAAGACTAGTCCTTTCTCAAGGCATTTCTATTGTGGGAGCACGTGGCCTCTATAATTGTAGGTGGGTTGCTGGTTCCACAGCCACAGGGAGGTACTTCAACCAAAACACACCTGTCCCCTTTCGGCCTAATATGTAAACAGAGGGAAAGGTCTTAGGGCAGAATGAGCACACGGAGGAGGAGGCACCTTGGCCTAAGGAACTGTTTAGAGATGGGTTCTGAAGGAAGCGGCTCAGCTTATCAGCCAGGGCATCCAACGGAGCTGTTTCGGCATATTTCAGGAGGTTTGCACTTCGGACAAAGAAATCGCTGCCTGGCACATTTCTGGAGTCTCCTAACGATGTGCAAGAAACATTGACCCAGGTCCTTCCAGACTTTAGCTGAAGTATGCCTCTCACTGGCCCAAAGGAAAATCATCTGCAAAAAAAGAGATATATTGTTGAGAGACTCCAAAATACTCATTATGACAACACCATTGCCCCAGTGAGAGGTTCAATATTAGCCATTTGGTACAAATCTCAGACATTAATCTATGGAATTACCAGGGTAACATGGTCATTCCAATTCTATCATCGTAGCCTGTTCTGCCCTGTTCTAGGGTTCCTATGAAGTCTTCTCCTCAAGGATCCATCTGCATCTCCTCAAGCAAAGGCAAGAGACATATTGTGCTATGTTGGAACATCAGACACAACAAAGATACCCTGAGAGTCTGCTGGGGCCACAAAGGACTGGATCTGGGGTTCCCTATTCTGAGAGGTTTAATGTAGTCCTTTGGATACAGACCTGTAGATGGTGAGAGTTGATAACTGGGTGATTCCCTGGACACCAAACATCCTCCTTCATCTGACGAACAGCCCAATAGCACTTCATCCGGCACCCGCCATCCTCATCCATTCCCTCCAACAGGAGGCGCTCTCCTCTCAGAAAAGATAGCTGCCAGTGGTAATTGGACTGAGCGAGGAGGTCAAAGCCAAATGACTAATGATGTTGGGGGGCAGGGTAATTAGGAAAAAAATAGTAAAGATGAAGTGATAAATGAAACAGATAGAAAGATGCACAGATGTAACCTCAGATATCATGATAATCTAAATACCCCAGCTATCCTAACTCCTGTTGGTTCCACCCCACCCAACAGCCAATTGTCTTACCTACAGAGGTCCATGGGTACCTCAAACTGTAACAGTATCCATACACCTCAGCTGTCTTGTCTGCATAATTCTATGGTGCACCAACATCTTAGATACGGCTGTTCATGGTTTGCTGATGACTTACATCTACCTCAAGCCACAAGCTAATTTCCTCGTCATCTTCCACCCTGGTGGAAATCCATGACTATTGTAGGTGCCACGTCCTGGGCAGAGGGTATTTATAGTCTCTACCACAACATTTCATATTAGTCAGCTGGTACATTGACACACTGTATTCTCTCCCTTGATGGCCATTGTTTAAAGAACTGGGGCCACTGTGCTTTCCTAGGCCAGTATCCAGGAACTTCAACCACAGGCACCAGCTTCATCTCAACCATCTGCTCGGAGTTCTCCACGTTCAACCTCATGGAGGGGCCAAAGGACTCTAGCACATTCACCTTGTCTGAAGAGCAGAGAGAGGTTCAACACTAAGCAGCCTGACGTATAGTAAATATAGGCACACATCGTACACTCACACTCAGAATAGTGGCATACTATGCAAACACACCTACTCAAGATTATGTGGTAGGTAGGTTGAGCTTTGTGAATGTTAACCCTTACCAGAGAGGCTGCAGAAAGTGATAGCCCTATAAAGGTGTTCCAAGAAGACATGTATGACCCGGGCGGGCACCAGGTCCCCCTTGATGTTGATGCCATTGTCGTGCCAGTGGGGAGTGCTCTTCTGGAACTGCTCTATCTCCAGCCACTGGTGCAGCTTTTCAGGTATCATTGAAACCAAAATGGTACTGGGGAAGAATATGTCTCTAAAGTATGACTACAGGAGGTTTCCCAGCCCTACCTACCTACACAGGTAAATGGAATTGCTACATAAACCTCACCCTGGGTGAGTGAATCCACCGTTCCTCAAGTACCCACAGAACTCGTATTCCCTTTACTTCCCACCCCTCTAACCATGGGAAAGAGAGCAGCACAGGAGAAGAAAGCAAATCCAGGTTCTGTACCTATTTACTACTATGGAGCATGGAAACACATATGACATCCCAAAATCAAGTATCCGTGTCCCATCCCATGTCTAATATAATTGTCACATTGAATAAACGGCACCAGGGGCTGAGCAATGTACATTGTGACCTCCACATTGTGACTATCTTAATACATTTGTCTAGAGAAGACTGTAAGCTCTTCAGGGGAGGGACCAATTTCTTTAGCTCCTCTGGCTACCTGAGACCCTATGAGTGTTAATTATAACGGCTCTGTAACAATATAAAGAGTTGCACACCAGGGGACACTGCACATACAAACAGTGGGTGCAATACACTGACAAACAGAGTTGGGGACCATTCAGAGAGCATGGGATAAGGGGAGCATGTAACTTGCAATGCGTGATGCCCAGACATGCAGTCTCACGTGTACCTGAATACGGGGGTGCAGGGTGCGCCTTCCCCATTGGAGTGTAATCCACTGAGCCAGTAATTCTGGCTGATCCTGAGCCAATGAGCAGTCGGAGGAACAGAGAGACAGGCTGCTCATTGGCTGAAACGGTCACGTTTATTATTACAGCTCAGTGTCAGCGATGGACAGGTTTGATTGCTAAATGTCAGCTCAGAGTCTGCTGCAGGGAAAGGCTAAATGTCAGCTCAGGGACAGTCTGCTGCAGGGAAAGGCTAACGGGCAAATTTACTAAAGGCCAAAGTGACTAATATTGGCGAAACTTTGCCAGTGTGATGTCATTCTGGTACTTTGCTGATTTACTAACAGGCGCAGGTGTAACTTCACTAGCGAAAGAGACTGACCCTGGCGCTCATTCACACTCAATCAGCCGGCGAAGTTACGCTCTGGCAAAGGACGTAACTGCCCAAATTTACTAAGATGTGGATTTTACTGAACGTTAGCTCTTGCGCCAGACTTGTCTTCACCACCTCAGACCAGGGGAAGTGCAATAGAGGAGATAGGACTTCCTAAAAATGTAGTCCCAAAAAACGCTGGCCTCATTTCCTTTGTCAGGGTGACAGGCTGCAAAAGATCGTCATTTTTTTGAGGGTAACTGGCTTCCCCCCTACATTTCCTAACATGTGGCTCATAAACTATACACGGGCTCATGTGTAGGGCAATACAACAACTAGTTTATTTTATTAAGGTTTCCAGGGCTTGTGTAATGTATTTGCTGCAACATATACGTCCATTCAACTTTATAATTTCCCGCCGTATGCAAATTAGCCAACACTAGCGCAACTTCGCTTTGCTTGCCAAATTAACGCTAGCGCAACTTTGCCAGCGTTCCGCGCCCTGGACACAACTTGTTATGTTAGTAAATTAGCGTTGTCTGAGCGAATTTTCACCTGGCGAAGTGTTGCGCTGCCTGTGAAGCTGTCGCTGGCGAATTTACACTGTTTAGTAAATTTGTCCCTAAATGTCAGCTCAGGGACAGTCTGCTGCAGGGAAAGGCTAACGATGGCCCTACAAATAGCCCAAGTCCCGTGCCATAGAAATAATACAGCAGTTGTCAGTGAGATCTCCTACAGCTAAAGGAAGAATACAAATTAGAATTACTATTGTGGTCAGACACTGTTTTTTCATAAAAATGGTATTTTCATATATTGCTTCATTTTTTTTTAATTCTTTCCCTTTAATGTTCGCTCAGCGCCAGGCGGCAGCAGCAATAAGATTTGGAATGTTCTGTGTTGAGTCTGAGATTGAAAATGTACAGGAATTAATTTCATCTGTACGAGACTTCAGTGGCCGTTGGGTTTGTGACCCTCTTTATTAGGGGACTGAGCTTAGGCCTGGGCCGAGTCTCCTTGGGGCTCATCATGAATAAATTGGGAATACAATGAGTTTTGGGTAGAAACGGCACCAAATATAGCGAAAGAGACACCAGAGCAAATATATAATATTATAGAATGTGGATTATTCCTCAGGGCCTATAAATCCAGTAACAGACACTAACACACAGCAGCTCCACAATAATACACACAACATTGTGTCATACTAAACGCCAGAGGCGGGGTCTCCATTCACCTATGGCTCCTCCCCTTTAACATGTTCCATGCCATTGGTCTCAGTGTGTCATACGTGGCGAACATTCCTTATACTGGGGGAACCCTCACATATACATCAGAGTGAATAATAGTGCAAACGAGTGTGTAATGAGACAAACTGTCCTCTATATATATATAATACACAAAAGCCATGAATATCCTGTAAATTATATCCTTATAAACGGTGAGTTCTGATGTCATCAGTTATAAACGGTGAGTTCTGATGTCATTTCTGTCACATGACTCACTGAAATTTGTGTATTATAATAAATAAAGTACCCCCAGTTGTAAAATATGAGGATATTAGAAGTTACCTCGGAGTTCAATGACCTGTATAACAACACTCGGCCTTCGCCAGCAGCAGGTAGAAGAGGAGTAGAGTGAACTGACCCTCGTTTTGTACCTGCTGCTGCTGCTGCTGGATCGACTCCTTCAACTTCATTCCAGCGCTTGGAGTGGCTTGTGGGACAAATCGCCATCTGCTGCTCATTAGTTGTATTGCAGTCCCTATAGAAAGAAGGCACATGGCCGGCTGCTTGAAATCTTCTCAAGTGTGAGTAGACTTGACGTAAAATATCAGCTCTGTGTACAAAGGATATTACACCATAGAGCCTTTGGGGCAAATTCACTAAGGCGCGAAGCGCCGAACGCTAGCGTTAGTTCGCTAGCGTTTGGCATTTTCGTTACTGCGCAAATTCACTAATGAGCGCTGGCGTAGATTCGCTAGTGTTACTTCGCACCCTTACGTCTGGCGAATTTTCGCTAGCGACGTAACTACGCAAATTCACTAACTTGCGCAGTGTACTGAACGCTACCTTTTACGCCAGACTTCCTTCGCCACCTCAGACCAGGCGAAGCGCAATAGAGTAGATAGGGATTGTTTAAAAAAAAGCCAAAATTTTTTCTAAGTCCCAAAAAACGCTGGCGTGTTTTCTACATGATGGCTGATAGGCTGAAAAAGATGGAAAAAATTTTTGGGGCTCCCCTCCTCCCCCCTACATTTCCTGACTCATGGCAACTTACCTAGACAGTGGGCACATGTGTAGGGCAAAATAACATTTTATTTGCTGATTTGAAGGTTTTCTAGGCATTTGTAGTGCAGATACGTGTTCCTCCATTGAAATTTGAATTTCACGCCGTATGCAAATTACGCTACCCCTGTGCGCAACTTCGGATTTTAGTGAATTTGCGAAGCGCTGGCGAAACTACGCCTGGTGAAGTGCGGCGAAGTTGCGCCTGGCGCAACTTCGCATCTTAGTGAATTTGCCCCTTAGTCTTCCTATAGGAACCTCCATTTTATTTCCGGCGCACCTTTCATCCCCTTTGAACTTATTGACACGTGGATAAGTGGATCCATTTACCAAACATACCTGTAGGTGCAGCTTATATTTCCGTATCACCCTTGGACTGAGCGCAGATTTAACCTATTGAGTTTCGATTCTGACTTACACTCCCACACTCACTCACACTCACTCCCACTTACACCCCCGCACTCACATCAGTAAAATGGAGACAAATAACCCACCTGAGAACATCAGCTGTTCCTGTACCACCTCTGCAGGGAGGCTGCACCAGACACAACTGACTACTCCTGCTGGACCCTGGGTGTTGGCTGAATATCCGAGGCCCCCCATAACCTGCCCATGTGTTTGGCTGAACTGGTTCCCCCCCGCCCAATACTGATCCCCCCACATCTGATCTACGTTGGGCACAGACACAGAATATTTCTTATAAATGATGGACATGAAGTATTACAAATTGGTATTTTATTATTCTCATCCCCCATGTGTTGTGGGTGGGACCCCCCAGTTCAGGTGTGACAGTTGCAGTATATGGGGGTCCCTGATGTGCGACAGTGAAGTCTGGTGCCTGAACCCCACAAGTACAGACACACAGAACCAGACAGAAGTCCCGCCCAGCAGGATCTATTAATATTGCTTGTGCCCTGGGCCCTATAATCCCGGAGCCCCCCAATATAAAGCCCAAATAAATTCTTGTCTATTGCACTGAACCCCTGAGTCTCTCTGGCTCCCCCCCCCCACATCTCCAATGGTTTATTCCATCAGACATTGGCTTATACAATGTGTCGTTGCCATGACTCCGGCTCCTCCCTGTCCATTGGGACCCGCCCCAGACACTCGTCTTCCCCTGGCACTGCCTACACTATGCCCTGCCCCAGAGCACCATGGGATGCCGTTTCAGGGATGTTCCTCAAATTCCACTTGCTGCTCAGAGCAGAGATTGGCTCTCCATCATTACATCAAGCTCCTCCTCCTCCTCCTCACTGCTCCCATTGGTGAAGGCTCCAGGCTCCTCCTGCACACACAACACAGACAGAAATTGGATTGGCAGTCAGGCTGGGGTAGGAAATTAAGATTATTCCCTGGGCAATAGAGAAAGAAAACAAACAGGAAGGAGCCCCGCCCCTGAGGATCTCTCTCTCCGCCCACCCAATTAAACAATTCACCCAACTTACGTGACGGTGCAGCATCAGCTCCCCATTTGTTTCCAGGCGTCGGTATGAGGTCACTTGCAGGTCCCCCAGGGTCTCTGGGAGGGGAACATTTAGGGTTTCGGGTAAGAAGAGGCTGAGGAGCCCGGCCGAGACACCCGCAGCACCAAACACAATGAATGGGAGGGCCCAGTGCACTGAACGCTAGGGGCAATAAAGCAGAGTAAATACCCCCATAGCTACAGGCAATTTACAGGCACCCCTCCCCATTACTGAACCCCCACCTACAGAGACGAGACGTGTACCCAGAGCAGCTGCATGTGTTATAGAGACACCTGTCCATAAGAGCTTGCAATCTAACACAAGGGAAAGCAACATTACACAGGAATAGTATATTGTTATACTGAATGGACAATGGTACAGGGGCATGATGGGAAATTCAGGAGGCTCCTGGGATGGGAGTAATAATGGCAGCTCCTAATATTAATACCCCCTCCCGTTATATAAAGACCTGGCACTTCTACCTTCCCTCATTGATCTCTGCCTTCTTCAGGAACCCAGGGGGTGGGGCTTGCTTCTGTGCAATGTTAGTGCGTGGTTAAACCCCGCCCCCACAGTGAACAGAAGAAGCTCCACCTTGTGGCACTATACAGAGTACAGAGAATACTCACTGCAGGTGCCATTGTTACTCCCCAGGAACAGACAAGTGATTTGCACCAAATACCCCCCCCCCCCGCAGGTACCACTGACACAAGGACCTTTGTATCCAGTTCTGTATGTTGAGACAAGAATGCGGCAAATGGACTTACCAGCGCTGGGATAAATGGGGCGATGATCCCCCCAATGCGAGAGAACATGGAGCAGACGCCCATCCCCAGGTTCCTGAAAAGAAGAGACATAAGTCGGGTTGTGCTGCCCCAGTGTATTTGCCCCTAATAAACAAGGCTGGGGAAATGCACCCACTAATGGCCTGGGGTCCGTACTAAAGAGAGAGCACTAAGGGGGTACATGAATGAGTGGGAGGAGCACTTCCCTATGGTGTGAATGAGGAGCAGGGAATGCTGGGTAACACTCAGGGGTATCAGTACCTGACACAGGTGGGATACAGCTCCGAGCTATAAATATAGACAATGTTGAAGGAGGCGCTGATGTTCAGCTTCCCCAGGAGAGACAGGGTCTGGCTGTTCAGTACCGAGAGGGGCCCCGAACCTGAGGGCGGGAGAGAGAAGAACTGCTGGTTACCCACAATCCCTTGTGTCATTAAATCTCATGTCCAGAACAGATTTTACCTTCCTTCCCAGGAACCAACATAATGAGCAGACAAGATCCGCCCCCGAGGAACAGGAATCCGGCCAGAGACCTCCGGCGGCCAACTCTGAGAGACATGTGACACTTGCATGTTATAATCTCTCCTGCGAGACCCCCACTCTCATATATCCTCCCCCGATGCCCCCCTTGCCCTCTTATATCCTCCCCCGCTGTCCCCCACACCCTCTTATATCCTTTCCCACTGTCCCCCCTGCCCCCTGTCCTGGTCCCCCCCAGTCGCTCACCTCTTGTGGTTGATGAGGTACATACACAGGGGGTACGCGGGGAGTTCGGCCAGGCCAGACAGCGCCAGATTCAGGTAGATGTCCCCTCCCAGGTCCCCTGAGCTGAGCGTGAGCCCATAATAGACCAGGCTGCACACAAACCTGCGCTACACAATAGGGAGAATTATGGGGTGCTGGGGGGAGTCAGTTAGAGGCTGGAGAAGAGGATTGTGGGATAATTAACCCTGAGCAGTCTGGTGCTACTTATAGAGAGGGGTAAATAAAAGGGCAGGAGGAGGAGCCTGTTCTGTACGTACCAGACCCACATCATGACGAGTGTGCGATGCCGCAGGATGCTATTACTGTATATGGTGATGATGTTGGCGCTGTGGGTGGAGTCTTTCTGCCGTGGGCGGAGTGTGAATGAAGTGAACTTCTTGCGGTTCCGACGTCCCAGAGAGACTAATGATTCCTGTGCCTCGTGCAGACGCCCCTGAGCGTATAACCAGCGGGGGGACTCGGGGATACAACTGGCACCAACAGCAAAACACATGATCATATTCACATGCCCGCCCACTCAGGGGTGTGGCCCAAATACAGACACTCCCCCACTTTTACTCACAGTGACAGCGCCAGCACTCCTGCCCCTTGTACATTCACCAGCACAGCCAGGAGCCTCCAGGAGCGGATAAAATAGCCAATCAGGGCAAACTGGGCAATGCCCACAGCAAAGCACATCGAACCCAGTGAGCCTGTGGGAACAGAACAGCCATTATAACATGGGGCAAATAAGTGATGTTGTTAGACTACAAATCCCAGCATCCTCCATCATGAACTAAGGGTTCTGAGTACTGAGCCAATGAGCAGCTCTGAGATGGGACACAAGAAGGGGTATTGGGCATCACAGGGATAATGGGGGTACAGTCTACTGAGGTAGCTGGGCAGGACTCTAGCACCTGAGGCTGCCAACATCACAATACAACAGCCCCTGAGGCTGCCAACATCCCAATGCAGCAGCCCCTGAGACTGCCAACAACACAATGCAGCAGCACATGACTGGCCCTAAAGAAGAGGCATTAGTAGCAAAATATTTCTGAAGAGGTAAAATACAAAACTTGGGAGGAACCCAGAGGGGGCTCAGTGTGTGATGCCAGAACAGGGAAGATGGAGAGCGAATGAGAGGACAGGGAGGAGCCATGAGATGATTGATAGAGGGAAATAAGGAGCATTACCAGCAATTGCCCAGTAGGAGGAGCCAATACACTCATTGAGCAACACAAAAGCCACGAGCGACATTCCCCCATTCATGACGCCAACGAGGAACCTCGTGATCAGAAACATAGAGAATATGGGGGTCAGTGCGTTCATCACCGCAAACGTCACCTCTAGAGCCAGACCTGCAGGAAACAAAAGATAAAGTGGCCAATAGCATCTCCCAGCCGAGCCGCAACCCCCTGCACCCTCAGCGTGCCACCCCCACCCCTGGCTCCTGCCTCTCCCTGTCACTTACCCGTCACATACACAGGCTTCCTGCCAAACCGGTCCGACAGTTGCCCGAAGCAGATCACCCCGATGAGAACTCCTCCGAAATACACCGAGCTGGAGACACCGACCTCGTACGCGGCCCCTCCCACTAGGAACCACTGGAAACCCAGTGCAATGGGAAAGCAGGAGAGTGAGGGGGGTACCAGGGGGTCACTGGGGGTATGAGGGAAATGTGGGGTTCAGTCAGGGGTACCTACCTCTGAAACAATGGAGGTGAAGTTTCCATCAAAGACCAGATATTGATGTTGTCCCTCTGCAGGTAATTGCCCCCCATACTCGTTCCTCTGACTCCCATTGGCTACGAAACTGTCATTCACCCAGTGGTATGGGGGGGTCACCCCAAGTATGGTTATAAGGATTGCTTCTGTTGCAGAATAAAGCTGGGGAACCATTGGTTTGTACAACATTAATATGTTTCCCGATACACTGCCTTCTGCCCCAACCCCCCGACTATCATCTCATTCTGCCCCAACCCCTCCAAACAGCTTCTCCTCCAACCCCCACCAGCATCATCTTCTCCTTCATGTCCATCCAATCAGCTTTATTCTCCCTCTCCTGATCCTTCATTACCTGAAGTCTAAATCTGCCCATAGACACAAAGATCTGATCAGCCGATAGAAATCTTTTACCAATACACAATAGTACAAAAGACTGAGATATGAATGTTGTGCTGCTCTATCCGGAAACCTTGCTGCATGAATAGCTTTCAATATTCCATGAGAAAAATAAAAAATCAGACGGCTCACACTTCAGCAATTGTGCTACAACTTAACTGATTTACTGGAGGTCTGCACACGACGTTACAGAGGTACAACCTCCCTCCAAAGATGTGGAGATCTCCAATAAACCAGTTAAGTTGTAGCACAATTGCTGAAGTGTGAGCCGTCTGATTTTTTATTTTTCGGACAGAAATCTTTTAACCTGTCCAATCGTCTGAAAGACCGATCTCCACCGGACGAAAAAATGTCGGGACTCTCCGCACACGGTCCGAAAATCGTACAAATCCACGATCAGATCTTTGCGTCTCTGTCCAGCTTTATTTCCGCCTTTCCCTCTATATCAGCTCCTCCCACACACCCCAGTCAGCTTCTCTTCCCCCAGTCATATTCTCTTACCATTCAACTTCACCCTTAACCCCTCAGCTCACTCATACACCCCAAATCTTCATCTTCTCCTGTCCCCCCCCCCCAGGTTTTACTTCTAAACAAACACACAACAGAGCTGCCGCTGGTCTGGCTAATATCCAATAGTGATAATATCTAATAAATAGTGATCATATCTAATATATAGTGATAGTATCTAATAAATAGTGATCATATCTAATACATAGTGATCATATCTAATATATAGTGATCATATCTAATAGTGATAATATCTAATAGTGATTATATCTAATAAATGGTGATCATATGTAATAAATAGTGATCATATCTAATAAATGGTGATTATTTCTAATAAATGGTGATCATATCTAATAAATAGTGATCATATCTAATAAATAGTGATCATATCTAATAAATAGTGATCATATCTAATAGTGATAATATCTAATAAATAGTGATAATATCTAATACATACCGATCATATCTAATAGTGATAATATCTAATAAATAGTGATAATATCTAATACATACCGATCATATCTAATAAATAGTGATCATATCTAATATATATTGATCATATCTAATAGTGATAATATCTAATAAATGGTGAGTATATCTAATAAATAGTGATCATATCTAATAAATGGTGATTATTTCTAATAAATGGTGATCATATCTAATAAATAGTGATCATATCTAATAAATAGTGATCATATCTAATAGTGATAATATCTAATAAATAGTGATAATATCTAATACATAACGATCATATCTAATAAATAGTGATCATATCTAATATATATTGATCATATCTAATAGTGATAATATCTAATAAATGGTGAGTATATCTAATAAATAGTGATCATATCTAATAAATGGTGATTATTTCTAATAAATGGTGATCATATCTAATAAATAGTGATCATATCTAATAAATAGTGATCATATCTAATAGTGATAATATCTAATAAATAGTGATAATATCTAATACATACCGATCATATCTAATAAATAGTGATCATATCTAATATATATTGATCATATCTAATAGTGATAATATCTAATAAATGGTGATCATATCTAATAAATAGTGATCATATCTAATAAATGGTGATTATATCTAATAAATGGTGATCATATCTAATAAATAGTGATCATATCTAATATATAGTGATCATATCTAATAAATAGTGATCATATCTAATACATAGTGATCATATCTAATAGTGATAATATCTAATAGTGATGATATCTAATAAATAGTGATCATATCTAATAGTTATAATATCTAATAGTGATAATATCTAATAAATAGTGATCATATCTAATAAATAGTGATCATATCTAATAGTGATCATATCTAATAAATAGTGATCATATCTAATAAATAGTGATCATATCTAATAAATAGTGATCATATCTAATAGTGATAATATCTAATAAATAGTGATCATATCTAATAGTGATAATATCTAATAAATAATGATAATATCTAATAAATAGTGATAATATCTAATACATAGCGATCATATCTAATACATAGTGATAATATCTAATAAATAGTGATAATATACATTACACAGTGAGGGGCAGATTTATAAGTGCAAAAAACTTCAAAATTCGACCATCGAATAGGCTAGTTCGACATTCAAAGTCGAATTCGTAGGATTTTTAACATCGTACGATCGTATGATTTCACTTCGACTTCTAAAAACTTAGCCAAATGTTGGCCATATGTTCTAAGAGGTCCCCATAGGCTAACATAGCAATTCGGCAGGTTTAAGGTTGCGAAGTTGACGTTTTTTAAAGAGACATTACTTTGATTATCGAATGGTTGAATAGTCAAAGCATTTTCACTTCAAATCGAAGTCGAATTTGGCCTATTCGATGGTTGAAGTACCCAAAAATTACTTTGAAATTCGAAGTTTTCCAATTCGAATATTCACTTCGATCCTTGGTAAATGTGCCCCTGAGTGTTAGTAATAAATCAGCTGTTAATTACACAATAAAAACTGATTAATGTGCTTCAGTGATACAATGTAAATACGTCGTTGATCACATGGAATAGAGAAGTGAATATAAGAGCAGCAATTACAGAGCAGCACAATCAGCTTTGTTACATAAGTCTTGGGTTTATTTGCCCCCAGCTCAGTCTAAAAGTGACCTGCACAATACAGGTGATTCCAGGAAGCAGGACACGCCTTCTCTGATCCCAAATCTCTATATGTTTTTCAAACAGACTCTGTATATTCTCTGTCATTAGTTACTGTTGTTCCTATTCCGTCCCACTCACCCCCGAGGAGCCATTGCCAAGGCCTCAGACTGGAACATTCTTAAAGGGCAACTACAGGGCCGATCACTGGGACTCAACATTGGGTTCTGTTCCCAAAAATTCACTGCACATAAAGCATTGCCAGGAAGTTCTTTATTCAGAAACCGGTTACATTGGGTTGTAGAACAGGTGAAACTTGTTCACTAAATCCCTTTATTCCACGTCAATTTAAAAAGTATTGTAAATAATACAGTGTTCCTTAGAATTTCCTGGGTTCTAATCCCTTTCCATATTTATTGTTGTACTTTAGTTGCTCTTTAAAATCAGTTATATGGAGTAATGTTGATGACACTGAATGTTTAGGTTTTAATAGAGGACACGGACTTTTCACTGTTTCCTTTATGTGCAGCAACAGAGGTGTAGTTGCCCTTTACACTAGAGGCGATGCTTTGGGAAGATTCTTTCTGCTTCTAGTGTTTCAGGGGTTAAAGTGAATGTCCCGGACTAATATTAGTTAAAGGGATCCTGTCATCGGAAAACATGTTTTTTTTCAAAATGAATCAGTTAATAGTGCTGCTCCAGCAGAATTCTGCACTGAAATCCATTTCTCAAAAGAGCAAACAGATTTTTTTATATTCAATTTTGAAATCTGACATGGGGCTAGACATATTGTCAATTTCCCATCTGCCCCTGGTCATGTGACTTGTGCCTGCACTTTAGGAGAGAAATGCTTTCTGGCAGGCTGCTGTTTTTCCTTCTCAATGTAACTGAATGTGTCTTAAGGTGGCCATACACGGATAGATCCGCTCGTTTGGCGATGTCGCCAAACGAGCGGATCTCCCTCCGATATGCCCACCTTGAGGTGGGCAATATCGGGCTGATCCGATCGTTGGGCCCTAGGGCCCAACGATCGGATCCTAGCGCTCGCAAACGGGCGGTCGGATCGCGGTACCGCATCAACGAACAGATGCGGCCGCGATCCGACGGGATTTTTAACCCCATCCGATCGAGATCTGGCCGAAAGCGGGGAAGCCCGTCAGGGGCCCCCATACACGGGCCAATAAGCTGCCGACACAGTCTGTCGGCAGCTTTTATCGGCCCGTGTATGGCCACCTTTAGTGAGACCTGGATTTTTCTATTGAGTGTTGTTCTTAGATCTACCAGGCAGCTGTTATCTTGTGTTAGGGAGCTGTTATCTGGTTACCTTCCCATTGTTCTGTTGTTTGGCTGCTGGGGGGGAAAGGGAGGAGGTGATATCACTCCAACTTGCAGTACAGCAGTAAAGAGTGACTGAAGTTTATCAGAGCACAAGTCACATGACTGGGGGCAGCTGGGAAACTGACAATATGTCTAGCCCCATGTCAGATTTCAAAATTGAATATAAAAAAATCTGTTTGCTCTTTTGAGAAATGGATTTCAGTGCAGAATTCTCTCGGAGCAGCACTATTAACTGATTCATTTTGAAAAAAATTTAGGGCAGAGTATAAAGCAGAGCATTAAGCCTGTTCAGAGATGTGGAACAAGTGCAGCCTCAGAGGAGGTTTGTCCCTAATCGCTACCTGTAATGACAGTTATTTTAGGGCTGTGCAAGTAATAAATGTGACCAATCAGCTCCCTCTTATCATCCCGGCCCCCACTCACCTGCAGCAGCACAGCCAATAGGAAGGAGAGGTAGATCTGATACACGCCCATCTCCCCCACCAGCTTCAGCGCCCCCTCCACCTCCATGTGTGTGTGACGTGTCCGTCTGTCTGTACATGTGCGGGGGGAGGAGACAAAGTCATTATTAGATCAGATTTATATTCTGTCTGGGACATGAATGACCCCCCAGCAGTCAGATCCACATATAGTGACCTGGGAATGAATTAATGAAGCAGCGAATCCCAAAGAGTTAATGTCACATGACCTGTGTATCATTTATATAATAATAATGTTATTTATAGGGAATAAAGAGACAAATAAAGGAAATTGGGAGAAAGAAGTAAATGCAAGAAGCAGATTTTGTCCATGGAGCTGACACTCTAGTGAGGGGGCGGGGCCAGTGAAAGTGACCAATGAGAGTAGGAGAGAGGGGGAGGGGCCCCAGGAGGGGTGTGGGGTACATGGGGGAGGGGCACAGGCACGTGACTGAGTGTTACAGATATTTTTAAGATTAAGCCCCTCCCCTCAAAAAAAGAACCCGCGGTATAATCCCCCCACACAGATGTATAAATCACAGACCACGTGTCAGTACATAGCCCCGCCCCTCTGTGTCACATTCCCCCACAGACACTTACCTGCAACCCACCCGCACTCTCATCCCACAGAGCCGACTCTCTCACTCAGCCGGCAGCCACTCACTGTCCCGCCCACAAGGGGCGTGTCTCAGTTACTTCCTCAGGACACGTTTATCATTTGCGCAATTTACCTACGGGGCGTGGTCAAGCGGTTGGGCGGGAAAAGCAGCAACGTTAGGAAATGATCGGCTGTGACACGTGATCTCTCCCCTAACTCCTCCCCCTGGCTGTATTAACCCCTTCCCTCTTATCGAATGTCGGTGTTAATCCCTTGTCTCCTACTGCAAATACAATTCACTAATAACCTCGTCCTATTGTGTCATTAACAGGGGAGCTTTGACGCATTTCTCGGTTCCTACTCCGGGCAGTGACGTCACAGGAGGCGGTAACAATGATGAAAGGGGTGGGGTTATTTCACTGAAGAAAAGTGAGACAGGCCTGGCAGGGTGGGGCTTACTGAGAAAGGGGGAGGGGTTTGGGTCACACCTTCGCGGGACTGGATCCAATAGAAATGATAGATGAGGCTGAAGGGGCGGGACTAAGACAGATGTCTCCAGTCCAGTGATGAATAGGGCGGATAATTGGCTTCAGTCTGTTCCAGACACAATAATAACGGAAGTGTCAGTGAGTGACTGGACGTTTCGCTACGTGTCACTTGCACTTCCGCCAGTAGATGAGTGACAGGAAAGTAAAGGTAGAAATGTAAGTAAAGTCTTCCCCTATTGTTCCTCCGTGTATTGAGTGTATCAGACACGGACTCCTCCTCCTTCACTGACTCCTCCCTCAGCCAAACTGAGACCCTTCATTAAATAACTTCCTCAGCTAAAGTCTGAAGCAGCTGGGGGGCAGCATGTAGAAGATCATGTGACCTGTGCCCCCATGTATAGGAGTTATAGACTTTGCCTTTATATCACAGCTGCCTGTTTATAAGGAAAGTGCCATCAGGTTACTAAGGTCAGTGTCCATAGCAACTAGACCTCTCGTGACTTTATTGTGGGCTCGGTTATAGCAACAACTTCAAGTGTTTCAGCTGCAACTGGATGGTCAACTTCCCCTTTAAACTGGATGACGGGAAATTCATTATTAGGGGAAAATCCTGTTTATATCCCAAAATGTGCTGCTGGGGGGGTAAGAAATCCCATTTTGTATTGGTGTTTAGTTTGGGGAGACTAAGGGGCACATTTACTATTGGTTGAATATCCCTCGAAGTTAAATCCTTCGGCTTTAGTGCAATTCGTTCGATCAAAGGATTTTAACGATTCGAAGGATTTCAATCCATCGATTGAAAGATTTTCCTTCGATCCCAAATTGCCTAGAAAGCCTATGCGGACCTTCCCCATAGACTAACATTGATGCTCGGTAGGTTTTCGGTGGTGAAGTGGGGGCCAAAGTTTTTTTTTAAAGAGACAGAACTTCGACTATCGAATGGTCGAATAGTCGAACGATTTTTAGTTCGAATTGTTTGTTTCAAAGTCGTGGTCGAAGTTGTCAATTCGATGGTCGAAGTAGCCAAAAAAATACTTCGAAATTCAAAGTATTTTTTATTCTAATCCTTCACTCGAGCTTAGTAAATGTGCCCCTACATCTAATGTTACATCAACAGTTTATTCACCTGTGATTTTCACATGACTTGGGGCAGCTGGGAAATTGACAATATGTCTAGCCCCATGTCAGATTTCAAAATTGAATATAAAAAAATCTGTTTGCTCTTTTGAGAAATGGATTTCAGTGCAGAATTCTGCTGGAGCAGCACTATTAACTGATTCATTTTGAAAAAAAAATTTTTCCCATGACAGTGTCCCTTTAATATTCCATTTTGGGAAAACAGTACAAAATAAAAGGTGGAAAGTAATTGAAAAAAGTCTTTGTTTATGGAGAACAATCGGAAAACAACTGAACTGAAAAAAGTGTTGAAAAGGTGAATATGGCCTTTAAGGAAACAGTAATATCCAATCACGAAGGTTCCATTGACTATTGAGGGAGGAGTTGGATGAAAGTCACACAGGTGTGAAAGTGAGATCTGGTCACAAAGTTACAATAACGACTGTATCACCTTCCTGAATAAATGAGTGGAACTAGTATTGATGGTAATTAGTTGTGTGCAATGTAATTATGAAATAATCACCACATACCAGACAAGCAGGGGGAGGATTATCAGTTGATTCATCTCTTGGCTCTGATCTCCAGCACTAACACCATCCTGGGTAAAGCTCAGTCTCACCTACTCCCTATACAAACAGAGGGGGTTGTGGGAGAACTCAAAGGCTAAGTTAAAGTATATTTAATTATAATGGAGGTGCTACTTACAATGCACATTCCCTGGGCCCCTGTCTCATAAGTAATTCAGTATAAATACAAGTGATCACAAACACAGGGGTTTTTAGTTACAAAGTTAATATAGTTGGTGAGTCACCATATAAACCCCACACGCTGGTCCCTAATCCTCTGGTCATAGTATAAAGGTCTTGTACCTCTCTGTATAGTAACATTACTTGCACTAAATTCAGGGCTAGATCCTCCCCCGCCACTGCCTTTTGTGGCTTTTAAGAGAGAGAGAGAGAGAGATTGCCAAAACCATTTTTAAAAGTATAAGGACACAATTTGTTTAAAGGGGTGGGCATGGGGTGCTATTTGTATATTGTATTTTAAACGCGGATTGGGCTGAACAAAGCTGGCTGCTGATTGGTTGCATATGCGTGTATCTGTGTGTTGGGCAGAAGAGGAGAGAAGAGGGAGGATGGGGGAGAGTAAGGCCAAACAGTTGGGGGAGAAAAGGAAAGGAGAGGGGATGAGAGACAGAAGGAGAGAAGGGAAAGGGGGTTGGGGAGTAGAGAGACAAATGGGGAAGAGGAGAAATATAGAAGGGGAGAGAAGAGGGAGGATGGGGGAGAGTAAGGCCAAACAGTTGGGGAGAAAAGGAGAGGGGATGAGAGACAGAAGGGAAAGGGGGTTAGGGAGTAGAGAGACAAATTGGGGAGAGGAGAAATATAGAAGGGGAGAGAAGAGGGAGGATGGGGGAGAGTAAGGCCAAACAGTTGGGGAGGAAAGGAGAGACAGAAGGAGAGAAGGGAAAGGGGGTTAGGGAGTAGAGAGACAAATGGGGGAGAGGAGAAATGTAGAAGGGGAGAGAAGAGGGAAGATGGGGGAGAGTAAGGCCAAACAGTTGGGGGAGAAAAGGAAAGGAGAAGGGATGAGAGACAGAAGGAGAGAACTGAAAGGGGGTTAGGGAGTAGAGAGACAAATGGGGGAGAGGAGAAATATAGAAGGGGAGAGAAGACGGAAGAGTAAGGCCAAAAAGTTGGGAAGAAAAGGAGATGGGAGACAGAAGGGAAAGGGGGTTAGGGAGTAGAGAGACAAATGGGGGAGAGGAGAAATATAGAAGGGGAGAGAAGAGGGAGGATGGGGGAGAGTAAGGCCAAACAGTTGGGGGGAGAAAAGGAAAGGAGAGGGGATGAGAGACAGAAGGAGAGAAGTTAAAGGGGGTTAGGGAGTAGAGAGACAAATGGGGGAGAGGAGAAATATAGAAGGGGAGAGAAGAGGGAGGATGGGGGAGAGTAAGGCCAAACAGTTGGGGGGAGAAAAGGAAAGGAGAGGGGATGAGAGACAGAAGGAGAGAAGTTAAAGGGGGTTAGTGAGTAGAGAGACAAATGGGGAAGAGGAGAAATATAGAAGGGGAGAGAAGAGGGAGGATGGGGGAGAGTAAGGCCAAACAGTTGGGAGAGAAAAGGAAAGGAGAGGGGATGAGAGACAGAAGGAGAGAAGGGAAAGGGGGTTAGTGAGTAGAGAGACAAATGGGGAAGAGGAGAAATATAGAAGGGGAGAGAAGAGGGAGGATGGGGGAGAGTAAGGCCAAACAGTTGGGGAGAAAAGGAAAGGAGAGGGGATGAGAGACAGAAGGAGAGAAGGGAAAGGGGGTTAGTGAGTAGAGAGACAAATGGGGGAGAGGAGAAATATAGAAGGGGAGAGAAGAGGGAGGATGGGGGAGAGTAAGGCCAAACAGTTGGGAGAGAAAAGGAAAGGAGAGGGGATGAGAGACAGAAGGAGAGAAGGGAAAGGGGGTTAGTGAGTAGAGAGACAAATGGGAGAGAGGAGAAATATAGAAGGGGAGAGAAGAGGGAGGATGGGGGAGAGTAAGGCCAAACAGTTGGGGGGAGAAAAGGAAAGGAGAGGGGATGAGAGACAGAAGGAGAGAAGTTAAAGGGGGTTAGTGAGTAGAGAGACAAATGGGGAAGAGGAGAAATATAGAAGGGGAGAGAAGAGGGAGGATGGGGGAGAGTAAGGCCAAACAGTTGGGGAGAAAAGGAAAGGAGAGGGGATGAGAGACAGAAGGAGAGAAGGGAAAGGGGGTTAGGGAGTAGAGAGACAAATGGGGGAAGAGGAGAAATATAGAAGGGGAGAGAAGAGGGAGGATGGGGAGAGTAAGGCCAAACAGTTGGGAGAGAAAAGGAAAGGAGAGGGGATGAGAGACAGATGGAGAGAAGGGAAAGGGGGTTAGGGAGTAGAGAGACAAATGGGGGAAGAGGAGAAATATAGAAGGGGAGAGAAGAGGGCGGATGGGGGAGAGACAAATTTGGGGGTTGTGGCAATTGGCAGAGGGGCAGGTATAAGGTGCCATAGACTCTCACTATTTATTGTGCTGGTGGGGGCTGTTTTGGCCTCTGTGGATTGAAATGTCGGGACCTATTTTGACTCTCAGTCCAGACCTGTAAGGCATTATCTGTAGCAGAATTTATATTTGTGGCCATAAAGTGAGCGCCCCTTTATCCCTGAATATCGGCATGAGACCCCCACATGGGGAAATGAGATCCCAGCAGCCCCAGCAGAGAGGCACATGTCCCAGCAGTGATGTTACACTTAGTGCCCCCTAGTGGTCAGAAAGGTGCAGAGCAGCGGGTCAGTGTCACATATATATATGAGTTGCTGAGGGTCACTATCAGGGCTCAGAATTAGTATATAGATTTGTAACACCTGAAGTGCTTTTTGCCCAAAAACAAATACCTGCTCACATGGGGGCCTGGTGCAAAGTGCAAAATAAACCCCTCTGAGCCTGAGGGGTGTTCCAGTGTCCCATAATGAAACAGTGTGTGTGTCGGGCAGTTGTCAGTAGGGTATAACCCCCGGGGGTTTAGCTGGTGCCTTTAGGGTCAGTGGGAGATATTATGGGGGCAGTGGATAAAACAGGACATGGCAGTGTTTCCTTTATTGTAGTAGTAACCCCCCCCCCCCACAGATCATTTATGTCCCAGTGAGACCCATAAGGTTCGGTCGCACTTTGCCTCAAACACTGACACCACTAACCCCCCCCCATGGAATTTGGCAGCAGGGAATGAACTGGGGCCCAAACATTCCATTCCTGGGGGTCAGGATCCAGTTAAACAACAACCACATTCCACTGAGAGGATTCACTGACCCTTGTGCAATTGCACCTTGTACTCCCAGAGAAGAAATCAAACACATAAGCGTCTGTATGATGTCATACCCTGACTGCTGCATCTGTATGATGTCATACCCTGACTGCTGCATCTGTATGATGTCACACTCTGATTTCTGTATCTGTATGATGTCACACTCTGATTTCTGTATCTGTATGATGTCACACTCTGCTGCATCTATATGATGTCACACTCTGCTGCATCTTTATGATGTCACACTGACTTCTGCATCTGTATGATGTCACACTCTGACTTCTGCATCTGTATGATGTCATACTCTGACTGCTGCATCTGTATGATGTCACACTCTGACTTCTGTATCTGTATGATGTCACACTCTGACTTCTGTATCTGTATGATGTCACACTCTGACTTCTATATCTGTATGATGTCACACTCTGACTGCTGCATCTGTATGATGTCACACTCTGACTTCTGCATCTGTATGATGTCACAATCTGACTACTGTATCTGTATGATGTCACACTGACTGCTGCATCTGTATGATGTCACACACTGCATCTGTATGATGTCGCACTCTGACTGTTGCATCTGTATGATGTTACACTCTGACTTCTATATCTGTATGATGTCACACTCTGACTTCTATATCTGTATGATGTCACACTCTGACTTCTATATCTGTATGATGTCACACTCTGACTTCTATATCTGTATGATGTCACATTCTGACTTCTATATCTGTATGATGTCACACTCTGACTTCGGTATCTTTTCCCACATTCCTGAAAAGTCCATCAGTTTTGCGTCATACCAAAAATTGAACCTTGATATGAAGCCACCAGAACACTAATGGCTGGATAATTGGACCCCATTCTGTCGTCCTGCCCACATGGGTTCTATAAAAAATAAAATTGGGCTTATTTATTAATATAGTTGCTAATTTGCCCCAGTGCAGGTGCCAGTGTAGTCCGCTTCATGTTAGAAAATGAAAGCAACGTTCTGACCAAGAACTGGCTGATCTGGGCCGACAACCTTTATGTCCCATTAACACTGGTTTGTTTAATGCAGAGGCCCAGATGTGTTCCCCAAACCAGGTGCTGTATCTGTCGTTCTTTTACAGATGCTCAGAATATTTCAAGCCACAACATCTACAGGAACAGCTTCATCCTGGAATTCTACACTCCTGATTGGTTCATCTCTTCGGCACTCGCTCTCTGAGAAACACAAACATGCCCTTGGGTCAAATTAGATATTTTATCTGATAAATGTGAGTCAGGGTTTTGTTTCTTCTGTGTTCATGAGTTTTGCCCCTGGGGCACAGTTTTGCTACTCGGCTTACATGCCAAACAAATAAACTGTCATAGGTTCTTCCAACTCATGGCATTGAGGTCTTCCTTGGAAGAAATGGTGGAGGCACGAGACAAAGTGATTAAATGAGGGATTTGTGTGAAAAGAAGCTTTTCTGGGTGGCTAATGGTCTTTCATTCCATGTTGGCTCCTACCAGAGGTCTAATTTCAGGGCTAAGTGAGAGGAGCTGGTGTGAGAACAGGGAGATCTATTTACAGACATGATAGTTCATGGCCATGAGAAGAGATTAAGGGTCTGTGCACTAAGACCAGTACCACTATAAAGACCAGTTCCAGTAGATCAGTAAGAAGGGCATTACTTTAGGGAACACATTGTCATTTTATGGGGAAACATTTTGCTGGTGAGAAGGTGCTGGGCATGTTGTTTCATTGGTTGTGGCCTGACCAAGACTGGATGTACAGAAAGCACTTAGGGGCAAACTCATTTTAAAGCTGGTTGGGGACTTGGCAGGAAACAAGATGTTTCACCTTAGTTTCTCCTTTCCAAAACTTGTTTTATGGCACCTATAAACCAATTAGGATCAAGTAGATATGATGGTCAGGATGGGCAGAAAATGTCAAGTGATGCAAAAGAAGCATTAGCTGAGCAAGGTCAATTGGACCAAGGTCCTTTATTAGAAAGAAAACAGAGGGGCTGAAGCATCGGATCTGTTGGGTGACGTTGGAGAGCCCCCTTTAACCTGGACACAGAATTAGGGTGGGGGATGAAGAAACAGACTGAGCCAATAGGAATCATAGATCCATTGAGAGAACAAGCACTGTAGAATAGTCAAGCTGGGCTCTCAAAAGTATTAATACGAAGGGGTTACAGTAAGAAGTGTGGTATTCACCAGGCCAGTCTGTTATATTGCCCTGCAGGTACAGGAATAAATGAGCACACAAAGACCCCTTGATTCTGGGGGTCTATAGTGGATACTTCAGTTGGGCTTGCAATATAGAGGCACCCCAGTTTTTTGAAATTTGAAGAGAATGACTGTTGGCTTTACTGGATAATTCTAGTAGGCCATGTTGAAGATTATCTGCTGCCCTCACTATCCTTGTACCTATGGCTTTGTTTTTTTTAGCTTGGTCATGTATATCCACTCGATGGCCCATCACTAAGGCCCACTCTTACAAGGTTCAGGACTGACCCTCCCACTGAGGCAGCTTCATATGGAACCCCAACCCCCCATGTATATGTGTGTGTGTGTGTGCAACCCTACTGCCACAAGTCACATGATTCCAGAACTGAAATGTAACTTCTTGTGACTCACATGAGATCCAACTGAGAAACCACTCATGGGTGGCACTTTATGGGAGATAATGGCAACTTGCATCAAACATGTGACTTCACTGAGCTTAACAGGCAACATGGACGGGATGGGCCCCAACAATGTACTAACTCTGACACTCCTGCTCTTATCGTATGATGAGTAGGATGCCCTACAGCAGGGATCACCAACCTTTTGAACCCATGTGCAACATTCAGAAGTAAAAGGAGTTGGGGAGCAACACTAGCATGAAAAATGTTCTTGGGGTGCCAAATGAGTGCTTTGATTAGCCATTTGGTATCCCCTATGTGGATTGTCAACCTACATTGAGGCTCTGTTTCGCAGTACACCTGCTAGTTTTATACAACCAAAACTTTCCTCCAAACCTGGAATTCAAACATAAGCATCTGCTTTGAGGCCACTGGGAGCAACATCCAAGGGGTTGGAGAGCAACATGTTACTCACGAGCTACTGGTTGGGGATCACTGCCCTACAGCCACAGGAAAGCACTGAAAGTCTCTGACCCAGTTAGTCAGACAATCATATACAACTGTCATGTGTTCGTGTGGCCCTAAGGAACATAGAACAAGGAAAATCTGTCAACTTCCTCCCCCCCCCCGATATTTGAGGTCTGTGGTCCTTATGATAACTTCTCTGGAGCCAATGAAAGTTGCAATTTGCAGGTAGTGAAAAAAAAATCCCTCTACCCCCTGCCTAGGAGATCCTTCCTTGTCTTCCCAAAATGATTGGGGGTTATGCAGGAACACAGCAAAGGAGTCTGTTTTGTTAGTTCATAACAACCAATCAGCAGGCATTTAGTAATAAACTAGTGCAATAAGGAAGATAAAAGCAGAAATATGATTGGTTGCTATCCATTAATGCCGTATTTGCTATATCTATGGGACCCTCTTGCCTCTATAATAAACCCAGGGCAAGAGGTGCCCCCTGTCTTTTCTCTGCAATGTGTCAATCAACTCAGCCCATGTGCAAGGTTATGTTGTAAATGGGCCTTATTATGGTCCAGCAGAGTGACCCAAAAAATCCCAATCAGATATTTGCAGTGTAGTTCTGATTGGTTGTTCATGAAGATTGGACTGTGTGAAGGAACTGCCCTTCACTAATGAGAAGAAGAAGGTGCAACCACTCGAAGTTTAGTTTAATACTAACAATAATAATAATGTCTGTAATACAGAGGTCAATATTGGTTCCTCCTGGTCACACGTGCAAGGAATTAGCTTGTATAAATACATTAATATGTCTCTTGTCATGAGTATGGTATAGCAGCAAGTCTTCTCCCAATATCAGCCAGCCTTCCCACTGGCTACCACCGAGGTGCCACCTTTCCATTCCAGTGGGTAACACCAAGCTGAGGCATCCTTCCATCCCAATGGCTACTACCAAGGTGACATTTTTCCATCCAAGTTTGAAACAACAAGGTGGAACATTCTTTCAAAGCTTTAAGCTTGAGGCACCTTCCATGCTAGTGGCTACCACCAAGGTGAAACATCTTTCCATCACAGCATCTACCAACAAGCTGAGGAGCTATCACATCAATGAACCATTTTTCCATCTCCAGGAGGCAAACCAATGAGGCGTATAATGATTGCTGGGGTAAGCATAGCAGTGCCCTCCATTCATTCCATCACTTTGCCTAGCAAACATCAAGTCCCTCTATCCCTGCTCCTACTAACGGCCACTCACAGGTTGGTCTCAGGTTTGCTACTCACAATGAGACGATGGGAGTTTGGGGAGATGAAGGTCTCACTCAGTTTCAGAAACGGGATCCCACAAACAGTCACCAGCAGCTGAGTGTCAGAGCACTGGAGGCAGAAAGTCAGATCAGATCTAAGGGGACTTGTGACTGATTCTTCACTCACCAGTGTCCAGACTCCATAAGGGTTGCTGGGGTATTGAACAGGAGGGCCAGGGTGCAAATACTGCTCCAGAAAGGCCTGACAGAAAGAAAAGGGGGTCAGTATGAGTATGTATTTACCACTGTACGGGACAGTTTTCCATCTCTGATGCCCGGGCACTTTACCTGGGGTGACATTCGATGGGTCAAACACAGTGTGAGATGCTGGATTATCTCCTCCATGCTGTGCAGGTGAGCTTGCTGGGTGGAGCGCAGGTAGCGCTGTAGGCTCTGGGCAATTAGTGGGAATATGCTCTGGGCCGCTTCCCGTGGATGTAAAGTGTTGGGCAATTTCCATTCTTCGTCCTGTTGCACCAAGCGCTTCAGCTGAGAGAAGGCATCATGCACCGACATCACCAGCCTGTGGGCACAGACACAAGCAGTCACTCATTAGTAGCTTTGCATTGCGACTACCCCAGGCACTAGCCCACTCTCTCACTTACCCACTCTCTCATTTACCTGCCCTATCATGTACCTGCTATCTCTCTCTCTCCACTACCCTAGACTCTTCCCCACTCTCTCACTTACCCGCTCTCTCATTTACCTGCTCTCTCATTAACCTGCTCTCTCTCCACTACCCTAGACTCTTCCCCACTCTCTCACTTACCCGCTCTCTCACTTACCCGCTCTCTCATTTACCTGCTCTCTCATTAACCTGCTCTCTCTCTCTCCACTACCCTAGACTCTTCCCCACTCTCTCACTTACCCGCTCTCTCACTTACTCGCTCTCTCATTTACCTGCTCTCTCATTAACCTGCTCTCTCCACTACCCTAGACTCTTCCCCACTCTCTCACTTACCCGCTCTCTCACTTACCCGCTCTCTCATTTACCTGCTCTCTCTCCACTACCCTAGACTCTTACCCACTCTCTCATTTACCCACTCTCACTTACCCGCTCTCTCATTTACCTGCTCTCTCATTTACCTGCTCTCTTTCTCTCCACTACCCTAGACTCTTCCCCATTCTCTCACTTACCCGCTCTCTCACTTACCCGCTCTCTCACTTACCCGCTCTCTCATTTACCTGCTCTCTCATTTACCTGCTCTCTCTCTCTCTCCACTACCCTAGACTCTTACCCACTCTCTCATTTACCCACTTTCACTTACACGCTCTCTCACTTACCCGCTCTCTCATTTACCTGCTCTCTCATTTACCCGCTTTGTCATTTACCTGCTCTCTCTCTCTCTCAACTACCTTAGGCTCTTAACCACCCTCTCACTTACCCGTTTTCTCATTTACCCACTCTCTCTCTCCACTACCCCAAGCTCTTACTCACTCTCTCACTTACCCGCTCTCTCAGTTACCCTCTCCTCTAGTTTCTGGCTCTTTTCCTTTCTTCCCCAGCTCTCTGTTCTGCTCTTTCCCCATTGATATCCCCTGAGCCCTATTCTTCCTATCACACTTGGTGTCTGTAGCCTGTTCTGCTTCTGCAGCCAAACTTATGTGCACATACAGCGAGGCCAGTGCTTGTCTGGGCACGTCCGTGCGTCTGAGTGTCATGAGGCCTGTCCTGTCTAGTGATTGCTGTTGCTGTGTTTGATTGAGAGCTGGAGCTCTACGGTCTTGAGATGAGGACTCAGGAATGGATCTACTGTATCTAATGTATTTAATGTCTACTATATCTAATGTATCTACTGTATATAATTGTATGGGCTTCCCTGCCCTCTGTATTAGCAAATGATGCATCTAGATATCTATGTATTAAATTATATATTTATATAAACAGTGAGCAAACAGGTTCTTCTCACCTGGCTTTGCGCCTCCGGACTTTCCGTGCATGTTCTGCCTCTTCATAATATCTCTCTTTGTAATTGGTCGATGTTGAGATCAGAGTCTGTGATTGGCTGACTGTGCTGCTATTGGGACCTGGAGAGAAGTTTAAGACTTTATTATTATTATTATGTTTATTTAGCTATCATGGGCCCAGCAGACATGAATAACTCTGTAATATAGTAGTATCCAGCCAGGTTCAGGTTCTGCTGATCTGAGAAGTTCCTGGTACTTACACTTGCCTGCAGAATTATTTATATACACAATATGTATATTTCATCATTGCTTGTGTTTATTTTCATTTGTTTCCTCTGTATAAACCACTGTATCCAGCTCTTACACATCTAATTGTCCCACTCACCATCCACACTGTACACTTGGTGGTGGTTGTTGTGCCGGGTTCGCTTTCTGACCACAGGAGGATCGGGGCGAAACACAGGGAAGTCCTTGTAGTAATTCTCCAATACAAACAGGGCGGCTCTCTGTATACTGCACACAGAAGGCACCAGTTACATAGATACACTACTTCACTCCACATTGGAAATCACAACTCTGCCCCTTGTTTTAGTTTCTGCTTATTCTTCTTATTTCCTAATTTCTCAGAAAACATTTCTTTCCTTCTCCTCCTTTCCTACTACTCCTTGTTGCATGGTCTTTGTTTCTACCCTACAACATGTCTAAAACCTCTCACTTCTACTTTTCCACTTTTTGTTTCTGCTCCACCAAAATATCCAACTTCTCCCCCTTTCCTACTCTCTTACTGATCCAACAAACAGTTCATCCGTCTTATCTTTTTGTGCTCAAACACCCACTTCTGTTCCTTTCCTTCTGACACCCTCTCATCCAACCTACATTCCATTTCTTCTCGCTATGTTTCTTCTCTCACTTTTCTTTTCCTTTCCTATTTATTCTTTCCGATCCATTTCATATTCATTCTTCTCCTCCATTCCTACTCTTTTCCTGAACAGTCAATTTTTCTCATCCATTGTTTAGTCCAACAAACCACTTTTTATCTTCCTTTCCTACTCAGTTTCTGATTTAAAATACATTCCTTTCTGCTCAAAGTTCTCATCCTATTTTACTCGTGTCTACTCCACCAAACATCCCACTTCTTGTCCTTTATTTCTACACTTAGCTTCTTTTCCAACAATCACCCTGTTTGTCTACAACTTTTATACTTTCTTTACTCAACATCTTACTTCTTTCTTTTCCACTTTTTGTATTTGCTGTATAAAAACACCCCAGTTCTCTTCCAGTGAGCTTTCTTCTCATTATTTTCTACTTCAACAAATATCCGACTTCTCTTTTCTACAACAAACGTCCCCCTTTTTATCTTTCTTTACCAGTTGGAGAAGGAAAGAATGTTGGAGCAGAAACAAATATCTTTTTGTCGTTACTACTAATTGTATCTGATACAGTTAAAATTACATTTGTCCCTATCCTTTTCACATTTTGTTACAACAATCATCCCATTCCTTCTCCACCATTTATACTTCTTGTTTCTACTCAACCAAACATTGCACTTCTTCTTTTCCAGTTCTTGTTTCTGCTCCACTAATCATCCCACTTCTTTTTTCTCCACTCACTGTTCTTTCTTTCTTTAATTTCGTTTACAAATGCCTACCTGCAGCAGACCAATATCTATCTTGTTATAATGTTCCCCACCTCTTATTAACCAAAGGAACATGACTGTTCTGCCCAGTGAATAATTCTCCCCAGAGTCACCTGAACCACCATTAACATGAATAACAGATCCATCCACCATAATATAAAGCATGTGTATGCCACAAGCTCCTCCATAGTCAATCTCATGTGAGTACAGATCAGCCAGGCAACTCAAACCTTTTCTCACCTAGTTTCTCACCTTGGTCCTTCCTACACATACCTGAGGGTTCCAAGGCTGTAAAATCGCATCTCTCCATCACTGCTCCGCATGACCTTCAGGTAGAAGAAGGGTTGCAACTGGCGGAGCTCAAGCAAAATGAGAGCAAGGTAATGAATGAAAATAAGAGCATCCACCAATGAGACTGCATATTCCACCACTCCAAGGAGATTCTTCTCCTGTGGGCCCAGGACCCTCACACCATAGAAGAGCCAGTAAGAGGAGAGGAAGAAGAAGAGCAAGACTATTAGAAGAGCATGGAATTCAACTAGTCGAGGAAGATCACAACGTGGAGGACGGAGAAAAACAGCCCAGCTAGCCAAAAAAAGAAGAAGCAGCTTAAAGGCCAAAGAAATATAAAGCCCCTCACAGACTACACCACAGGGTTCCAGCTGAGACCCCCAAAAAACTTGGGGGAGCACAATAAAAGCTGGTGGGGTAAGGATAGCAAAAAGTCCAAGAGCACAGCTCAAGTAAAATCCAATCATAATCCAGGTATTAGGCTTAACAGTGTCCGGGATCCTAGAGGTTCCAACTGGGGCCAAGTCCTCGAATGATGCACTACGCTCTGATGTGACCGCTGTGGTGGTCTCACCCCAACGATCATCCTACAAAAAGGGTTTGTAGGTGGAAAGTTATTTCTCAGTGAATGTCAAAGTTATAAAATAGGGCAAATTAGAGAGGAATGTGTAAGACATTTTAGGGATGACAGACCAATAGGTGGAAGGTTATTTGGAGAATAGGTGGAGTTATAGGAAAGGTGATTGTTCTTTGGACACCAGAGAAGGCGCCATTTGCACCTTTGTCTCACCTGTCCCTCCTCATCCTCCTCTCCGCGCCCCGAATCCTCACCCAGCAGGGGCTGTCCAACCGTAACATTAACTGATTTTTGTCCATCGTGACGTCTCTCTCTGCAAGTTAAAAAGGGTCAGTCTGTTGGTTGAGTAAAAAGGGGTCAGTCCTTAAAAGGGATCTTTAGGTAAAAGAGGCTCTTGGAAAGTACAGCCAAATTCCAGATCAATTTGTCTCCACCACAATCGCTTGACCAAAACCTACTGTAGGACCCCTTGTAGCCCAATCAATTGTAGTTCCTTAACCCCCTTCACTGTTATTGTCATAGTTTCCACCTTTCTCCTCTATTGACCATATCCCTGCTGTTTATATCAACCACCGAGGCCCCACTGTTAATAAAGCAATTGCAGGCAATTTGGCAAAATTCCTGTAAAATGAAGCTCACACCTAGACGTTCATCAGACACAATTGCACTGAAACCCTCCCGAGCAGGTGTCAGTGGCCCCTCAGGCTACTAAACATTTGGCCTATTTCATGGACATTCCCTATTTCTATGAGAACAAAGAGACTAAATAGATGGAATAATAAATTATAGTCTGTAAAGAGACTAGGAAAATAGAGGTTGAGTGAGGGGAGGAAGAATAATAGTACTGAGAGTGGGCCCCTTGTCTAAGATTAATTGGTGGGTCCCTGGTCTAAGGTTATTGGGTGGGCCCCGGGTGTCCCAGTCCAACACTGCTCACGAGTGTGGTCATTTGCAGTATTTGTTGTTAGAGTTGTGTGATGTGACTATTGACACAAAGCCTGGGTGAACCCTGGAGATACTGCTTGGTCCAGAGGTGGAAGTAGCTCCAAGGTTCCCCTGAGTCTATAAGTACAAGTGCATTTGATTTGGGATGGGAGGCAGGTGTGAGTGGTGCCGAGTACAACTATAGGGAAGTGCAAAGATCACATTTTGAAACAAAAAATGAATAGACTTTTCTGCGCAACTGACTGCTGAGAAGTAAATGCGATTGTGGTCAGAAATGACCCCTAATATTTTCCATGAAACCTCATCATCTCTTACTCTGACTGCTGAAACCTTTTGCCATCCAGCCCCAGTACCAGCCCTAGTACAAACCAACCAATACTAGTACCAACCCTAGTACCAGCCCCAATACAAACCAACCAATATCAGTACCAACCCTAGTACCAGCCCCAATACAAACCAACCAATACCAGTACCAGCCCCAGTACAAACCAACCAGTACCAGCCCTAGTACTAGTCCCAGTAAAAACCAACCAGTACCAGCCCCAGTACAAACCAACCAATACCAGTACCAGCCCTAGTACCAGCCCCAGTAAAAACCAACTAATACCAGTTCCAGCCCCAGTACAAACCAACCAATACCAGTACCAGCCCCAGTTCAAACCAACCAATACCAGTACCAGCCCTAGTACCAGCCCCAGTACAAACCAACCAGTACCAGCCCCACTACAAACCAACCAGTACCAGTACCAGCCCCAGTACAAACCAACCAATACCAGTACCAGCCCCAGTACAAACCAACCAATACCAGTACCAGCCCTAGTACCAGCCCCAGATCAAACCAACCAATACCAGTACCAGCCCTAGTACCAGCCCCAGTACAAACCAACCAATACCAGTAACAGCCCAAGTACAAACCAACCAATCCCAGGATGCTGGTCCCTTCACTGGCTCCCACTATCAATGACCTGCAAATTTCTGTACAGCCTCAACCAAAGCCTCCACTCTACAGCAATGGCCTCCTAGAGGTCTCATAACATCTTCTCAATACGACCCACAAACCTTGTCTTGGAAAGCAGCTTTCCCATAGAATTCCACCCCCTAGATCCATTTTCCCCATATTTATTCTACAACACAATATTCCCAATTTCTATTAATAAGTATGATATTGGACATCATCAACTTCCCTCCTCAGGCCAAACACCCCTCATCTCCAGGTAATTCAACATCTTCACCCCATAAACCATCTGTCTCCCCCATAACATCTCTGCATTTGCGTCTGCCCCTTCCATGGAATTCCACTTTCTACAGGATCCTGCAAGATCAATCCCAAGGTCTCTGTAACTATTCTGAGGTATAACCACCAGGCTGACTCTTCATCTTGCTTCACACGTGGGACCCTCAGCTTGAGCACCCTGCTGAACTATAGCTCCCAAATGGGTGCTCTAATGTTAGTACTCTGGTACCTCTGCTGGCGACCCCGAGAGTGATGTGAATATCCCGAGTGGTTGGATTCCGTGTCCATATCTGTAGGGAAATAACAGGACAAGCAGCAGGTGAGGCACATGATAATCATAAGTCATGTGACAGAAATGACATCACTAAACCCGATTATAACTGAACATCACTGTTTATATAGTGAATAAACCCCCTCTTGTAAAATATAAGGATATTATAAGTCACAGAGGAGTTTCATGATCATCTAAAAGGCCAGTGTTTTTATACAGGTCATGAAACTCAGAGGTAACTTCTAATATCCTCATATTTTATAGCAGGGGAAACTTTATTTATTATAATACACAAGTTTCAGTGAGTCATTGAACTCCTCTGCGACTTATAATATCCTTATGTTTTACAATAGGGGGTACTTTATTTACTATATATCTCACTGGATATTTGTGGCTCGTCTATTATACCATTATATATAGAGTGGGGATATCGCTATGTAGGGAGAGATACACAGTACCATTATACAGAGAGGGAAGATTGGTATTGGGGGAGAGATACTCAGTACTGTTATACAGAGCGGGGAGATCAGTATCATAGAGAGAGCAGGGGGTCATTAGCATATGGATTGTCAGTATAATGAAGAGGATCCCACTCTAACACCAGTATAACAAGAAATCCCTAGCAGCCCTGTTGTAATAAGGAGAACCTTCTAATACCCCCAAGGAAACATAATAAGGAATTCTTCCCAATACCTGGTACAGTCCAATCTGACACATAGGTAACCCCCATCCCAATATAATAAAGGGGTTGTTCACCTTTAAATTAACTGTTAGTAGGATGTAGAGAGGGATATTCTGAGACAATTTGGTTTTCATTTTTTATTATTTGTGGTTTTTGACTTATTTAGCTTTTTATTCAGCAGCTCTCCAGTTTGTAATTTCAGCCATCTGGTTGCTAGGGTAACAGATTCCCCTAGCAACCATGCATTGATTTGAATAAGAGACTGGAATATGAATAGGGGAGAGTCTGAATAGAAAGATGAGGAATAAAAAGTAACAATAACAATATATTTGTAGCCTTACAGAGCATTTGTTTTTTTTAATGGGGTCAGTGACCCCCGTTTGAAGGCTGGAAAGAGTCAGAAGAAGAAGGTAAATTATTCAAAAATGATAATGAATTGGTCTTCACAAATAATGAAGACTAAGAGAAAAGTTGTTTAGAATTAGCCGTTCTATAACATACTACAAGTTAACTTAAAGGTGAACCTCCCCTATAAGGAATTCCCCCCAGTGTCCGGCACAAACCAAAATACAAATGAATTCTTCTAAAACAAAACTTAATCAAACCTATGAATAACCCCCACCCTAATATAGTAAGGAGTCTAAGGGCTTGTACTGACGAGCATATTGTCATGCGGTCAGTTATAAAGTATTGCAGCACAGGGAGTAACACAATGTATTCTTGCTAAGAGCCTGCACTCACTCACACTCACATACACACATACTCACACTCACTGAGTCAGTGGCATGTAATGCAGGTGCAAGAGAACATGATGTGCAGGGAACGCAGAGTGAAATGCTGGTCAGTATGAGCCCTAATCCAGTAGTAAGGATTCCCTCTCAGTAGCCAGTAATGTACAGGTAACCCCCACCCCAGTACAATAAGGAATGTCTGATTCAGGAATGCAGGTGCCCCCCCTCCCCCATATAGGTAAATGCAGAGCAGCCCCCACACACACTCATTGTATCATATTGTACAGCACAAATACTATATATACTGCGTGGAGATACTCAGCACTGCTCTACAGGGGTCTCCCTAACCCTTACCTGGTTACTAGTCACCCCCCTATCCTGCAGCCTCAATGATGATCCCTCTGTGCTGAGCAAAGACTCCCTGCAACTCACCTAACTCGCCCGGCCGCACCTCCCCCCCCTCCAGGGGTGCGTCTCTCCCTCCCACATTCCCTGGCAACCGACCTACAACCTCAATCACTGACACGGACCAGCACCCCCCTCTCTCCTATTGTACACTAACTGGATAATGTACCCCCTATTGTAAATGATAAGGATATTAGAAGTCACTGAGGGGTTGTTCTGTGACCATATAAAGGCACAAGGCTGCAGGCTGAGTTATACAGGGAACTCTGAGTATCACTCATGTATTATAAGGGATAATGTACCCCCTACTGTAAATGATAAGGATATTAGAAGTCACTGAGGGGTTGTTCTGTGACCATATAAAGGCACAAGGCTGCAGGCTGAATTATACAGGGAACTCTGAGTATCACTCATGTATTATAAGGGATAATGTACCCCCTACTGTAAATGATAAGGATATTAGAAGTCACTGAGGGGTTGTTCTGTGACCATATAAAGGCACAAGGCTGCAGGCTGAGTTATACAGGGAACTCTGAGTATCACTCATGTATTATAAGGGATAATGTACCCCCTACTGTAAATGATAAGGATATTAGAAGTCCCTGAGGGTTGTTCTGTGACCATATAAAGGCACAAGGCTACAGGCTGAGTTATACAGGGAACTCTGAGTATCACTCATGTATTATAAGGGATAATGTACCCCCTACTGTAAATGATAAGGATATTAGAAGTCACTGAGGGGTTGTTCTGTGACCATATAAAGGCACAAGGCTGCAGGCTGAGTTATACAGGGAACTCTGAGTATCACTCATGTATTATAAGGGATAATGTACCCCCTACTGTAAATGATAAGGATATTAGAAGTCACTGAGGGGTTGTTCTGTGACCATATAAAGACACAAGGCTGCAGGCTGAGTTATACAGGGAACTCTGAGTATCACTCATGTATTATAAGGGATAATGTACCCCCTACTGTAAATGATAAGGATATTAGAAGTCACTGAGGGGTTGTTCTGTGACCATATAAAGGCACAAGGCTGCAGGCTGAGTTATACAGGGAACTCTGAGTATCGCTCATGTATTATAAGGGATAATGTACCCCCTACTGTAAATGATAAGGATATTAGAAGTCACTGAGGGGTTGTTCTGTGACCATATAAAGGCACAAGGCTGCAGGCTGAGTTATACAGGGAACTCTGAGTATCACTCATGTATTATAAGGGATAATGTACCCCCTACTGTAAATGATAAGGATATTAGAAGTCACTGAGGGGTTGTTCTGTGACCATATAAAGGCACAAGGCTGCAGGCTGAGTTATACAGGGAACTCTGAGTATCACTCATGTATTATAAGGGATAATGTACCCCCTACTGTAAATGATAAGGATATTAGAAGTCACTGAGGGGTTATATGACCATATAAAGACACAAGGCTGCAGGCTGAGTTATACAGGGAACTCTGAGTATCACTCATGTATTATAAGGGATAATGTACCCCCTACTGTAAATGATAAGGTTATTGGATGTAAATGGCAGAAGGCTGCAGAATGAGTTAATGTAAAGGCAGGTAAGTAGCCAGTGTGTGACAGGGAGATTAGATTGTAAGCTCACTGGGGCAGGGGCTGATGGGAATGATGTAGAGTGAGTGTATAAATGTGTTGAGTGAATGTTGGGGTGAGACTCAGTAGATTTTACACTGGGGGTTGAGGCTGAGGGATTGGGGTGAGACAGACTATTTGGTGGATGAGGAGTTGGCGCTTCATTCAGTCCCATCCCTGTGAATTCACTGACACTGACGTATTTCAATAACAAAACACACACACACACATATATACATATATATTGAGTCTCTAAACACGTCACTGAGTGTAATAATAAAAGAAATAATCAAGTAACACAGATTTAACTCCCTGCTGCAGCCTGAGCTGATCTCTAAGTCGCCCTGTATGTCAGGCAATAGGAATTAACATCCAGCAGCTTCAGTCCCATAGAAACTGAGCAAAAACAGCAGCAGTGGCTCATGGGAAGTGTAGTCCAACAGGATTCGGCTGTAGCAACAAGAAAATAGAATGTTTCACTAGAGAAATAAACTTCTATTTACTTGTGGGACTTGTTTCTGGTGCAGGAGGGGATTGTGGGAGTTGTAGTTAAGGCAAAGCCGCGGGTCCCACCCCCCGTGATTCATTAGAGAAAGTCCAGCGTCACGTGACCCAAGGGCCCTAAATATCCAAAGCGGCTCAGTCCGACCCTCCGACCCCTAATAGAAGTGACACCGCCAAATCCCTCACACAAGTCCCTTCCCGGCAGCCTCTGCGCGCACCGCTGAAAGCGTCTAATAGGGGCAGGGCAAAGAGCAGATCGCCGAGCGCATCGATGTGCGTCAGATATGATTGTGCGGCCATGTTGGAAATCCTGCTGATTGGCTTCTTCCTGCCCCCGGTGCTGAGTGAGGGGGGCGCCGCCGGGGGTAAGTACAGACTCCTGGGGACATTGTAACACTGACTATAAACTACTGGGGAGTCTTCTCCTGCAATTCTACATCAGTCCCACACACTGGGGAATATACACATTATTATATGGCTAAAGAGCTTACACTCTAATGCAGCAGCTTCTTCTGCAGCACTGGGACACACTCCTGTATCTGACTGAGAATAGAGGGGCCTGTGGGGGGACAGAGGGGCCTGTGGGGGGACAGAGGGGCCTGTGGGGGACAGAGGGGCCTGTGGGGGACAGAGGGGCCTGTGGGGGGAACAGAGGGGCCTGTGGGGAACAGAGGGGCTTGTGGGGGACAGAGGGGCTTGTGGGGGACAGAGGGGCTTGTGGGGGAAACAGAGGGGCCTGTGGGGAACAGAGGGGCCTGTGGGGGGAACAGAGGGGCTTGTGGGGGACAGAGGGGCTTGTGGGGGACAGAGGGGCTTGTGGGGGAAACAGAGGGGCCTGTGGGGAACAGAGGGGCCTGTGGGGAACAGAGGGGCCTGTGGGGAACAGAGGGGCCTGTGGGGGGAACAGAGGGGCTTGTGGGGGGACAGAGGGGCTTGTGGGGGGAACAGAGGGGCCTGTGGGGGGAACAGAGGGGCTTGTGGGGGGACAGAGGGGCCTGTGGGGGGAACAGAGGGGCTTGTGGGGGACAGAGGAAATATATAATTGATATGACATTTCTCCTCACAACTTGTGTCTGTGTGTGTGTGACACCATCTGTTCCCCCTCCGTAGACTCTCGCTGGCTCCAGTATCTGAATCAAATCCACACGGCTGTGCAGAGACACTCGCCCCCCGATAGTCACAATGGGACCTGTTACTATAGGTAACGTAACTACCCCCCCCCCCCTTCTCCCCATCTCATTCCCAGTCTCTAACTCAATTTGGATTGTGGTCTCTCCTCATTGGTTCCCCTATAGGGTTCTGCAAGAAGACCTGGAGCCATTTAGATCCGGTATCTCTCAGGACCTGATGCAGAATGCTCTTAATCGAAAACTGGGGACCCATTATCAGATCATTAACCATCGGCTGTACAGAGAGGAGGAGTGCATGTTTCCAGCACGGTACATCTGGGGGGGCATGAAGACCACTATAGGCACCAAAACAGTGTTCTCTACCATAGAACTCGTTCCTTGTGCTCTAGAACATTCTCTGTACAATCATGGGACCAGGAAGTGCTCTAGAACCTTCTCAGCAGGGAGATCTGGAGGTTCAGTCCATTGTGTGATATTACAGGATGGAAATAGGAATTACAGTGCGATGTTTCCATAGTGACAGTACAGCTAGAGAAATCTGGACTGAATTTGTGTTCCTATAAAGGGGGTCTTAGCCCAGGGAACACTATCTCCCATTGTTTCCTCTGATCTATATTCACAGCAAAATTATAGAACCTGCTCCCACACAGTATGGCAGCTCCTCCCTCCATGTCTGTTTCTCCTTCTCCTGTAGGTGCAGTGGAGTGGAACATTTTCTGCTGGAGCTGCTCCCTAATCTCCCAGACATGGAGCTGGTCATTAATGTGCGAGACTATCCCCAGGTCCCTCGCTGGATGAGTCCTGTGATCCCCATCTTCTCCTTCAGTAAGGTGGGACAGACATAAGGACGTACTAGAGGGTGGGGGACAGAGCTGCTCATATGAATTTACATAGTAACACTGAACTATAAATAAAGTTCTGGGAGGGTCGAGCCACAGACAGATGTAACATTTCGAGTGATTTATGAGCATTTCTTTGTCGTAGACATCAGATTATAATGACATCATGTATCCAGCCTGGACATTTTGGGAAGGGGGACCTGCAGTCTGGCCCATTTACCCCACTGGACTGGGACGCTGGGACCTTATGAGGGAAGATCTGAAGAAGTGAGTGCCAGCTCTGTGGCTCCATATGTAATATACACTGTATATGGGCCTGGTGCATTGTACTAAATGAAACTTGGTGGGGTCCAATGGGCTGTGCTATAAAATGACAGGATGGAGGTGCATCTTGTAGGAAGACTCATTCAATGTAATAATGACAGATTTATGGGGTGGGAGAAGGACAGTCAAATATTTATATATTTTGTTACTTTATGTACTTATGTGCAAAACCAGAGCCTGATACTGAGAAGTCCTGTCTCTGCAGGGCGGCCGATCTCTGGCCCTGGGAGAAGAAAATTTCCAAAGGATATTTCAGAGGCTCCAGGTAAGTCACTGGGAATAAAAGTCTTGGGGGCAGCAGGACTAAATGTTGCCATTAAAAGCATTTTTCTGATCAGGTTATTGCCCCCACCGCTGCTGGCCTGTTAATCAGCCTCTAACTGGAATCTTTGTTAGTTGAGCCCTTGGGAGCTGCCATATTGCAAAGCCACAACCTAAGGAGCACCGGGGACACATTCTCCTGTACTTGTTATCCCCAGTGCTTGAGTTTATGTGCGCAGGGAGTATGTGCTCACAAGGGCACCAGCGGCCTAGGGACACCCAAGCCTAAAATCTGGGCCTGGGAACAACAACAACAGCAGCAGAAAGGCCAGTGATGCAGGAAAGAGATCGACATGATTAGACTTCATTTGGCCGTTTAGCAACGGTTTTTATTAGGCCAATGTACCTGGTCTAGGGCAGGCGGGTAAAGGCTCGGGAACAGGTGAAGGCTCTGGATAGGGTTGCCACCTTTAGTGAAAAAAATAACTGGCCTGTGGGGGGCTGGTACAAAAAGGAGGCGGTCCATGATGCAAAAAGGGGTGGGGCTACACAGTGTGCCGCACAAAGGGGCAGAGCAACATTGCGGCAATGTGAAGAACACTACAAAAAGTTAAGTTCTGCGCAAATGGGGGCAGGCCGAGAGCTTTTTTTTTTAAAGGATATTACAAATTACCGGCAACTGCATTGCCGGTAATCTGTAATACTGGCCTTGGCAGGTGTTTTACCGGCCGGGTGGCAACCCTAGCTCGGGAACAGGTGAAGTCTTAAAGGACCAGTAACATCAATTTTTTTTTTAATATACAACGGAAAAAAACACAAAGACAAATGAAACTTTGAAATCACTATGTCTGTATTAAGAAATAACTTACCGAAACTCTGCTTGCGCTCCTCTTCAGAAAAGGTGACAGGGCGATGATCCATCGTGCGGCACTCGATTTATCCTCTCTGGCTATAGGCAGGGAGGAGAAATTAAGCGCCGCACGATGGATCTCTGGATCGACTTTTCTAAAGAGGAGCGCAAGCGGAGTTTCGGTAAGTTATTTCTTAGTGATTTCAAAGTGTCATTTGTCTTTGTGGTTTTTTTTTTTTTGTTGTATATTAACGATTTTTTTTAAGAACAGGTGACTGCAGAACAATGAGAGGGTCTTACAGGTGGGGGGCAGTGTCAGTGTGACCAGTGTGGTCTTCCCTGTCTTTAAGCTCCTCCTACCGTCTAACAAAAAGCACCTTATGAATATTGCCCAGGTAAAAGATATTGCCCAGGTAAGGGTTGTTCCAAGGGGTCACTCCTAAGCCCTTCTTTATAGTTGGCACAATTACTTCATTTACTGGTCACTCAGACTGTGGCACAAACATCAGCGCTTCTTTAACTGGGACACAACTGGGAAACCTTCATTCACAAGTGTCCCCTTATTACCCCCTGCCACTAGATGGCGCCTCCTCCATCCCTCCCACTCGTATAACTCCTCCCCCTCCTGTTAATTCTCCCACTGTAGGACCAGCCCTGAGAGGGACCCCTTGATCCTCCTGTCCCGGGAGAGCCCTGATCTGGTGGATGCAGAATATACCAAGAACCAGGCCTGGAAATCCGAGCGGGTGAGGCCGAGGGTGGGACTTGTATAGTTGGGTTTGTTCTGCTTACGAGGCATCTCATGAGATGGGACATAGAACTATAGACACATGACTACCCATTGCCTTGTGCCATTATTATACAATTTAGTGTCATCATATTAAATAGAGCCCATTCTCATACAAATCTAGAACATACATATAAATATCATTATTCAATACCTTATGATGACTAATTTAAAGTGACAGTGCCCCATACAATTTCATAGATACGTTTTCTTTAACAATAATACAATTCATCAGTGCGCGTCATAAAATACTAATACAATAAATCACTATACAAAAGTGACAATCACTAATTCATACTAAAGACGTGAGCATATCAATCCATTGATTTGTTCTATTTCATATCAGGGTCCCTAAATACAGTATCATATGCAGATAATCTCTGTAAAAGTAATAAATAAAAAAAAAAAACCAAAAACAGAATTTCATAACCCTTCCCTCTCTTCATTCAATCTATTGGGAGAAAGTGTATTTTACTTGTACGTCCATTTCAATTCACGTTGGTTTAGGAGCAATTGTCTGTCCCCCACCCTAGTTTGGAGTCATTATCCGTTTGATAAGAATGAGAGACATAGACAGTCAGTACCCAGGATACACTGTAGGCAGAAGAGCTTATATTCTACCCCTTTCTCCAACAGGACACTCTGGGGAGACCTCCAGCCAAAGAAGTTCCCCTGGTGGATCATTGTGGTTACAAGTGTGTGTTCTCCTAACGCTCCTCCTGCCGGACCCCCAGCTCTTCTCCTTCCCAAACTGTTACTCCTCCCCCTGCTCAATTCACAGGGACTTCTTTGGGATTCACTGTCTCTCACACTCTGCCTCTCACTCTCTGTCTCTCACTCTCTGTCTCTCACTCTCTGTCTCTCACACTCTGTCTCTCACACTCTGTCTCTCACACTCTGTCTCTCACACTCTGTCTCTCACACTCTGTCTCTCACACTCTGTCTCTCACACTCTGTCTCTCACACTCTGTCTCTCACACTCTGTCTCTCACACTCTGTCTCTCACACTCTGTCTCTCACACTCTGTCTCTCACACTCTGTCTCTCACACTCTGTCTCTCACACTCTGTCTCTCACACTCTGTCTCTCACACTCTGTCTCTCACACTCTGTCTCTCACACTCTGTCTCTCACACTCTGTCTCTCACACTCTGTCTCTCACACTCTGTCTCTCACACTCTGTCTCTCACACTCTGTCTCTCACACTCTGTCTCTCACACTCTGTCTCTCACACTCTGTCTCTCACACTCTGTCTCTCACACTCTGTCTCTCACACTCTGTCTCTCACACTCTGTCTCTCACACTCTGTCTCTCACACTCTGTCTCTCACACTCTGTCTCTCACACTCTGCCTCTCACTCTCTGCCTCTCACTCTCTGCCTCTCACTCTCTGCCTCTCACTCTCTGCCTCTCACTCTCTCTCTCTGCCTCTCACTCTCTGCCTCTCACTCTCTCTCTCTGCCTCTCACTCTCTCTCTCTGCCTCTCACTCTCTCTCTCTGCCTCTCACTCTCTCCCTCTGCCTCTCACTTGCTGTCTCTATTCTGGATTCTGGTGCAGTCGTTTTTGTGAATTGAAAGTCTGTCTCATTTGTTGTCTCATTCTGGCTGTTTCCTGGGGTAACATTAGTGAGCTCTGTTGCTCGCACTCTCCCCATTAGACAGACCAGTAGTGTCCCCTCCATATTGGTCAGACTGGTGTCTCTGTATCATCAGGTTCCTGTTCAATTTCCGGGGGGTGGCTGCCAGTTTCCGGCTCAAGCACCTGTTCCTGTGCGGGTCTCTGGTGTTCCACGTGGGGGACGATTGGCTGGAATTCTTTTACCATCGGCTGCAGCCGTGGCTCCATTATGTGCCGGTCAGTGCGGAGCTTGCGGATCTGAGGTAATGTCACTGATCTGCCCCCCATCAAATGTTCCCTCATTCACCCCCCCCATCTAATGCCCCCCCCCCTCTGTCACCCCCAGGGAGTTACTGCAGTTTGTGAATGAGAACGACGAGGAAGTGAAGAAGATTGCAGAAAGGTGATTGGGGGGGGGATGTGGGTGGGGGCTGTTTGCAACGATGTTCCTCCCCATTAATAATCATTTCTCCCCCCCCCCACAGGGGCCACAGGTTTATCAGAGATTTCCTGCGCATGGAGGACGTGTCCCAGTATTGGGGGTCACTGCTCCGCCAATATTCCCAGTTGCTCCAGTACCGAGTGCAGAAGAGGAAACACTACAGGGAGGTCACCGCTCCCCCCCCCCCACATACTGAACTTTGACCTGTACCCCCACAATTAGCTGCTGCCCCCTCACTACCTCAGCCGGGGCTTCTGTTACCTTCACCCGCCACTAACCTTACTGCATTGATCAGCCAGTCCTGCCCCCCCCGGGCAACTCTACCAACTGTCATGTGTCACTGGCAGGTCTGGGCTGAACTGGATTCTGGGGAGCAATTTCTGCAGTGGGGGGGGACTATTTGGGGAACTCGCCTCCCTCATACCCTCTGTACTACCCCGCTGCACCCCCAGAATAGACAGACGCACCTCAGGGGGGAGTGTGGGGCACTGGAAGCTCCGGATTTGTCAGAAGGAGGAAGAACCAGGTGGGGCCCCTTCATTACAAATAAAGGGATGTGATGTGTAACAGGGGGGGCAGGTAGCTGAGCTCTTCTCCCATTGGTTCATGTAAAATATTATGGGAGGTGCAGGGAATCCCATTTATTTGGAGGGGGGGGGATATCAGACTGCACAGGTTCAAGCATCTTCTACTGTTACAATACCCCCCCATGGCCCGCTTTGGGGGGGGGGGTCTCAATTTTGTGGTTGTGGGATCAAAACATTTTTACACTACCAGCAAATAAAACTTTTATACAAAATTATAACTGATCCTGTGGATTTTCACATTGTCTGACTGCAGAATTCTGGAATTTCTACATAAATCCATCGACTCCAAGGAACAGTAACAGCAAGAGCCATTCAAGCACAGGATACACAGTAGATAACAGATAAGTACTACTATAGTTTATATAAACAAGCTGCTGTGTAGCCATGGGGGCAGCCATTCAAGCACAGGATACACAGTAGATAACAGATAAGTACTACTATAGTTTATATAAACAAGCTGCTGTGTAGCCATGGGGGCAGCCATTCAAGCACAGGATACACAGTAGATAACAGATAAGTACTACTATAGTTTATATAAACAAGCTGCTGTGTAGCCATGGGGGCAGCCATTCAAGCACAGGATACACAGTAGATAACAGATAAGTACTACTATAGTTTATATAAACAAGCTGCTGTGTTGCCATGTGGGCAGCCATTCAAGTACAGGATACACAGTAGATAACAGATAAGTACTACTATAGTTTATATAAACAAGCTGCTGTGTAGTAAAGAAAGTAAAAATGGGATTTTATTTTTTTGCCTTTACATGCCCTTTAACTTGGGGTTGTCTCAGAATTCTGCTATAAAAGGGACCCCCACCCTTTGTCTTGGGACCATAAATGGATGTCAGGATCATCACTAGGTTATTGGGAACCTGAAGGTCTTGCAGAACTGTGTCTCTCTGTAAATGTATTGAGTTCAGTTATTATATATGTGTGTGTCAGTGTATTATTACTCACTAGCAGTTCATCAGAAGGTTTAATCATTGATCCTGCCTATTAGTATTCATATTGGTTATTCATGTTACTATAAATAATATAAATAGAGGGTTATTTCTTTATTAGAGACAAACAGTGGATTTCCCAAGTTCTCGGCCACTAGGGGGCAGTGTTGTGTCAGTTCTGTGGGTGAATACTTAGTAAAGCTTTTCCTGCAGTTTGAGCCCCAATTTCCCTGTTAGAATGAGATGAAGTTTTACTAAATAATGAACTGAAACAATAAACGAGATTACGGGATTAAAACCCCAGCATTGGATATAAACGAGTGTTAATGAAGCGGCTCATGGGCATTGGGTAAAACTCACATTCCAATAAAAAGCTGCAGCTTCGTTGGTTCAAGGGGAAAATAAAAGTGGGAAAGAGGCAAAACGATGTTTAATGTGAAAGTTCCAGAACCCACTGAACTGGCAGTGATTCCTGGGGGTCCAGAAACAGGGATGAAATATTTGGGTTTCTCTGTATGTAGAACATGTGCCAGTTGGAGAATCCCATTTATGTTTTTCTCTTTCTTTATCATCCACTGGATCATTTATTTCATTATTGTTTATATATTCACTTTATTATAATTCTGTTTGTTAATCGATTGAAAATGTGTCGACTATTTCAACATTTCTTATTCTATGTTCTTGTTCCTTTTGTTTTCAAATATCATACCTCCCAACATTTTGGAAGTAAAAAGAGGGACAAAAAAATTTCCCACATGTAGCGCAGCAAAATGTTTTTGACCACCCCCCTTTCTGTGGCCACACCCCCTAATTACCATGTTAATTTTACAAAATTTGGCAGGTTATGAAAGTTTGAAAATATTTCTCCTTATCTAAACTTTGTTTTTGTGTCTCAAAATTGTTACAAAGTATCTTATTTGCACCTGTTAGCTGTTCTGGGCTCTCTGCTAAAAGCCAATTAAGTGAGAAACTTTGTTTCTTTTTCTGGCTGTTCAGTGCAGAGAAAAGAGGGACTTTCCAGTACAAATGAGGGACTGTGGGTTGAGCTGTCAAAAGAGGGACTGTCCCTCCGAAAAAGGGACAGTTGGGAGGTATGAAATATTTCATTGGATTTTTCACACTGGACAGAAAGAAGAAAACAACATGACAGTAATTCTCCTCTAGACTCAAAATCATATTCCTGGAAACGTACAAGTACATTAGTTCTATATGAATAAACAACATGAAATATAAATAAATAGTCAGCACATCTTCAGTCATTTGAACGATCACCCCAATTTGTTACTTATAGTCTGACCCCGAGACTGCAGGGGAGCAACTGTCATATTGGTTTCTTGTTTGCCGTCTTGTTGTGAAATTCCAGTAAAACCATGAGACAATATAGTCACAATATTGTGTAGGACAGAGGAGCAACAGCAGTTACACAATGCGACATTTCTACAAGAAATCAGAAGACAAAATCTTTCAATTCACTTTTAGTATGTTATAGAATGGCCAATCCTGAGCAATGTTTTAATTGGCCGTTATTTATTGTTTTATAGTTTTTGTTTTTTAAATGATTTGTCTTCTTCTGACTCTTTCCAGCTTTTAAATTGTGGGTCACTGACCCCATCTAAAAAACAAATGCTGTGTAAGGCTACAAATGTATTGTTATTGTTACTTTTTATTCCTCATCTTTCTATTCAGTCCTCTCCTATTCATATTCCAGTCTCTTATTCATATCAGTGCCTGGTTGCTAGGGGATTCTGTTACCCTAGCAACCACATGGCTGACATTGCAAACTGGAGAGCTGCTGAATAAAAAGCTAAATAAGTCAAAAACCACAAATAATAAAAAATGAAAACCAAATTGTCTCAGAATATCCCTCTCTACATCCTACTAACAGTTAATTTAAAGGTGAACAACCCCTTTATTATATTGGGATGGGGGTTACCTATGTGTCAGATTGGACTGTACCAGGTATTGGGAAGAATTCCTTATTAGGTTTCCTTGGGGGTATTAGAAGGTTCTCCTTATTCCTTATTCAAATCAGTGCATGGTTGCTAGGGGGATTTGTACCATAGCAACCAGATGGCTGAAATGACAAACTGGAGAGCTGCTGAATAAAAAGCTAAATAATTAAAAAAAACGCTAATAATAAAAAATGAAAAGCAATTAGAACTTGTCTGAGAATATCCCTCTGTATATTATACTGACAGTTCCAACACTGACTGACTGAGGCCACTAGGGGGCAGTGACACAATTACACGAGAGGAGGGGGATTATAGTCCCATGATGCTTTGCAGTGTGAGCGAGGAGGGATATAGCGGGAAGGTGACTGCGCGTTACTCCCAGTACAGGTGAATAAGAAGGAAATAAACTTTACATGAAATAAAGTGAGGGAATGGCCAGAGCCCGCAGTGCTCGTGTACAAACACCGCCGCTCATGTTTCTCCTTTGCTGCGGTTACGTACGCGCCGCTAATAGTGACGTCACATTCTCATCTCGCGAGACCGTGACTGAATGTGGAAGCGGAAAGAACCGAACGTTTATTTAGGGCTATGCGGCGCATTTCAACAATGATGCGTGACAGCGGGCTCGGATAAGAAAAGCGGGACGGTTGGGAGTAATGGGCAACGATACGAATTCTAGGCAGTGAGGAGCGCTTGTACTGGCAGCTGCTGAGATTCTCCTATTTCCAATATGGCGGCTCGTGAGACGGAACAGTTGCGCGTCAGGCTGGGCCAGTCACGTGTAGCGCTGCGTGTCACTGAGAGCGCTGCGTTCCAAATGCCGCACAGGCGTCTGTGACACCGACAGGTAAATATGGCGGCGCCCGGCAGGACAGTCTGACCCTGATTCATTTAGTGACAGAGACATTGGCCCCACGGTTACTGGGAGGAAAGAGTGTGGTCCCTGTGCTTGTGCAATTGCCATAGCAACAGACGTGTCATTAGTCCCAGTATAAGGGGCAGCAGCAGTGAGTGGGTTAATGTTCAGCATTTTCTTGTGACAGGGTGCCGGGAGTTGTACTGGTGAATAATATGTGGGACAAGAGAGAGAGAAGCAGTGACTGATAGTGAATAGACTGAGCTTTGTGTATCACAACATTGTGACTCCCTGCAGGGCTCTTATTACTTTCACTTGTGACTCCCGGGACCCTCCAGTCTCACGTTGTCTCTTACTGTTTCACACAATGAGCCGAGGAGTCTCTATAGATATAAAGATATATAGATATATAGATAGATATATATATATAGATACAAGGACGAGGAAGAGGTTTGAATAGAATCCTCGCAATTTGTTCCTTGGGTGGAACTGGACTAATTCCCCCTTTGTTTAACTCAACTTGTCGAATATTTGACACGGCCGCAGCTCTGATTGGATCTGAAGGGATTTTGGAAGGTACAAATCTGTGATTTGGAGGGAACTTGTTGAAAACAATTTTGTGACCTTCAGAGAGAGAGTTCTGAGAAGCCAAGAATCTGCTTTAGATTCCTGCCAAACTGTGCAAAGTGTTGTCGTCTCCCTCCTCCTAAATAATATCTGAATATCCGATGACTGATGAGAGTCAGGAATCCTCACTACTTGGTGGTCCCCCTTTCCTGGGGATCTTAGACTGACATTTCAGGGCTTACATTTCTTGCTAGAGGAGGTCTGCCTCTATCTGATCTGTTGTGATAATTGTGTTTAGGAGTATCTCGTCCTGCTGAGGATCTGGCTGCTGCTTTTGCCATTTCTAGCGATGCGTTTACTAGGAATGAAAGAGCCAGCTAGATTTTGACTAACGTGTCAGAAGTGTTAGTGTGTGATGAAGAATTTTTTAACTCATGACCCCAAAACCGAGCTGTGCGTCTACACTAAGAGCTGCAGAAGCTGAATAAGAAGCTGAATAATAGCGGCTGAGTGTAGAAAGTCTCTTGAGTGCCGACTCCATCCCGGAATGATCCGACATCCTCAGTGGGACGGGTAGTATTTCTTTATAAGAGGACAATCGCTGAGTCTACTTTGGGAGATTTTACCCAAAACACTTTGTCATCATCAGCTTTCACAAATTTTGCATAAAACTTCTGTGGAATAGTGTTGCACTTCTCTGGATCGGACCACTAGAAATTGTCTGAGTGATCGATTGACTTGTGGGAAAAGATCTGGTCTTTTTTGGTGTATTTCCCAATATTTATCCACTTTAGAAATTGCTGGTTTAGTCTCTTTAATTTCTGACATGTCACAAAGGAGCTTAAGAAGCAACTCAACCTCATCAGGCTGTTCATCTTGTATTGAAGGGGCTCACATTGACCCGGGGAATCAACCCGCTGAGATAAGTGGAGCTGCACACAAATAATGGGGCTCACACGGCTTGGTAAAGGGGGGATAACCTCTGTACCAGTTAAAAAAAAAATCCACTTGCTTTTCCGGAATCCTTAATTAGTGTGTAGCTCAGCAAGTTAAGGCAGATACACATGGGGCTCACATAATTGTGGGAGCGCACACTCAAGAGGACTCGCCTACAACTAGAGCACACCTACAGTATAAAAGGTGAAATAAATGGAAAATAATAAAATCTAATGAAAAAAATTAAAATAATTTGAGGAGGAATGTTTGGATGTCCACCTCCGAGCAGAACAAACAAAAAAATTGAGGTTAGAGGAGACACAGGAAGAGGAGGAGCCTAAAGAATTCAATTCCTCCAGAGAGGAGAACTTAACCCCAGACGTCCTGCACTGACAGGTAGGGCCGTATGAATAAATATATATTTATAGTGAGTCTTTAGCCCCCAGGAATCCAGCACATGGCTCAGAGCGACCCCCCCAAATCACCGGACCCTCCTCTTCCCACTTCTATTCGCAACCCACAGACCCCAGAGAGCGGCTGGGACCGGATCCGAGAGCTTTTCCAGCCCAAGTAGGTGCCACTTTGTGTTTCTGCCCTTCAGTCTGGCCTTTATTATTATTACTATTATTATTATTACTATTATTATTACTACTATTAGTAACAAGTATTTGTAGTGTACCACCATATTGTGCAGCTTTGGCATCTCCAGTGTGTGTGACACTTGCCCAGTAGGGGGGTGCGCTACTGTTGTGCCCCCCCAGAACATCACAGGCTGCCCCTATAGCTCTGCATTTGGGATCAGAAAGTCAGGGGGCACAAAGGGGATTCATTATTCAATGACTTTTATATTCCCATTGAGCCGATACAGAAGGAAACAAAGAAACTATAGCACAGGGGCCCATTCAGTCATAATAACCCGGGCCCCTTATTTGCTCTTGGATCTTGGCCAATTACATGATCTGAGATAAAAAAAGCCGCTAAGTTTTGGGCTCATAGAGAGAAGGAAAAACCCCAGTGGAGGCGTCTCAATAACAACGATAGCCCAGCCCACTATTTATTTCCGTTAGGGGAGGAGTTACACAGCTTGTTATGCAGAAGAGGGGTCAGTATGGCAACTCCCACCCGTGTGTTACTGCAAAGAGTTGGAATGTTCTGACCTTTCACAGTTTCTCTCTGATTTAGAAAGTAAAAACAAAGTTTCAGTGTTTCTCACGTGTCTCCCCCCATTCCTTGGTGCAGTGAGCAGGGGCATTACCCGGAGGAGGTGGGGTCTATAGTGAAGAGTGCAGTGACGGGGGCCCTGCTGGGCGGGATCTATGGGGGTCTCCCTGCAGCGCGGCACAGTAAGGAGCGGTACATCCAGCAGAGCCAGGCCCAGATTTACCAGCACAGAGTGGAGGCCGTGGTGAGTTGGGGAATCGGGGATCTGTCTGTTTAATCTGAACCCCAAGCTCATAAATTCACTTGTAACCTCACACTATTGGTATAGCTGCACATGTGACCTCTCCCCAGTGCTTAGTGTGCCTGGAACTGCAACTCCCAGTCTGTGCAGCACATGCACTTGTGACCTCACTGCTCAGCCCTTAGTTACATGCACTTGTGACATCTTCACTAAGCCCTTGGTTACATGCGCTTGTGACCTCACTACTCAGCCTTACAGCACATGCACTTGTGACCTCACTACTCAGCCTTACAGCACATGCACTTGTGACCTCACTACTCAGCCTTACAGCACATGCACTTGTGACCCACTACTCAGCCTTACAGCACATGCACTTGTGACCCACTACTCAGCCTTACAGCACATGCACTTGTGACCTCACTGCTCAGCCCTTAGTTACATGCACTTGTGACCTCACTGCTCAGCCCTTAGTTATATTCATTTGTGACATCTTCACTCAGCCCTTGTTAACATGCACTTGTGACCTCACTACTCAGCCATACAGCACATGCACTTGTGACCTCACTACTGGGCCTTACAGCACATGCACTTGTGACCTCACTACTCAGCCTTACAGTACATGCAGTTGTGAGCCATAGTGATTATTGCCCCTGTAACCTCATCTTTTCAGTATCCCATGTTGTACATGTCCTGTTATTTACCCCCTGCTGTACATGTTACTAGTCCAGTTACTAGTCCATTGTGTCTCTTTGCAGAGATCAGCTCACAATGCCGCCCTCCGGGGGTTCATTCGCTATGGCTGGCGCTGGGGATGGAGGGTGGCAGCTTTTGTCACCATCTTTAAGTGAGTGCCCCCCTATAGTACATACATGATCATTACTTGCTGACACTCAGTACATCCCATAATAATAATGTCTGTGTTACAGCTCAGTTAGTACCGGCCTGACTGTGTATCGGGATAAGCTGGCGCTGAGTCACTATGCGGCTGCTGGGGGTAAGTCACTGACTAATGTACTAACCCCCCCACTGAGTGACTTCTCATCTTTCCCATCAGTCAATGTGCCCAGCAGGGTGGGGGCAATTAAGGCTGCACCTCAGTATCTTTCTTTTCATTCACAGCTGTCACTGGGGGGCTGTTCAGGTTGAACCTGGGACTCGTTGGTCTATTGAGTGGGTCACTTATTGGAGCAGCACTGGGGTAAGTTTTGGGGAGCACCCCCCTGCCTCTGATGAATGGGCTTTGCCCCCCAATTTGTATCCTCAATGATTGACTCTCTGTCACACAGAGTCCCAGCCGGCGCCTTGATCTCGGGGTTACAGTCGATTTCCGGGGAAAGTATCCGCGAGAAGAAACGACGAGAGCGCCAGGAACTCTATGAGAATAAAGTGCAGGAATGGTGAGCTCCGACCCCTTCTACTGACACCCCATTACTACTTCTTTCCTCGGCCCCTTAACCCTTTCACCCCCACAGGAGTGCCCGGCTGCAGGTCACAGATGAGGTTCTAGAGGAGATGGAAACCTCCCAGCAGGATCCCCTGGAGCAGCAAGTGGAGAAGATTCAAGAGCTCCTCCAGCTGCCCAGAAACCCAGCAGTGAGCCCCAAAGAGGGGAGGTAATACCCCAAGAAATGGGTCCAACAATTCAGAACCCTGGCACCAAGAGCTGGGGGAACGCAGTGGAACCCCAGGAAAGGGCATCTCTCAGAGACTTGGATGGACTGATGCCCCGACCTAGGGAGGAGAACTGATTATCTGCCCCTGGCAGGTCACCTGACCAAACTCACAGCAACATCCCTCACAGGTAAAGACATTATTCAGTGGTACCAGTGAGTTGTCTCATGTATGAAGCAGCCAATCAGCTTGTGAATAAATCCAATAGGAAATGATCCAGTGTGGCAGTTCTTTCATTGGGTCATTATTTGGGTATTTAAGTGTCAGTCTAGGAACAGACTTGGGGGCATGTGGATTATATCAGTCACTGTGGGAAGAGATGGAGGGCTGTGTATTGGGATTATGTTGGGGGTCACTGTGGGTTGGGATGAAGGCCAGTATCTGCCATATATTCCATTGATATTATACTATTCCATGTGGGGAGAGGTAAGTAAATAGGATTATACTGGTTACAGTAGGGAGGTGTGGGGTCTTTATAGTGAATAAAGTACCCCCTCTTTAAATTATAAGGATATTATAAGTTACCGAGGAGTTTCATGACCATATAAAAGTACGAGGCCGAAGGCTGAGTGTTTTTATACAGGTCATGGAACTCCGAGGTAACTTCTAATATCCTCATATTTTGCAACTGGGGCTACTTTATTATAATACACAAGTTTCAGTGAGTCATGTGACAGAAATGACATCAGAACTCACCGTTTATAACTGATGACATCAGAACTCACCGTTTATAAGGATATAATTTACAAGATATTCATGGCATTTGTGTATTATATGGGGATTATATCAATCACTGTGGGGGGATTATATTGGGATTATATCTGTCCCTCTGGGAGAGCTCAGATCAGTATATGTGGGAAGAGATGGGGTGTCAGTAATGGGGGAATCAGAGAGACTTTATGTACTAGTCCAGATGTTTATCAGAGGTACATGGGGGATGCACGGCCCAATGGGCTTCCCCAATCCCTAATTCTCCAATAAATTGAATTAAACGCACATTGTGCCCAAAATCAGACGCAGTTGTGCAGAAGTCCCTCTGGTGTCATTTCCAGTGTGGGAGTCTGAACCCCATTTCACAAGAGGAGGTTGTGACTCCGATAATCTTTTACATCATTTTAAAAGTTAATTTAAAGGTGAACTACCCCTTTAATAAGCAATTCAGTATAAACCCAAATGGGTTGTTAAAAAATAAATTGAAGCAAGTCATTCTACTGATTTAGTCCTCCCCCCATAACCCCTCACTAACCCCACTGCCCCGTCTACCCTAGCTTCCAATAATTCTTTATCTCACCCACCCCCTTGCCTAGTTTAAACACCCCTTGAATGCCATTCGATCCCCTTCCATTGAGGTGCAATCCGTCACGACTGTATATGTTGTACCCCAAGGAAAAATCAGCCCAGTGCTCTAGGAACCCAAACCCTTCCTTCCTAGATCCCTGAAATCCATCTACCATTTATTTTGTCATTAGTACCGATATGCACTAAGACAGTTGGGTCATGCCCAGCCCCACCCAATAATTTGTCTATCCGATCAACCACATTCCGAACCCTGGCACCAGGTAGACAGCAAACTGTTCGGTTGTAGCGATCCGGACGACAAATTCCCCTATCCACTTTCCTAATAATTGAGTCCCCTACAACCACAATCTGCTTAGGCCTGACTCTACTCACCACTACTAGAGACACTGGTCTCCTGGCAATTGGAGATCAGCCCCACCTAGAACTGACAATCCAGAGTTCACACTCCCATCATCTTCACACAATCTGGCAAATCTGTTGGGATATAAAAACCCCGGATCAGCCTCCATTTTCCTTTTGCCCATACTAGATTTTCTAACTATTGAAAAATGAGAAAAAGATAGTAAAAGCCCCCGCACTCTCGAATAAATTAATTATCTAAATTATATCGTGAACCAACCAATTAATAGATATAAAGTGCTTGTGCTGATAAAAAGAACTTGCTTGGTTAATTAAAACCTTCTCATAAGTTTAATTAAGTATTAAGCAATTAACAAACAACAAGTTCTAGTGCCGACTTGTTGATTTATATACTGAGTCTATAGACAATAGATTTAAAATTTCAATAAGTTATAAAGTGCAAGTGCTAAATTAATTACAGTCACCGACTGCGTGTGGTTCAAAATACACAATTTATGCAAGTGCTAGTGCATTATATAATCAAAAGGTAATTCATTAACAAAATTAGTTAAGAAAAAGGAACCAGGACCGTCATTCAAGGAAAATTAAGTAGGAAAAGGAAAATAGTGTAGAGGTGGAGAAGTCCCAAAGAAACTGCTGCCTATTATTTTCTAAGCCCTGGGACCCCGCACGGGGAGAAAGTAGTACACTGAGGACTGTGGTCTCGTATATTACATAACCTATCTCTTTAAAAGAGCTAAAATATCCTTAAAAAACACAAATCCACCAATGCCATATAAATAACAGAGAATAAAAGAAATTGAATGCAGTTCCCTGGACCAGGCTATTAGGTATTAGGATCTGAGCAACAAATAAAATCAAATTATTCTGAAGAGAGGCTCTGCCTAACTGTCACCCAGCTAACTGCCTCCTCTTTATGCTGCTGTCCTGTTCCCCCCAAACTATCTGACCCCAGTAGGTCCTGCTCAGTGACCAAGAGACTCCTCTCAAGATTATCGACTGCAGTTTTGCAATTTGTTGCTTTAGGTCTCTAATACAAAGCTCAAATGGTGTAATTATACTCCATTTGTTGCAGTTACAGTTACAGAGGGAGCAGTGTGAGTATGTATAACTATTTTTCCTGGTCATCCCTGGCAGCATAATATTAACCTTTGGCTATGCTCTCTCCCTGTTGGATAAGCAGAAGAAAACAACACCTCCCCTCATCTTTGTTTTCTTCTGTGGGTAAGTAGAAGTTGCAGGTAGGGCACTCATGGATTCTTGTAATCCGATCACCGGGTGCAGTTCTGCAGCTCCCTCCACCCGAAGCTCTGCCCATATATTACTGTGCAGAGGCCCCTGCAGCCGGGGCAGGCTTGCTTGTATACATACCTTTTTGGTGCTCTGGTGCCACCTGCAGCCGCATACCGGAAGTGACCTCACTGGCGGGTCTTTTGATCTCAAACAGCTTTGGCTTCAGTATTCTGTACCTATGGGTACCTATGGAGTCCGTACAGTGCTACAACATGGATCAGGCTGCCTTACAATCGACTGGGTGAGTGCCGTACCGGCATACTTATATTTATTTTAGTGTTTTGCGAAAAGAGCTGTTCATTTATTATTACTCTCCTTATGTCCCTGCTGCTTCTAAAAAATGGCACAGGAGGGAGGAGAGTGCAGATTTCAGACCCTGTAGGGCATGTGTCAATCCTGCTATAAAGCATAAGAGACTTGCCAGACATGCTTTCAGGAATTTGCTGTGCATGATAAATAAAGAGAGTCTGCTTCCACTTTCCACTACTATATCCTTCAATCTGGAGTCTATTATTCAGGGGATCAAGAATGCTGTAGCTGATACACTAAGGCAGGGATCCCCAACCTTTTGAACCCTTGAGCAACATTCAGAAGTTAAAGGAGTTGGAGAGCAACACAAGCATGAAAAATGTTCTTCAGCTGCCAAATAAGTACTGTGATTGACTATTTGGTAGCCCCTATGTGGATTGTGAACCTACATTGAGGCTCTGTTTGGCAGTGCACCTGGTTTTCATGCAACTAAAACTTGCCTCCAAGCCTGGAATTCAAAAATAATCACCTGCTTTGAGGCCACTGGGAACAACATCCAAGGGGTTGGAGAGCAACATGTTACTCACGAGCTACTGGTTGGGGATCACTGCACTAAGGCAATGGTTTCTAAAGAACCTGTTCTACTTCTGTTGTTTAAGATTCCTTATTTCAGATGATTATGAATCCCATTCCTCTGAGGAGGAAACTGAAAGTTCAGAATGTTTGAGACTAATTGATTCCTTCCCTAATTCAGCTGTTAGGAATCAAGGACATAATTGACCAGGAGTGGGCGAAAGGCCCTAAAGCAGGGATCCCCAACCAGTAGCTCGTGAGCAACATGTTGCTCTCCAACCCCTTGGATGTTGCTCCCAGTGGCCTCAAAGCAGGTGCTTATTTTTAATTCCAGGCTTGGAGGCAAGTTTTGGCTGCATTACAACCAGGTGTACTGCCAAACAGAGCCTCAATGTAGGTTAACAATCCACATAGGGGCTACTAAATGGACAATCACAGCCTGAATTTAGCACTCCAAGAACATTTTTCATGCTAGTGTTGCTCCCCATCTCCTTTAACTTCTGAATGTTGCTCACGGGTTCTAAAGGTTGGGGATCCCTGCCCTAAAGAGTTTCCTGTTGAGAATAAACATTTCTAACCTTTATCTTTTTTTTAGGAGTAACTGGAGATCTGGTGGAGATCTGGGAAAATTCTCTAACTGTGGATTCTCCAGTGGCCTGTCTGTCTAAAAAGACTGCACTTCTGACTGACAACATTTCAACTTTAAAGCATCCAATGGACAGACAGAATTTAAGAAAGCACTGTTAGCAGGAGCTGCTATGTCTGTTTTTAAAGTAATGTCTGTTTGGGCAGAGAACATTGATTAGGCTGTTATGGAGAATTCTCCTAAGGAGGCAGTCTGTGAAGCCATTTCTGATTTGAAGTAAGCAGCGGAATTGTTCTAAGGCAATAGTAGATTTATCAAGATTGGCAGCCTGTAATATCTCATTACCACTGCGGCTACAAGGGCATTGAGCTTCACTCCTGGAATGTGGATACTTTATGTAAACTTCCCTTCGAGAGTAAGGGCAGGACTAAATGGCCGATTCCGCCGCGCGGATCGTGTGTCTGATCGTGTTGCATTGTTTATGTGACGCAACACGTCTGTCGGATGCAGACGCAGCGTGCATCTTCTGCATCCGATAGTCGTGTCGCATCAATGCTGCAACACGATGCGACAATTGAATTACTTACCTTATTTCCATCACTAAGAGTATGGTAAAACTTTGGATGATATTATTTCCAAATCTTCAAGAGAGAAGACAAGATGGGTTCTTCCAGGCACAAAGAGGAGGCTAGATCCTACAGGCCTGGGAAGGAATACAAGTCTGCCTGGCATTCTGGTCAGTTGTTCAGATCCCCTAAAATTCAACCAAAGCCACAATGAGATGAGTCAGGCCCTACTTTTTACAAAAGTCTCAAGACAGTCTTTCAGGACTACGTATCTCAGCTACTTGCGAAGGAGGCAATTTTGCCAGTTTCCCCTCAGCAATGGGGTCTAAGTGTTATTTCCCCTTGTTCCTAGTTACAAAGGCATCAGGAGGTTTATGGCCTATTCTAGATTAAGACGTATGAAACATCAGAAATTCAAGATGGAGTCGCTTGCCACAATAAATTTGGTATTCCACACAGGTGATTAGTTAGCTTCTCTTAACTTAAAGATGCATATCTTCACCTTCTTGTGGCAGGGTAATATCAGCATCTTAAAGTATTTGCCTGGAAAGGTCTCGTTTTCAATTTCATTGCCTGCCTTTCTACCTTGCCAAGAACCTGCACTAAGGTGTTAGTGGTGCTCATTACCAAACTGAGGAAAGTGGAATTGGAAGTCTATCTTCTAATTGTAGCAAGACATCCAGAGACGCTCAAGAACTAGGTACTGTTGATGAGGTCAACTCTTATACATTTGGTTGGGTTCTGAATAAAGAGAGGAGTCAACCAGTATCCACACAGATGATTATATTCCTGGGGGCTCTCTTCAACACCAGGCTGGGATTGGTTCTTTATCCCAGCAGAGAATTCTCAAGCTACCTCCGAGGTGAAGCGTCTCCAGAATCTCAATTCTTTGCAAGCCAGGGAACTCCCTGAGTTTCTGGGTCTTCTAACTTCTACCATAAGTCTTGTGAAGTGGGCGAGGTGGAGAATGAGGCCTGTTCAGAGGTGATTCCTGGCTCACTGGAATCAGTCAGAAGAAGAGTTGAAGTGCAAGTAGTCTTAGAATGCAAATATTTTATTGGGGAAGTGGAAATCACTACATGTTTTGGGCTAGGCCCTTTATCAAGTGTGCAGGAACATACAAGGAAAGAACATATAAGCATTCTATGACCTTTCACTGGAATTAGTATCTCAAAGATTGGTCACAGAAAATCTATCTTTAGTTCAAGTCTCATCTGGTGTGGTAGCAGGACCCAGTGAATTTTTGCAGGGGTTTTTCCCCTGGTGAAGTCTGAATGGATAAAGGTTTTTACTGATGCATCCGGCACAAGCTGGAGAGCCCATACAGAAGGAGTACAGAAGCCCAGGGGGTGTGGAAGAAAGATTTGTTGAGAACAATTCGGAAAGCATTGATTGCTTTCAGGCCAATCCTGATGGGCCTGTTAGTGAAGATCAGGTTGGGCAATGCCTCAGCGGTGTCATATATAAGGAAGCAGGGAGGCACAGGCAGCATTCCAATCATGGCTTGGGCGCAGTCCCATTTAATGGCCATCCACATTCCACGAGTCTTGAACTATCAGGCAAATGTTCTGAGTTGGATAGATAAAGACAAGTGGGAATGGGAGCTGAACTCAAAGGTATTTCAGTGGATTGTGGCTCACTGGGGCCTCTCCAGATAGATCTGATGGCCTCGGATTTCAAGATCAAGACTTTCTTCTTCCATTTTCCATCAACAAGAGCAGTGGATGCTCTATCACAGAGCTGGGAAAATCTTCCACTAATTCCAGAGTCCTGAAGAAGATTTTTTTTTCCTCAGATCGATGCCATAGTAATCCTCCCATATTGGCCACATAGGCCCACTACTGAGGCGTCTGACGATCCAATCACCTTTGAAATTGCCAGTGGCTCAAGATTTATTAATTCAGAGATCGTGCCTGCACCTGGATTCAGTAACCCTCAATATAGTGGCTCGGTGATTGAAAAGTTTGACTTAAACAACAGGGTTGCTCTGATCGGGTGGTCGAAACACTTATGAAGGCCAGGAAAGTGGGTACTTCTTCCACCTATCATAGGATCTGGGACCGTTTTGCTTCCTGGTCTGAGGCTTGGGTATCCCCTGAACCCTTCTTTTCTCAATTCTGGTCTTGATTATGGATTGAGTCTCAGTTCTTTTGAAGGTTCAAATTTCAGCCTTATCTGCGGTATTAGGCGAGAAATGGGTAGAGGAGTCTTTAACTGATACGTTTTTTAAAGCCGTTCTGAGAATCAGACCTCCATTGAAAAAAATTGCTCCTCCATGGGATCTTCCTCTGGTCCTTAAGGCCCCCCATTGAGCTGGGTCTTGATATTTCCCTCTGCCCATTGTCTCTGAAGACTATTTTACTGGTAGCCTTGACATTGACTAGACGAGTTGGAGAGCTGCAAGCTTTGTCTGTGGATCAGCCCTATACAGTTTTCCATGAGGAGAAGGTGGTCTTGAAACTAGGCCTGTCTTTTTTTTACCAAGGGTGGTGTCTAATTTTCATCTTAATAAACCTATTGTTCTTCCATCTATGCCTTCAGTTAGAGAGGAGAGTCCTTTAGATCTCAATAGGTGTCTCCAAGCTTCATTCAAAGAACAGAGGAAGTTAGGAAATCTAGGAGACTATTCATTATTCCCGCAGGTGCAAGAAAAGGGGAACCTGCATCTAAGAGAACCTTGAGAAGTTGGATTACTAAAGCTATTTCCAAGGCATATACAGAGCAGGACAGACCATCACCTTCAGGCTTGAAGGCACATTCTAGCAGGAGTGTTCCAGCTTATTGAGCAACAGAAGTCTCTTCAGAGACAATCTGCAGGGCAGCTACCTGGGCATCATCTCATAATTTTGTAAGCATTATAAATTAATTTCATTTTTCAGAGCTTCTATTGGACAGTCTGTTCTTGCAGCTTTTGTTGATTAAAGCATATTCAGCATATTCTGCTAGAGCTTCATCTTGGTTTCATCTGTCCAAAGAATGTTTTTCCACAACTGTGTTGCCTTTTTTACATGTTTTTTTTTTAGCAAAGTCCAATGTAGCCTTTGTATTGTTGATGCTTATGAGTGGCTTGTACCTTGCAGTGCCTCCTCTTTTTGACAAGCGCCTATTCTATCCAATTGCATTAAATACAATGGGCATGTGGTAAATGTCGACGGCATCAGAATTCACCGGCGAATATTCGCAGCCATTTCGGTGATTTATTCGCTGGCAATAAAACACGGAAATTTGCACCTGCCGATAAATTTGTCCATCACAACTCCCCAGCCATTAGCTTTAAAGGAGAGAGACTGCCAAGACCACATGTTCCACAGGCTTAATACTCTACTATTTTTAAAAACATAAGACCTTAAAGGGACGGGTGTGGAGGTTGCTGAAACTACATGGAAGTTTGGCCATTCTTCCTGCAGAACAACTGCTAAAGTACAAAAATATACAAAAAGAAGAGTTGTTGGAACACTCCAAGACCGAGTAAAGTACAATGAAAGTGCATCTGATTGGCCAAATTAGCTAAAAACATACAAAAGAGAGGGACTTGATCAGCACTGGTTTTATAGGGTGGGCACCCAGGCACCCGGCCGCATGGTCCTAGCACCCAGCCGCCTGCACCAGTCAGCTGGGCAACATGCTGCCCCTAATATTCTGCCGCCCCTAGACCCGGGCCTTTGTGGCCTCGCCAAATCCGGGCCTGGGCTTGATAAATGCACAATTCCTTCTCCCCTGTTTCACTAGTCCTGATAAAAATAACCATAGTTCATGTGAATGTGATAGTTTGTGTAGCGTTATAGTAAAATGAGTGCACCATTCTCTTTCTATGAGCTCCACTCCCAATATTGTGCTCCGGATGAGACCTTAAATCTTAGGGAGTGAGCCCTCGCAAACGATGTGGAGGCAGGATGTATTGTAACTGTAACTAGATGAGGGGTGTAAGTGTAACTGTAACTAGATGCAGGGTGCAAGAATTGGGTGCCAGTGGTTCTTATAACTTAACCATGAACATATTTATTGAACAATACAATCCTCAATGGAGTGTACATAATAGCAAAGCAGGATCATACAGATCAGTGAATAGACATATACTCACAGCACCTTTGGTCAGTATTAGTCCCCACAGGGAAGGGAACATACACAGCAGCAATGAAGGTACACCCAGCTTTCAGCCTTTTCCCTAAGTGGAACCCAGGGGAATTAATTCATCCCTAAGTCTACACACTTAGTCCCTACTTCTGGGCTATTAGTACACGGGGTCTCAATCCCTCTGACTCTCCTCGTCGGAGTCTTGAGCTGCTCAGCTAAATAACCTGTCTGTCTGTCACTCCTAGAGTGACCTCTTAAGGTGAGTAGCCTATTCTTACTAGACCTGACCTTTCTGAGTTCCACTCGAGCTCTGCCTACTCAGGCTAGAGTAAGTGCAAGATGGACCCTGAGAGTATGGCTTCAAAGGGTTTTATACTTTAACACAGTGCCGTCTACTGGTCACTATTGAGAACAGCAGGGGCATAGCTTAAAGGACCAGTAACACTAAATTTTCACACAGTGCAACCATTTCCCGTCACAGGAGAGGCCCCTGACATCATTCCCTCCATTCCGCGCGATTCTTCTATTTCCGTTGTCCCTGGATAGTGACTTGCCCTTAGCAAACATGGCGTATGTAGTTGGAATCGTCACGGCGTTCCGCCAGTCAGAAGGGTGGTTGTCAGTGCGAGTCAGCTGAGCGTAGACAGGAGGTAATAACCCGGCTGAGAGAAAGAAGACGGAGAGCTGCTCGGTGTTGGACATGGTGTGCTGTGCTGTGACGGGAAATGGTTGCACTGTGTGAAAATTAGCTGAGGTAGGAAGGCGTTACTCACTATTAATAATAGTCGGAGCTGCTGCGGACTCTGGGCTTAATAAACTTAGCTAGAATATAACATATACAACAGGTCAGGCATAAACATGTCGTCGTAGGAGTGCTCTCATACAAAGGAAAGATATGCATTTGGCTGATATGGAACATAAACAGGTTTTCCATTGGCTGCTGTCACAGTTGTAGCGCTTAGGCTCCGGTTTTGGCAGAAGTCGGGTTAGGGGGAAGATGCAGAGCGCAGAGCTGCAGAGTGAGTCGCCTGATCGCCGTTTTGCAGTACACAGGAAGTAGTGTTTTCAAACAGTATTTTTTCAATAAAGTATGGATTTTAATAAACTTTATGCAGGGTAGACCTATTATTCGTGGGGGGGGGATGGATTTTTTATTACAAAACTTTTTAGTGTTACTGGTCCTTTAAGGCAGAGCATTGACTCAAGTCCCCTTTAGGACCCATTTGAGGTGTCTAGAACAGGATTTGCCTGCCTGATTAACTAGGAGTGGCTGATTTACACATCCCTACATCTGTAGGCTCCAGTTTGGCAGAGAATTATGTGACAATGTGTGTTATATAAATAGAAGGAAATAACAAAAGAGACAACCAATTAAAGCAACATTAACCAAGGGAGGTTTTCTTATTGGTAATATGAAATCTATAAAAAAAAAAAAAAGGCTTCTTGACTTTCTTTAGTGGATGATTTTACATTTTTGGTCAGGTGGAGAGGTTTGTGCTTCTTAAAGGAACAGTAACACCAAAAACTGAAAGTGTTTTTAAAGTAATGAAAATATAATGTAGTGTTGTGCTGCACTGGTAAAACTGGTGTGTTTGCTTCAGACACACTACTATAGTTTATATAAACAAGCTGCTGTGTAGCCATGGGGGCAGCCATTCAAGCACAGGATACACAGTAGATAACAGATAAGTACTACTATAGTTTATATAAACAAGCTGCTGTGTAGCCATGGGGGCAGCCATTCAAGCACAGGATACACAGTAGATAACAGATAAGTACTATTATAGTTTATATAAACAAGCTGCTGTGTAGCCATGGGGGCAGCCATTCAAGCACAGGATACACAGTAGATAACAGATAAGTACTACTATAGTTTATATAAACAAGCTGCTGTGTAGCCATGGGGGCAGCCATTCAAGCACAGGATACACAGTAGATAACAGATAAGTACTACTATAGTTTATATAAACAAGCTGCTGTGTAGCCATGGGGGCAGCCATTCAAGCACAGGATACACAGTAGATAACAGATAAGTACTACTATAGTTTATATAAACAAGCTGCTGTGTAGCCATGGGGGCAGCCATTCAAGCACAGGACACACAGTAGATAACAGATAAGTACTACTATAGTTTATATAAACAAGCTGCTGTGTAGCCATGGGGGCAGCCATTCAAGCACAGGATACACAGTAGATAACAGATAAGTACTACTATAGTTGATATAAACAAACTGCTGTGTAGCCATGGGGGCAGCCATTCAAGCACAGGATACACAGTAGATAACAGATAAGTACTACTATAGTTTATATAAACAAGCTGCTGTGTAGCCATGGGGGCAGCCATTCAAGCACAGGATACACAGTAGATAACAGATAAGTACTACTATAGTTTATATAAACAAGCTGCTGTGTAGCCAGAAACATAATAAATTTTATGTATGAGAACACAGCCAATGTGGAAAGTTGAATGTCTCCTGAACACACCAATACCAAATATATATATTTTATATAGAGATATTTCACTTATCCAAAAAAATCTCTCAACTCCAGTGGTTTACTTTTAGCAGAACAGGTTTCGAGCCGTGTGCGGCTCTTTGTCAAGTGTGAAACAAATTAGTCAATGAGCATTTTTAAGGCGCGATACAGGATGTGACATAGAAAGGTAAGTGCCCCTCCCCCTTGGAAACACAAGTTCCTTTGAAGAGAAATAATGTATACAAAAAAGTCCAATAAAATTCTTTTGAATTTTATTATTTTTTATTTTTTTCTGTTATTTTTCTTTTTTTCTCTTTTAAAGAATGATACAGGAACAATGACAATGAGTAATCACAAAAATCCATATACAGGATAAAGCATGTAAACAGAAATCAAAGTGAAAAGAGAGAAAAAAAACACACACAAGAACATTATGGGGCCCATTTACTTAGTTCGAGTGAAGGAATAGAATAAAAAAAATTTAGAATTTCGAATGTTTTTTTTGGCTACTTTGACTACGACTTCGAATCGAACGATTCGAACTAAAAATCGTTCAAATTCGACCATTCGCTAGTTGAAGTACTGTCTCTTTAAAAAAAACTTTGACACCCTAGTTGGCCACCTAAAAGCTACCGAACCCAATGTTAGCCTAGGGGGAAGGTCCCCATAGGCTTAGCAATCTTTTTTTGGTTAAGGAAAAATCGTTCGATCGATGGATTAAAATCCTTCGAATCGAACAAATTGCGGTAAATCCTTCGAATTCAATAGTTGAAGGATTTAACTTCGACAGTCGAATATCGAGGGTTAATTAACCCTCAATATTCGACCATTAGTAAATTTGCCCCTAAATAAAGAAATAAATTGCAGTTGCTTCTAGAAGGATCATGGCCTTATTAATTAGAGTCATGTGTCGGAGTTGCACTTTTAAGAATGGCTTGTATTTTACATCTTTCACTGCCATCTAGGGGTATATAAGAATATTTTCCATTTTCACATGAATTTGGAACGTTTTTTTGAGTTACTGAATTTGTATGAAATTGCTTCCATAACACATAGGTCTAGTAGTTCAGCTCTGGCTTCTTTTAGTGTAGGAGGGTGAGCTTGGATCCAGTTCCTTAATAATACTCTTCTACCAGCAGCCAGTAGTAACTTTAAGAATTTTAAATTATATGAATCAGTTAGCTGAGTTGGAAAATTTGGAGAATTTTCCTTAATTGAAGCTGAAGGTAAGATAGCAAGTTCTAGGTTCAAATTAATTTGTATAATTCTACTAACGCCCAATTGCTGCGTGTACAAGGCCAGTCCCAAGGGCCAAACATTTCTGGAATACAGCCCCCAGTCCAAAAGGGCCCAATTATCAGTTACACAAAAATTATACTCCAAAAATGTTCAGTTCAGTATAAAAAAAATCAATATTTATTGAGTACAAAATTTAAAAGAGTAGTCACACTGACCCATTGATCCTCCGCCTTACGCGTTTCATACCCACTGGTACTTAATCATAGGCAATAGTGTTTGTCAAAATCGTTAACAGAAGATACTGAGATCTCAGGAGATATGTCTGTGTTTAAATAAGATTTTACCATTTTTCGCTGTATCTTTCATTGGATATGAGTTAAGAATAGGATTTGACTATAGTTTATTCTGAGTTAATCTAATATTATTAACCATCTGAGCAGATATAAATTTATTAAATTCAGTTGTGAGGGTGGTATTTATAGAGATAATCTTCAGATTAGGATAATGTTTCTTAACCCAATGGCTGACTTGATAGAAGTGTAATCTTTCTTTACTAGGGATTTGGTATTTTATCGAAAATTCTTCCCATGTTAATAGATTTCCTGTTGTTGGATTTAATAAATCTTGCAAATAATTTATGCCTTTTTCTTTCCAGATGGTTGAAATTGGTGGAAGGAATGAACTTGGAAGACTCTTTATATTATGAAGGGGTAAGTAAGGAGTTGTGAGATAACTTGTTTTATAGAGCTTGTGCAATAGCTTCCAGACCATGAATGAATCCCTGTAAATTGGATTAAGTTTGACTTATGTTGGTTGAATCTTCCAAGGTTGGTGTATTAAATATAATATATTTTCCTGAGATTCAGTTTTAAGTTCTAGAGGTGGATTTGTATATTTAATACAACTCCGAAATCCACTCAATGATGTAGCGTGTAAACTAACAAGTTAAATGATCTGTAATCTGGAACATTTAGTCCACCATTGATTTTTGAACTCCTTAGTTTCTTTAATGAAATTTTTGGCAACTTTCCATTCCATATGAATTTAATCAGTGAAGAGTCCAGCTGATTTATATCACTATGCTTTTATAAGCAGTGGCAAATTGATCATTGGATAAATACTTTTGGGAAAAGCTAGCATTTTATAAAAGGTGATCCTACCTTTCAGGTTTAGCGGAACACTTGTCCATTTGTCGCAAAATGTATTAATACTTTTGAATACTGGAGGATAATAATTTAGCAGAAGTAAGACCATATATATCTATGAATTCAGTTTTATGAATATTGATTGAATAACCAGAAATAAAACCGTACTGAGTAAGAGTAGTAAAAACATTTTGGAGATTATCATTTGGGTTTGTTACTATCAGTAGTACAGTATATCATCTGCAAAGGCAGTTAATTTGGTTAAGGTATTGTTTATATCCATTCTTGGCAAACTATCTGAGTTTTTTAAGGTTCCAATTAAGGGTTCTAATGCCAGATTGAAGAGTAAGGGTGAAAGGGGGCAACCCTGTCTTGTTCCTTTACTCAGAGTTATTGGACGGGACAATTCTCCTGCTGCTATAACTTGAGTTTGAGGAGAAGAATTTATCAATTTTACAAGATCTACAAAGGGACCTGTAAATCCAAAAGCCTTAAGTGAGTCAAATAGATGATCCCAATGTATTTTGTCAAATGCTTTCTCAGCATCTATTCCGACCAAAGATGTTGGAACCTTTCTTGATTTGGCTGAGTGAATGACCTTGATGAGTGTTCTTACTGTATATTCTTTGTACCTGATCGCCCTTTGATAAAGCCTGCTTGCTCAGGTGAAATTAACTTTGGAAGGATTGAAGATAGCCTATTGGCGATTATCTTTGTTCGAATTTTAATATCTTGATTCATTAATGCTATTGGTCTGTAAGAACTGATAATAGTGGGATCCTTTCCTTGTTTATATATTACCTTGGTTAAAGAATTTAGGCTGGAAGGTAGATTTTTTTTTTTTTTTGAATAATGTGATTGAACAGTTGAGTCAAGAATGGAGAAATTTTGTTAACCAAATTTTTATAAAAGGGTCCAATGAGACCATCAGGTCGACCAGCCTTCAATTGCTTTAAAGATGATATGACATATTTGACCTCATCTTTGGATATGGGAGAATTCAAGAATTCTAAGTCATCTTCTGAGAGTTTTGGGAATTCTATGTTGCTGAAAAGTTTTTATCTCTGTTTTTTATTAGAGTTTGTGTGAGAGTAAAGGTTTTCATAGTATCTTCTAAATTGATCAACAATCTCCAAGGGATTATGAATGGGTTCACCGGATTCATTTTTGATGATAGTCATTTGGTTTTGATTGGACCAGGTTTTAGTTAAATTGGCCAGGAATTTATTAGCTTTGTTACCAAAATTGAAGTATCTGGCTTTGTGATAATCATGGTTAATTTTTTCTCTTATATTGAGCCAAGATTTTATTTCTTTCAGGGAATCTTCAAGTTTAATACGGTTTTCCTTGGTCAAATTAATTTTGAAAGAAGTATAAGCATCATTCTGGAGTTTACTTAATTCCAAGATTTTAGTATTTAATTTCTTTGTAAATCCCCTTTTGAATGCCGTTATCTCTCCTCTTATAAATGCTTTCCAAGTGTCCCATTGTAATGTGGGGTTGTCGTCATGAATAGCATTGTCTGAAATAAATGTTTTCCATTTTTCTTTCAGAAATTGTTTAAAGTCTGGTCTAGATGCCAAGAAGGACGGAAATCTCCATGGAATGAAGGATTTAGGAGGACCAAAAGTTCTGATGGAAATGTCAATAGGAATGTGGTCGGAGAAAGGAAATTTTCCAATGTTTGCACATGTAACATGACTAATTAGGTTAACTGAAATGAATATGTAATCTATCCGTGTTCCAGTTCCATGGGAGTGGGAATAAAAGGTGAAATCTTTTTCCGAAGGGTGGAGAATTCTCCAGATATCTTTAAGATAGGTTTGGTGAAGTAAATCTACTAACAATTTAACTTTGATTATGAACAAGCAAGAAGGCAGATAATAATTGTAATCAGTGATATAGACCCAAGGATTGTCCACAAATAACTAAGTTCAAAGTATCTAGGCCAGAAAAAGGCACTTAACCTCCGGGACTCTATCTCTGAATAGGAAAATTTCTTAAATAATCCAAACAATTTTTCTAAAAAGGCAATATTTATTCACAACCATGCTCCAAATGTCCGTTAAAAAGAAATTTAAAAACAAAGGTGCAACGCATGGGAGGAGTGATCCCCTCCTTAGATTACTTGACCACACAACCCAATTTGAATAAATCAGGTAGGAGGGGCCAATAGTATATATATAATATATACAGCTGTAAGACACAAAACTAGTCTATAGGAAGTATGACATGTCGGCATTCAAATCATTAAAGGGATACTGTCATGGGAAAAAATTTTTTTCCATTTTTTCCAAAATGAATCAGTTAATAGTGCTGCTCCAGCAGAATTCTGCACTGAAATCCATTTCTCAAAAGAGCAAACAGGTTTTTTTTATATTCAATTTTGAAATCTGATATGGGGCTAGACATATTGTCAATTTCCCAGCTGCCCCAAGTCATGTGACATGTGCTCTGATAAACTTCAGTCACTCTTTACTGCTGTACTGCAAGTTGGAGTGATATCACCCCCTCCATTTCCCCCCCAGCAGCCAAACAACAGAACAATGGGAAGGTAACCAGATAGCAGCTCCCTAACACAAGATAACAGCTGCCTGGTAGATCTAAGAACAACACTCAATAGTAAAATCCAGGTCCCACTGAGACACATTCAGTTACATTGAGAAGGAAAAACAGCAGCCTGCCAGAAAGCATTTCTCTCCTAAAGTGCAGGCACAAGTCACATGACTGGGGGCAGCTGGGAAATTGACAATATGTCTAGCCCCATGTCAGATTTCAAAATTGAATATAAAAAAATCTGTTTGCTCTTTTGAGAAATGGATTTCAGTGCAGAATTCTGCTGGAGTAACACCATTAACTGATGTGTTTTTAAAAAAAAAAACATGTTTTCTGATGACAGGATCCCTTTAAGCATACATCTATGCCACTGGTTGTGTCCATGAATTAGTTGACACGCAGCTGATTAAGCAATATGTTGAAACAATAGATGGTGTAATGCGCAACGAAGCATAGAACATGGGCACTGTCCAGAACATTGTATGTATTTGAAATTATCCCAATAACACAAGTACTGGGTCTCCTCCAGAGGACAACGTCCCAGGGTGTTAATCAGGGACAGGATATAATGTTTGTATAGTATGGGTCGGCAGTGAGGTCTGTATGTTAATTGTAATGACCGATGGTATTAGGAATCCATATGTGAAAGTCTAACGACATCCTTAGCGATTTAGCAATCGCAATACTGCACAAAGGATTTTCTTGTAGCCGTAATATAGATAGCAAGACTCATGGAATCCTAAAATGTCACTGTCCTGTCCGATCCAAAGTAACACAAGTAAGTATACAGACCAAGTTCTCCCAGAACGCCGCACCAACCTCAATTACCGTTTCGAGGACTCTTGATAAAGCTGCGGTTGGCGGCGAAACAGTCATTGAGGTTGGTGCAGCGTTCTGGGAGAAGGGGCCCCTCTCTAAAGTTTTGTGGTGACAAGGCATTGAATCATGGACGCTGAACCTATTCATTCACCTTAAGCCGCCTCAGTGGTGAAACTTCAGGAACACGGTCTGTATACTTACTCCAGGAACAAAACTTTGGAGAGGGGCCCCTTCTCCCAGAACGCTGCACCAACCTCAATGACCGATTCGCCGCCAACTGCAGCTTTATCAAGAGTCCTCGAAACGGTCATTGAGGTTGGTGCATGGAAATCTTACTAAGACCGTTTTAGGTCTTTGCGAACTATTGTCAGAGAATGGTCCAATTCTATTGGCTCTTTAAATTTTTACTGAGGGAATATCATTCTGTATTCCAAGAGCAGAAGGAGCCATTGTGTTATTAAATGTGAAAGAGAATCCTGCTTGTGTATTTCAGGTATTCCCAGGGCCGGATTTACATAAAGGGCACCCCTAGGCCCTCTGCCATTCGTCGCCCCTGTCCCCTCCCCTTTATTCGTGCAAATTTTCATCATCAATGGGAAAATTTAAAAAATAATCGTATCTCCAGCGATTTCCCAGTGTTTTTGAACCAATGTGGGTGTGGTTGGGCAACATGCCGCCCCCCTAAAATCCTGCCGCCCTAGGCCTGGGCCTAGGTGACCTTTCCACAAATCCGGGCCTGGGTATTCCAATAAAGCACAAATTATTTCTCCTAGATCTGTTTTCTAGGTCTTCTGCTTTTGTTTCTAGTTCAACAACTCTTTTCTGCAGAAGGAACATTTTTGTGTTAACTGTAGATGAGTTATCTTCAATAGAGGAGACTCTCTCTTCTACTTCTGAAATTGTATTATGGTAGGGTTAATCCAATTGGCCACTTCGGAAGCTATTTGTTTATAATTGAAGTCGCCATGTGAAGAGTTAAGTGAGGTGGGAGGAGAAGAGGAGGGTACTTGCAGTGTAACAGGAGCTCTGGTCGCCATGTTTGATTTAGTGTGAGGAGCGTTTTGTTTCACTGTGTCCGTGTCGGTTTTACACTTCTTGTGCTTCTTAGGTGAGTCTCTTGCCATTCGGAAGGCTTTTGAACAAGAATTTACGTGTTCAGTGTGCAGGTACGAGTGCTGGGCTACGGAGTGAATGTATTGCGCGTCTAGTTCACTCAGGCGCCATACCGGAAGTCTGATAAAGATACACTTAAAATAAAGATACACAATTTGCTGTGGTTCTCCAGAGTTTATTTGAAAGCTGATTTGGAAGATTTGTGGCTGGTCGGGGTTACTACTCTGTTGGAGATACCCTAAACACAGTGGGGCAAATTCACTAAGATTCGTAGTTGCGCCAGGCTTAACTTCGCCGCACTTCGCCAGGCGTCGTTTCACCAGCACTTCGCAAATTCACTAAAATCCGAAGTTGTGCTCAGGGGTAGCGTAAGGTTGCGAAGTTGCGCTAGCATTGATTCGCTAAGTGAAGCGAAGTAACGCTAGCGAAGGCTAATTTGCATACGGCGCCAAATTCAAATTTCAATGGAGGAATACGTATCAGCACTACAAATGCCTAGAAAACCTTCAAAACATCAAATAAAATGTTTATTTTGCCCTACACATGTGCCCACTGTATAGGTAAGTTGCCATGAGTCAGGAAATGTAGGGGGGAAGGAGGGGAGCCCCAAAAATTTTTTCGATCTTTTTCAGCCTATCAGCCATCATGTAGAAAACACGCCAGCGTTTTTTGGGACTTAGAAAAAATTTTGGCTTTTTTTTAAACAATCCCTATCTACTCTATTGCGCTTCGCCTGGTCTGAGGTGGCGAAGGAAGTCTAGCGTAAAAGGTAGCGTTCAGTACACTGCGTGCGTTAGTGAATTTGCGTAGTTTCGTCCGTAGCGAAACTTCGCCAGGCGTAAGGGTGCGAAGTAACACTAGCGAATTTATGCCAGCGTTTGTTAGTGAATTTGTGCAGTAACGAAAATGCCAAACGCTAGCGAAGTAACGCTAGTGTTCGGCGCTTAGTGAATTTGCCCCAGTGAGTGAGGGATCACCAGAATATTTGAAAAAATGATTTGTTACAATAAGCGACTGTACGGGAAGTTGTCGCATGGCTGATACGATTAGAGGGGGTGATACAAACTGGGGGTAATAATAATCCCTCGCATTTCAGGTACGTTTTGTGCTCTTTCGATTTAGTCCCAATTTGCTGGAGGGGACTTTTAGTTCACCTAGGAAAAATACCTAAGCTTTCAAAATAAGCTGGAAATGTTTCTACTTCTATAAGAAGATATAAGCTTTTAATAAAATAATCTTTCCTAATACAGACACATATATAACAAACATTATATTTATGCAGGGAAATCCAACTGATTTGGAAAGCCCTGTGTCTCCTAAATACCCCAATGTATAAATATGAGGATTCCTGAGATGCATAAATCAAAAACGACCACTCCAGGTATCTGCACACTTTTATAAAGTTAGTGTTTTTTTTTGTAAAAGCCCAGTGTCGGAACCCAGAATTTCCCCCCCCCCCGTTTTGTAAGAAATTGGAGGGAGGACTGGGCTGAGCATGGGGAGAGGGAGAACTACACTGATTACTTTACAGGCAGGTATTCAAATCTCCCGCCCACGCACTGCCTGTTGGGAAGGGATGTAAAGCAGATTCATAGTGCGGGACTCCAGGAATTAGATGATAGAAATTGGTGTCTGGTTTATGTCAGGGCTACTCGGCCGATTCCCCCTCTCCACCTCTGAACTGATAAGAGCAGCAGTACAAGGGTAAGTGCTTTGTATTGTACTCCTGGCACGTCCCCCCTAACTCTTCCCTTAACTCATTTCTTACTCACATTTACCTGCTGTTTATCTAATAATAACCCTTCCCTTGCCTTCTGTAAATCTGTCACTACTTCTGGGGGTATAGGAGAAAAGAAGGAAAGTATCCTCGTCTTTTTAATCAGAAAAAACACAAAAAAAAGTTATATATTATCACTGTGTGATTTAATTTCAATTAAACCATTTAATCTCGTGATTCTGTAACTGTAGGTTCCCCCCCTTAATAATTCATCCCACAAAGTGCTAGTGCTTAACCTCAATAAAATAGCATTAAATAGGGTGTATATTTAGTCATTTCTAACTCATGAACAATTCATTTAACATTAATTAATAAATTACTAACAACCAACTAAAACACCAATAAGGTGATAAAGTGCCACCAGATTGTGATCAATTCACTTATGAATTAATTAAAGTGCAATTGTTAATATCTCTGATTCCAAGAAAAGGAAGGAAAAGGAAATTGGTAGATGGTGTTTTAGTTGGTTGTTAGTAATTTATTAATTAATGTTAAATGAATTGTTCATGAGTTAGAAATGACTAAGTATACACAATAATTAAAAGGAAAATTAACTGTGGCTTAGTTTTACCCTATTTAATGCTATTTTATTGAGGTTAAGCACTAGCACTTTGTGGGATGAATTATTAAGGGGGGGAACCTACAGTTACAGAATCACGAGATTAAATGGTTTAATTGAAATTAAATCACATAGTGATAATATATAACTTTTTTTTGTGTTTTTTCTGATTAAAAAGACGGGGATACTTTCCTTCTTTTCTCCTATACAAAAAATTGAATACTGACAGAAGTCAGATCCCCTCTTTTTAGTTAACTTTATATATCTGAAGTTAGATCATTCCTTTTTTATTGTACTTCTGGGGGTATTTATACATGAAATTGCCACTGTGTCATCTTGCTATGACTTCTGGGGGTATAAATGTGACCCAAAGTTTGTCTTTTTTTAACATAAATTACTGCTCCCGCTGCTGTGGTTTAGTTTTCCTGAAAATTTGGTGAAAGCCCATGGTAACGTTGGTTGAGTAGTTATGCCACTAAAACTAGCCCCAAAGCTTTCAATTTGCAGGATCTCCCACCTGCCAAAAGGTACTTCTGACATTCCATCATTTTAGCTACTGCAACATTAACACAATTACTGCATTTTATGGCCATAATAAAGCAAAATATTCTTGCAAAGTACAAATTCTCCCAGATCCAGAATGGGTAAATAGGGCTTTCTACTCCAAGCTACCGAACTGCAAAGTTTTCTTAAATTTGACAGTGTTGATATTTCTAAAAATCACCACAAAATTTCAAATTTCCAGGATCTTCTCAACACAATAAATATGAATGGCAGGAATCCACTGAACAATTTGATTGCAAATGTACACCGCTTTATTGAAGTATATGTAGTAACCCCAAAATATATTTTATGCAGACTCATTTCATCACATGCATTTAAATGAATTTAAAAACACACTTCCCATTTTGTGTGGTAACAACTACAGAACTTATTCTGACACATTTTTTTCTCAAAAGAGCAAACAGATTTTTTTTATATTCAATTTTGAAATCTGACATGGGGTTAGACATATTGTCAGTTTCCCAGCTGCCCCCAGTCATGTGACTTGTGCCTGCACTTTAGGAGAGAAATACTTTCTGGCAGGCTGCTGTTTTTCCTTCTCAATGTAACTGAATGTGTCTCAGTGGGACCTGGATTTTACTATTGAGTGTTGTTCTTAGATCTACCAGGCAGCTGTTATCTTGTGTTAGGGAGCTGCTATCTGGTTACCTTCCCATTGTTCTTTTGTTTGGCTGCTGGGGGTGATATCAGTCCAACTTGCAGTACAGCAGTAAAGAGTGACTGAAGTTTATCAAAACACAAGCCAGATGATTGGGGGCAGCTGGGAAATTGACAATATGTCTAGCCCCATGTCAGATTTCAAAATTGAATATAAAAAAATCTGTTTGCTCTTTTGAGAAATGGATTTCAGTGCAGAATTCTGCTGGAGCAGCACTATTAACTGATGTGTTTTGAAAAAAACATGTTTTCCGATGACAGGATCCCTTTAAGTAAATTACCCTGTTTGGTCTATTTCGAGTTTTTTGAGTTTTTCTAATTTGTTTGAGCTTGTTCACTCACTTAAAAAAACAACAAAACACAAATTCAAGGTATTTTCTCCACTATTTTATTCATCCAATTTTTTTGTATTTGGATTTATTTATAAATAAGAAAAATCTGTGTATTTTAATGGTAAAAATATATTTTAAGAGGGGGGCTGTTGAATCCTGATTAGCGTGTAGCCCACTCTAGGGCCTATGTGACTTTTCACCCCTGTTTTATTTCTGTAAATATCCATTTCATAGAAAGCATATATTACATATAACAGTAATTATTTTATAAGATACAGTGTGAAAAATGTAACAGATAAAAGTGGAAGCTGATAACAAGGCTATATATATATAGGATAACTAGCTGGTTATTGTGACGCTGCTTGTGGTCAGTAAATAAAACTGTGCCAAGGATAAAGTTTATGCCCATATAAGAATATTTTTGCTTAGTCTCATTACGTAGTCTTAAAGGGCACCTATCACAGCCAAAATCAAACACATATTAACAATCTGACCAGTACAAGCTAAACACGCTTAATCAAACTACATATATAGTTTTTTGAAAAACTGCAGGTTTTAAAAAAATCCCTTACTTTCTCAAATGGGTTCTTTCACTGAGGGAGGCCATACTGTGACTATAACAGAGACTATAATATGCAAATTTCAGGAGCATGCTCAGATTGTAACACTGCTTTGAGTATTCTACCCAGAATGCCTTGTTTAAGTAAACTCCTCCACTAGAAGTATCAGGAGATTATCTTGTCCCCTGCTGGTGATGTCATTATGCAAATGAAGGGCAAACAGTAACTTCCAGCAGGGGGCAGCACTACTGTACAGCAGCTAACACACAGACGTTTGGCTGATTTGAAAATAGCTTAGAAGGGTTGATAAGCAACAATGAATTTCAACTGAGCATGTGCGAGATTTCAGAGCTACAGTTGGCTGGGAAGATATAAGTAGGAGGAGCCAGTGAAATCCAAGATGGCTGCCTCAGCTAGAACTGCAGGGGAGATAGGGGAGATCTTGCAGAAGGAATAGTGAGCTGATCATTTACATTAAACAAACAATTCTAACTGTTTTAAAAATCGGATTTCTTGAACTTTCACATAGTGGGGGTCATTTATAAAGTTCGGCAGCGCATATTTTTCGCAAATGGTTGTATTGCGCATGTTTTTTGCTGAGCGTTAATATATTGCACTGCTCTGCCTGTCTTTCCGGTTTTTGCGAATTCGCAGTGTGAATAAATTTTCGCAAATGGTGCGCAAATGAGACAGGAGTTTGCGCGAGCGCACCCAATGTGCGAGATTGTTGTGCGTGGAAATAGCGTTAAATTCGCAGTTTGCAAAACTGTTTTGCGAATATTTTATCCGCCACCAAAGTTGTGGCGTAATTGAGTCGCAGAGTGTGCGCATAAAGATTCGCAATTTGCGAATTGTGACATATTTATAAAGCCCCTTTAGACATTCGCATTGTGAACAAAAAATTTGCAATTCTGTATGCACCCTCTTATTCAGCTTTATAAATATAACCATGCGCAGGGCAAATATATTCACTTTGCCAACCAATCTGCCCTGCGCGAAGTTTATAAATGACCCCCAGTGTATTTACTTAGTAAATGATTTTGGTCATGATTGGTGCCCTTTAATACAGATATATTTTAACCAATGATGATTAAGACAATTTGATATTATTGGAAACATGATAAATATGTGAGTGAGGGTCAGTTTGGACAGAACTATCTCCTGAGCTGCCGAATTCTTCTGTATTCTGTATCTCAATAAACTTCCTTCTCTGACTGAAACTTTGAAGGGGAGTTGGCTGCAATCATTGGAATAGACACTCACTGAGGTCAAGAGCCAACATACATAAATTCAAATTTTGATAAATAAGCCTCATAGACTATGAACGTGAGACAGCGGCACTGCCATCACAATCAGGACTGTCCCATGAAAAATAAGACAATTGTGAGGCCTGTATTGCAAGTGAGCTGCATGGCTGTGAGTAGCTTGTCCTGCCTTTATTATGACTTTATTAGGACTTTATTAGGACTTTATTAGGACTTTATTAGGACTTTATTATGACTTTATTATGACTTTATTTTGACTTTATTAGGACTTTATTAGGACTTTATTATGACTTTATTTTGACTTTATTATGACTTTAGGACAATAGTAGAAGGGGGAAAAAATCCTTACAAGGCATTTTTCAGCAATAACACTGGATTGTTATATGTGAAGTGTTTTGCATGCGGCAATGTAAGTAAATGGAAAGACATTTTCATAGAGATTTGTTTCCCACAGCAGCGCAGATTTACCATGGACAACAAATCCCATCGTTGAGAAAGGGGTCACGCCCCGAAACGTTGCATCCGCAATAAACGAGCAAGTTTATACCTACTAGTATTACCCATGTTGTGCTGGTGTGTTCTGTTTCAACAAACCCCACGTGTCATTATATAGGGGTTTAATCAGTTTCTATTCCATGTTCCAGTCAGGCACCAAGCAGTGGCTCATCAGGTGCAACTGTAACATTTCATTTAAACAGAAAGTGAACTTTGATCCAAATGTTCTTTGCACTAAGATCACTTCTGATAACAGCTCATATCTCTAGGGAAGGGTTATATTACTTATTATATTACTGCCTATTTAACCATTTCTGCACATTTGTAGCACAAACTTAACCTGAAACATGTGAGTGTGACCCAACTGAAGGGCTGCAGGTTAATAGCCCAACACTGGCGCCACTTTTCATTTCCTTCTGCTAAATACTGACTCAGACTTGGGACAATTATATAATAGAGGATGATATGATTTTATCTGAGTAGGATTTACCATTCAGTCCAATTTATATCTTTAGCCTTCATAAGGTTACTCCATTTCTATCCTATATTTAATAACATCTGGGGCCAAATTGAAGAGGAGGGAAGGACGAGGAGGCCAAGACTGGATCCAGGCACTGGTAGTGTTATCCGCAAACTGTGATACCTTTATGTTATTGGTACTATAATCCTTTGTCATTCTTCAGTGTTCAGGTAGGCACCCCAAGTATCAACCTGCCTATAGGGCTGTATAATTCGGCCCCCAAAGTGCTTCACCCAACACTTTTGCCAATTTGTGCATGTGAAATACTATGAGCCTTTGAGGAACCCTCCCCAACTCTGCTGTGGGATTGGACCACAATCTCCAGCAGCAGACAGGGATTATTTTTGTCTGTGTTTTTTTATATAGGCACCTAAAGGTCACCCCCCTAAAATTGCTAACCTAAGCACAGATACTCAGATACACTATATATAAATATGATCCTGTTCTTATATAACCCCAATACACCTCGTGTATCAGAGAAGGGAAGGTTATAACTGGTGTCAGAGATACATTAACTGTCAGTTTCATTTCTTTTCTCTCCCTTTCAGTGATGGCAGCTGCTGATCTGAGAGCTGAGCTGACCTGCTGCATCTGCCGGGAAATTTATACTGAACCAGTAACCCTGCCATGTGGCCACAACTACTGCCTGATCTGTATTGGGAGAACATGGGACTGGCAGGAGAGTATAGAGGAAGATCCGTCCTGCCCTGAATGTAGGCAAAGATACAGGAGAAAACCTGAACTGCAAAGGAACCTGACACTGAGGAACATAGCAGAGCAATTCCTTTCTACTCACCCTGAGCAGGATGGGACTGGGATCCCTGAGAACATGAAATGCTCCACACACCACAAGTACCTGGAGTATTACTGCTGTGAGGATGGGAACCGTATCTGTGTGTTCTGCTGGCAGATGGGGGGGCACAGGGGCCACAGGGTGGAGCTGCTGAGTGAGGCCTCTGAGAAGAAGAAAGAGAAACTGAGAAAAGTTCTGGAGAAACTGAGGCCAGAGAGAGAGGAGACTGAGAGAGGAGCCCAGAGACTGCAGGAGCGCAGGAGAGAAGTGGCAGAAAAATCAGCCGGTGAGACAGAGAGAGTCACTGCCCTGTTTAGAGACATCAGGGAACATCTGGAAGCCCTAGAGAAGCGACTCCTGAGTGACATCTCCAGCCAGAAAGAGAAGCTCTCACTCACACTCACTGATCTGATGGAGCAGCTGGAAATAAAGAAGGACGAGCTGTCCAGGAAGATCCGTCACATTGAGGAGCTGTGCAACATGGCAGATCCACTCACTGTCCTACAGGAACGGGAATCACATGCCTTTTGTTGGGCTGAGGGGGCAGATTATGTGTGGTGCCATGAGAGAGATAATATAGAGGTAAGGGCTGTAGGGGATCTGGATGTGGATCTGATCTCAGAGACATTACTCACAGGCTTATCTGCCATTGTCACTGGGGTAGAGGGAAGGTGGTACCCTGGGCAGGAGGCTACAGACCTGTTACTGGATAGAAACACGGCTCATAATAAATTATCTGTCTCAGAGGACATGAAATCTGCTTCCTACTCACTAACAGAACTACATTACCCACAATCCCCAGAGAGATTTCAATGTTTATCTCAGATTTTAAGCACTAGGTGTTTCCTCTCAGGGCGACATTACTGGGAAGTGGAGATTGGTGAATGGGGGAGCTGGAGGGTAGGGGTGGCCTATCCCAGTATAGAGAGGGGAGAGGCTTTGTCTTGCATTGGAGATAATAACAAGTCCTGGAGTTTGTGCAAATTGATTAATAACTATACAGTGACACATAACAATAAAATCATTGATTTACCGCACGTCCCTTTCTGCAGGAGAATCAGGATCTCATTGGACTATGAGGCCGGACGTCTGTCCTTTTATGAGCTGAGTGAGCCAATCAGACACTTACACACCTTCACTGCCACATTCACTGAGCCCCTTCATGCTGCATTTGGGGTAGGGGGGGTTAATGCTTGGTTCAGAATTACTATCTAGGACATTGCTCTCTGCCTAGCAACCAATTCCCAGAGCTGCCCCTTGTACAGTTATTATGTCATCAATGGCATCATAATATAACTCACTAGAGTTATGGATCTTCGGAGAAAAAAGACAAAGATTCCACATCAAGGTGTAGATTAACGTAAATATATTAAGTAATTACTCAATGTAACAGAATGAAGGGAAATATGGAGGTCACTTTCTCTCCTTCAGGTCCATCATGGCTTCCCTCTGGCTCATCTGTTGGCTCATCTGTTGGCTCATCTGTTGGCTCATCTGTTGGCTCATTCTAGTTACAACCTAAATTCCTGTTTAGGAACTTCTTTAGGCTGCCTCCTGTCATATAAATGGGGTGCTCACTGTTAGATCAGATTTAGGGGAAAATAATGGAGGACAGTGAGGCCAGTAAATAATGGAACCTTCCCCTGTTTAACATGTAATTGTTGACAGCGAGGGAAGGTAATTTACCATTCACATAAAGATCTTCTTATCAAGAACCCGAGTGAGTTACAGTACACGGGGCAGAAGTCATAGATGGTCAAGGAGCAGATACTTGAGAGAGAACAAATCTGCCAAAATAAACCAAGCTGTGACCTGACATTGTGTTGATATCATGAAGGGAATAGATAATGAATTGCTAAAAAACAAGTGACTGGGTGAATACATACGTTGGCCATTATTTCACCTTCTGCTTGAACAGGGAATATGAACTTCACAAAATCTTCCAGTAAATTTAGATTTTAACTTGTGTTTTTATAATAAAGTTTTATCTTTTACAGATGCTTTTGGATTAATCACATCATTTTTGGACTGAAAGATTTATTATATGGGGTATTCAATTTGATAACATGTTTCAAGTGAATTTGTAACATTTTGTTCTTTTTATGGTATTGTGGAAATCTGCTTGTAGTACATAGTGCCAAGAGATGGTCTAGTGTAAATTGTATATTGTATGTAGCAAATGTTGCTGCATTATTGTCCAAGATATAAAACAACCCTATGTACAATAAAAGCTTTTGAAGTTTACTCAGCTCGGTGTTGTCTACATTAATCTTGTTGTTCAAACCTGGTCTGGAGTGGCTGCCAAGTGACATGTAACGTTTACATTCTTATTTGTTGGAAAACAACAGACAGAGATTGTTCCAGTGGATGTCACTTAAAGGAACAGTAACACCAAAAAAATGTAAGTGTTTTAAAGTAATGAAAATATCATGTAGTGTTGCCCTGCACTGGTAAAACTGATGTGTTTGCTTCAATCACACTACTATAGTTTATATAAACAAGCTGCTGAGTAGCAATGGCGGAAATTGAAAAACTTCTATATGGCACAGGTTAACTAATGGATAACAGATAACACCATTAGACAGACAGATCTTATTTGCTATCTGCTGTGTAACCTGAGCCTTTTCTCCTTTGAATGGCTGCCCCCATTGCTACACAGCAGCTTGTTTATATAAACTATAGTAGTACTTATCTGTTATCTACTGTGTATCCTGTGCTTGAATGGCTGCCCCCATGGCTACACAGCAGCTTGTTTATATAAACTATAGTAGTACTTATCTGTTATCTACTGTGTATCCTGTGCTTGAATGGCTGCCCCATGGCTACACAGCAGTTTGTTTATATAAACTATAGTAGTACTTATCTGTTATCTACTGTGTATCCTGTGCTTGAATGGCTGCCCCCATGGCTACACATCAGCTTGTTTATATAAACTATAGTAGTACTTATCTGTTATCTACTGTGTATCCTGTGCTTGAATGGCTGCCCCCATGGCTACACAGCAGTTTGTTTATATAAACTATAGTAGTACTTATCTGTTATCTACTGTGTATCCTGTGCTTGAATGGCTGCCCCCATGGCTACACAGCAGCTTGTTTATATAAACTATAGTAGTACTTATCTCTTATCTACTGTGTATCCTGTGCTTGAATGGCTGCCCCCATGGCAACACAGCAGCTTGTTTATATGAACTATAGTAGTATTTATCTGTTATCTACTGTGTATCCTGTGCTTGAATGGCTGCCCCCATGCCGACACAGCAGCTTGTTTATATAAACTATAGTAGTATTTATCTGTTATCTACTGTGTATCCTGTGCTTGAATGGCTGCCCCCATGGCTACACAGCAGCTTGTTTATATAAACTATAGTAGTACTTATCTGTTATCTACTGTGTATCCTGTGCTTGAATGGCTGCCCCCATGGCTACACAGCAGCTTGTTTATATAAACTATAGTAGTACTTATCTGTTATCTACTGTGTATCCTGTGCTTGAATGGCTGCCCCCATGGCAACACAGCAGCTTGTTTATATAAACTATAGTAGTATTTATCTGTTATCTACTGTGTATCCTGTGCTTGAATGGCTGCCCCCATGGCTACACAGCAGCTTGTTTATATAAACTATAGTAGTACTTATCTGTTATCTACTGTGTATCCTGTGCTTGAATGGCTGCCCCCATGGCTTCACAGCAGCTTGTTTATATAAACTATAGTAGTATTTATCTGTTATCTACTGTGTATCCTGTGCTTGAATGGCTGCCCCCATGGCTACACAGCAGCTTGTTTATATAAACTATAGTAGTGTTTCTTAAGCACACACAGCAGTTTTACCAGTTCAGGGCAACACTACATTATATTTTCATTACTTTAAAACACTTTTATTTTTTGATGTTACTGTTCCTTTAATGCAGGGAGGGTCTATTGTTGCTTAGCAATGTTTGACCTGTAACCCTGTGTGATTCTCTTCTTCCTCTTCATGTGTATGCTCTCTGTGAAAAGTTCCTGTTATACATGTAGGGATGTGTAAAATAGCCACAGTACACAGATTTACCCCGTTACACGGCGCTGATCGAAGGAATCACAAGAGACGGTAATACTCAATTTTCTTGCGGCTTTATTTGGCACATCTAGTGAGCTTCTGGCAGTGGGTTGGTGAGGAAAACCTACGCGTTTCGTGCCCCTCTTTCCAGGCACTTTGTCAGGGTCTGTTTGGAAAGAGGGGCACGAAATGCGTAGGTTTTCCTCACCAACCCACTGCCAGAAGCTCACTAGATGTGCCAAATAAAGCCGCAAGAAAATTGAGTATTACCGTCTCTTGTGATTCCTTCGATCAGCGCCGTGTAACGGGGTAAATCTGTGTACTGAAGTTACCTCCTTAACGAGGTGAGGAGGATCCCGCGAGAGCTGCGACCGAAGGGAGAGACGCTGCGCTATCAAGAAGGGTGAGCTCCGATATAATTTCTATGTCTATTTTTGGTGTGTAAAATAGCCACCCCTAGTATTTTGTGCAGGCAGTCCCTCCATGTTATGGACACCTAAAAAAGGTCCTAAAATACAGTTGGGAGGGGTACTGTTTGCTCTTTCTGCTCTAAGCTAGGCCCCTGCTGCTTCTCATAGTGACCAGCAGATGGCACTGTGCTGGGATATAAAAGGCTATGAAGCCATGCTCTCAGTGTCCATTTTGTGTTAGCTCTGACCTGAAAAGGCAGGCAGAGCTCTAGGGAACCTAGACAGGTCAGGTCTAGTATAGAATAGGCTACTCACCCTTAAGAGGTCACTCTAGGAGTAACAGACAGACAGGTTATTTAGCTGAGCAGCTCAAGGCTCCGACGAGGAGAGTCAGAGGGATTAAGATCCCGGGTACTAATAGCCCAGAAGTAGGGACTAAGTGTATAGGAACAGGGTAGATAGATTCCCCTCAGGTTCTACTTAGGGAAAAAGCTGAAAGCTGGTTGTACCTTTATTGCTGCTGAGCACGTCCTCTTGCCTGTGGGGACTAATACTGACCATATGGTGCTGTGAGTATTGCCTATTCAATGTGATGCTAAATCCTGTTTGCTCTATTGTATACTCCACTGAGGATTGTGTATGTTCAATAAACCAGTTCATGTTTAAGTTATAAGAACCACTGGCGCCCAATTATTAAACCCTGAATCCAGTTACAGTTGTACTACACCCTGCCTCCACACCGTTGCGAGGGCTCACTCCCTAAGATTACAGGTCTCATCCGGAGCATATTTATTGGGAGTGGAGCTCAATAGTGGTGTAAATAACACACAATTTACTATAGCGCTACACACACATGTTATGCTGAGTTGTATAAAACAACCAAGTTACTGTTCACACAGAAGTTGGTGTGTGTGTCCCCCCTGACTTATAGAGAAGCTGCACATGCAGTTCAGATCAGCTCTCTGCTAACAGGTTATGGGCCCAGATCAGCGACGTAACTAGAGGGGGGCTCACGCGGGACATGCAGCCAGGCCCTGCCCCCTCCATACGGCCAGAAATGGCCACATTAGAACAGTGGCGCGAGCTGCCGGGGGGCCCTGAGGGGGTGCAGGCCCTGGCCCAATCACACCCCCTGCTCCCCCGGTAGTTACGCCACTGGCCCAGATCACAGCACCACTAGTATCTGATCCTCTAAATCTCTGGAGAGACAGACAGAAGCTGAGCTCATGGTAAAATGGCAGCTAGTCTGGAGTTCAGGTCAGGCATAACAACGCTGATGTAGGGGCCCATAGGGGGTTAATCTGCCCTATGGCTTTAAGGCCCCACTCTTTTCTCAGTTACCAGGCAAAATCCTGTGTAGTTCAGTGTTATTGGCCAAGAGGTGTAATGACAACTTCCTGCTACACTGCTATATAGTGTGTGTAAGGAGTGGCCTCTTCCTCTTTGGCTGCTGGATGCTGATCCATCTGGGGGTGCAGCAAGGCCCAGAAAGTCATGTGACCAGGGAACCCCTTGAATGAGGAATAGAAAGTGGCACGTGTAGCTCCCAGTACTAGTACGCTCTAGGAGTGTAATATAGTCAGGGTTGAGCTAGATAAGAGTAGTTCTGAGCTCCAACATAAGAGTGACAGTTTGGAGGTATCTCTCCCAGGCCATTTATCAATATCATTTAAAATGATATTACATCACTGTTCTCAATTTATTCCCTTAAGGAGTAAATGTAGAATCTCTAAGAATCATCCTGTGTGGCTTAATACAGAAGGAAAGAAGTTAATAGGAAAGAAGAATTTAAAAACTTCAAATCAGTTGGGACAGAAACTGCATTTAATGAATATAAACACTGTAATAAATGTTGTAAATCAGCAATCCGGAAGGCAAAGATAGGAAATGAAGAGTTAATTGCAGCTGAGACTAAGTCTAACCACAAAAAGTTTTTTAAGTATATTAATAGTAAAACATGTGGGTTGAGAGTGTTGCTCCATTAAATAATGGTACCAGTATGTTTGTAACAGATACAGAAAAGGCAAATGTGTTAAATCAGTTCTTTTCTTCAGTGTATACAATAGAGGAGTGTGAGTTCCCAGGCTCACTTTATAACTGCACTAATGGCTCAGCTCAATCTAGTCAGTGGCTGACTCAGGATATGATTCATAAAGCTTTAATACAAATTAATGTAAACAAGGCTCCAGGGCCTGATGGCATACACCCCCGGGTTCTAAGAGAGCTTAGTTCAGTTTTAGACCAGCCCTTATTTCTGATTTTCTCAGATTCACTGTCATCTGGTATGGTGCCTATGGATTGGAGAAAAGCTGATGTTATTCCAATATTTAAAAAGGGATTACGATCTCAGCCTGGCAATTATAGGCCAGTAAGTCTGACATCTGTGGTGGGCAAATTATTTGAAGGTTTGTTAAGGAATCACATTCATGTCCTAGTGAATGTCATTATGAGCAACAATCAGCATGGCTTTATGAAGGATACATCATGTCAGATGAATTTGATTGCATTTTATGATGAGGTAAGTAAGATTCTGGATAGTGGGGGGGCAGTAGATCTATTTGGGTTTTGCCAAAGCGTTTGATACTGTGCCCCACAAACGACTGCTTTCTAAACTAAGGTCTGTTGGGCTTAATGAAGTCGTTTGCACATGGATAGGAAACTGGCTACAGGATTGGGTACAGAGGGTGGTTGTTAATGGGACATTCTCTACTTGGAGTAAGGTTCTTAGTGGGGTCCCTCAGGGCTCAGTATTGGGGCCACTTTTATTTAACTTGTTCATTAATGACTTAGGGGAGAGTATTGTAAGTAATGTATCAGTGTTTGCAGATGAGACAAAACTATCCAGCCCAATTAATTCCATCCAGGATGTGGCACTTGCAACAGGATCTTGACTAACTGGCAATCTGGGCAGATACTATAGATACACAGTGGAGTGGATGTTTCAAGCTTACTCAAGATAACTACTCATCAAACTGGTCTATTGATTTAGGAGTAACAAGTCACATGACAAGTGATGAGCATTTCTTTGATCAAATAGACTGTGATACAAATGAGAAAGTGTTCCTTGAAAACGGGAACAGCATCACTGTGAAAGGAATTGGTCAAGGCTATGTAAACGGTGTCACAAGCACAGGACAAAAACATAATATACTTGTGAAAGATGTACTATATGTTCCAGAATTAGAGGGGGGCCTCCTATCAGTGAAATGTTTAACAAATACAGGGTGCTCTGTTCATTTTAAAGGCAAAGTATGCACAACACAGAATGGCTCAGAAATTATAGCTGAGGGAACAGCAGAGAGACACATTTTATGAGCTCAAATGTGGAGAAAACAATCATCAGAAATGCATTCATACATGGAACAGACATCTGGGACACAGACATCCAGATGCAATACATGAACTGTTAAACAAAAATATGATTTCTGCTATTGATATCTTACCATGCAATACAATCATAAAATGCATCTGCTGTTTCAAAGCAAAGGCAGCAAGGTTACCACTACCTAAAACAAGTCAGAGCAGGGCAAGTCAACCCTTGTATATCTAATAAAGCGCAAAAGTGAAACACTGGATAAAGTCAAGGAGTATATTGCAGAATCCACAAACAAATTCCAGCGCAATCCTGTGACACTGAGATCTGACAGTGGAGGGGACCACACAAGCATTGAGGCTAAAGCATATCTAAAGGAACAAGGCATTCAACGTCAAACAAGTGTTCCATATACTCCAGAACAGAATGGTGTATCCTAAATGATGCCAACCTCCCAAACAAATTCTGGGGAGAAGCAATAACTACAGCAACATACCTACAAAACCATCTACCAACAAAATCTATAGCAGCTGCCCCTTACAAGATGTGGAATGGTAAGAAACTTTCACTTGAGAACATTTGGTTTCAAGGCATATGTGCACATTCCAAGTGAAAAATACCACAAACTGGGAGACAGAGATACAGAAGGTGTTTTGGTTGGATACAGTGAGCAAATTAAAGCCTACAGAGTTCTAAATCCTAAAACATGCAAAGTGACAGTAAGACACAGCCTATATTTTGATGAGTCTTCCTTATCAAAAGCCAGGATACCTGAATCCTCTGAAGAGACAACAACAGTGTCTGTGACAGGAGGGGTAGAAAACTGCCAAAACAGGTGACTCTATGAAGCACATGATGGAAAATTCACAGAGTACAACTCAACAACCAAATGTCACAGAGGAAACTGAACTGTGAAGGTCAACCCACACCACAAAAGGGATACCAGCTCCCAGATACTCATACAAAGCTTACACACAAGAAATATTTGAACCAAACTCCTGGGAAGAGATCCCCCATGACTCTCAAATTGTTAAGCTGGAATGTCCGTGGCCTCAACAACCCTATTAAGCATAGGCTAGTGCTCAACTTCGTGAAACAAAGGGGGGTGGATGTCATTTAGAGGGTAGGAGAATACTAGGACTTAAATAACCTTGGGTAGGCTAGCATTATCATGCCACATACAGCTCCTTTTGATCAGGCGTTGCTACCCTGATTTCCAAGTAGGTACCCTTCCAATTCCTATCACTAAAATCAGACCCTATGGGTAGATTTCTTCTTTTACATGCAAACGTCTATCATAAAGATTTGTGATAGCTAATTTGTACATCCCTCCACCATATGATCCATGTATTTCCCAACTTACACAATTCATAGCTCAATATCCCCATGCTCGAGTGATAGCTGCTGGGGATTTCAACACCTTGATGGACCCGTCTTTAGATAGATTGCAAATTCGCCCTAGTGACATTACGGATTCTCAATCCAATCTAGCCTCACTTACAAGCAATGTAGGCCTTACAGAGGCCTGGAGATTACTTCACCCTGGTCTTAGACAATACTCATGCTTTTCACTGTCCCACTCTGTGCTCTCCAGGATAGACCTAGCGTTTGTCAATTACAAGGTTCTCTCAGACTTACAGTCAGTGGAGTACCTACCTAGGGGCATCACAGATCATGCCCCCCTAGAGATAAAACTTACTCTACCGAATGACCAGAATAGACCTCATTGGTCCTTACATCCTCTGTGGCTTACAATCCTTAACAATGACAAGGAACATGCAGCCACTATACAGGAATTTTTTCAGATAAATCAAGGCTCTGCCGATTAATGTCGTTTGGGACTCATTTAAAGCCTATCTTAGAGGGAACACTAACAAAGAAATTTCTTCATATAAAAAGCAATTCAGACAAGCCCAGCAGGCATTAGAGGTTGAAGTCACACGCATAGAAAATGCTCTCTCAGAAGACCCATCACTAGATCTGACTGCCCAACTGAAACTAGCCCAGGGGAATTATGCAAAGGCAATGTGGGAAATATCCCAATATAAACATTTGTTTGCCAAAGCCCGTGTTTTAGAAGGTGAGAGGGCAGGCAGAATGTTGGCTCTGCTAAGTAGGGCTCAAACTACTCCCCCCATGATAGCAAAACTCAAAAGAGCTGATCACCACAGACCCTAAAGAAATTAATCACATCATGACAACTTTTTACACAGAACTGTATAGTTCCAAACTAGAACATGGGGAAGTGGCGCTAGATAGATTCCTAGACGGATTGAGGTTCCCTACCCTAACTGAAGAATTTAAACAGTTCTTAGATCAACTTTTGTCAATAATTGAAATTCAGGAGGCAATCGACTCTTTTCCTTCTGGAAAAGCAGCAGGATCTGATGGCATTCCAGTCTAATTTTACAAAAACCATACCCCTCTGCTTATCCCAAAACTTTTAGAAACTTTTAACAACTCCCTCAACAACCAACGGCTTCCCGCCTCAATGTATGAGGCAACGATTGTACTTCTACCCAAACCTGCCAAAGACTTAACGTCCCCGGAGGCTTATAGACCAATATCGCTTTTGACAACTGATGTTAAAATACTGGTGAAGGTTCTTTCCAGACGGCTAAACAAAGTAATAACCCATATAATTACTGAGGACCAAACGGGCTTTATTCCTCAAAAAACCACCGCACACAATATTAGGAGATTGATGCTCAACTTATCTGTGGACTACTGTAATCAGGGACAGAGAGCAGTTGCGGCTTTAGACATAGCCAAAGCATTTGATACAGTCGAATGGGCGTACCTATGGCGAGTTCTTAAAGCATTTGGTGTAGGCCCTCAATTCACTTCACTAACCCAACTTCTCTATAAGGCTCCGGTGGCATCCCTAAGACTCAATGCCTCACAAACTGAGAACTTTGCTCTAGCAAGGGGTACTCGCCAGGGGTGTCCTTTGCCCCCCTTGTTGTTCGCCATGGCCATTGAACCTCTAGCCTTAGCAACTAAACAAAATCCCCATATTATTGGCCTACAACTGGCAAATAGAGAAGAAAAGGTGCAAATGTATGCAGACGACACCTTAGTGTACTTAGGGGACATACAAAATTCACTGACAGAACTCCTGACACTAACAGCTGACTTTGGACAAATTTCAGGCCTCAAAATTAACCCCTCCAAGTCCACACTTTTTCCAATTGACTCCTTAACTGGCCCTCTGAACCCTGATTGTGCAAAACTACATCTGGTTGATAAACTTACCTATTTGGGAATTCAAATTGCTATACCCATCTCCTCCTATTATGCTCTTAACATTGCGCCACTTCTTCATTGGGCTCAAGCATGGGAACTCCACCCCTTGGGCCCGACTGGGCACATACAACTTATAAAGATGGCGATTGCCCCAAAAATTCTTTATGTGCTGTGGCATGCGCCTATTAAGATACAAGGCCCTTTTTTTGTCCACTTGGCATCCCTTTTCCGGCAATTTATATGGGGGAAAACAGAAGCAGACTGTCCATAAAAACGCTGCAAAACTGACGGTGGCATGGCCCTCCCAGACATGCACTTGTACTATCTCTCAGCCCAATTCTCACAAATCCGTACTTTGAAAAGTGCTCAGCCTGAGGACGCTCTATATCAGCTTTGGCAGTGTGTCAAGACCGGCACCCAATACCAGAACAAATGCCAAGCACCCTGGTCTCGGCTCGGCTTCACCAGTAGTGTGACCACCGTTGGGCTTCGGGAGGAGCCCTCAGTTTACTTGGGTGCCACCTGGACTTAACGAGAGGTGCAAGGCGAGATGTTCTGGCTGGCAAAGGGGCACGGCTGTTAGCAGAGTCTTTTGGGCCGAAGGTCACGGTACAAATGGAACAGGCAAGAGAATCGTCAGACAGGCTGGTTCGAGGCAGGCAGATATCAAGAATCGTCAGGCAGGCAAGGGTCAAACCGGGTAATCAAACAGATGGGGTCAGGCAGAAAGAGTAGTCGAGATGCAGGCAAAGGTCAGGATTCGGATATCAGAATTGTCAGGAACAGGCAGGGATCAAAACCGGAATAACAGATAAGTTTCACAGGAACAAATAGCACAAGGCTTCAGGAACCACCAGAATCAAGATTCTATCACGGGCAACCTCTGGAAGCCCTTTCAGCCTATTTATACTGTTTAAATTTGGCGCCATTGCGCGCTGGCGTCATCACGCCAGCGTACCTGCGCCTTTAAGGGACACGGAGGCGTGCGCGCCCTTTGTGGGGCAAGATGGCGCTGGAGCATGCGGCAGGCGTCCCCGCCGATGGCGTGGCTGGCGACCCCGCCGCACAGGTATTTCTATTACATTGTGTTTATTAAAAACTGATCTCCCACCATTCTATGCCATTCTGGCCCTGAACCTGTATAGGAAAAAGCAGTTGATAAGTAATTTCTTCCTGGCGGAATCCCAAAAACTCTGTTTACAATGGTCTCTCCAATTGGTTCAACCAGCAGTACTAGAACTGCAAACCCCCTTATGGTCTAACAGTAAACTGGCACCTCTAGATAAACTAACTACTCCAAAAGAGTGGATACAAGCTGGAGTATGGTCTATAGGTCAGGTTTGGTCTGATAAGGGCATGGTTCCCTTTAACGAATTAAGACAAACATATTCATTGCACAACTCTCACTGGCTAATATACCATAAAGTGAGAGCTGCGCTTTACAGACTGAATAAGTCCAAGCGCTCGCAGTTTGGCACCTCCTCAATAATGAAACTATTGATATCAGAGAACTCCAGGCATTTTATAACCCACTTTTACAAGGAACTACAAAATTTGATTTTACGGAAAAACTCAATAAAAGCAAGGGCACAATGGGAACGCTCCATTGACTTTATAACTGATGACCAGTGGTCCCAGGTGTTATTGACCCCACTGTCTATTTCCCCCATATATAAATATAGAATTTTGCAATTTTATTTGATTCACAGGGCGTATTATACAAGATCTCAGCTGCACAAAATCAACCCTGATATTCCAGACACCTGTGTGAGGTGTAATGCAGCGGAGGGAACTTCAATTCATACGTTCTGGTCCTGCCCTGTGTTAAATGACTACTGGGCCAAAATACAAAAGCGAATTACCACTATCCTAGGCTTTGAGCTTCCACTTGACCCCAAATGGTATATTCTGGGTATGGACCCACCTAATCAGCTGACTCGCCCTGCAAAAAAAATACTACATAAAATATTATTTCAAGCACGTAGACTTATAGGCCAACTATGGAAATCTCAACTCCCCCCTCTATATGCAGACTGGGAAAAGTCGGTTCAAAACATGTGTAACGTGGAACAACTAATTGCTAGGCGAAACATTAACTCTGACCAATGTATGAAAATATGGCAATTGTGGATTTGGAGAATGTATAAATACTTATGTTTAATATACGTAAAGAGAAACAGAGAAATTGTTTTACAAGGCAACTTGTCAATGTTACCCTTTTGTAACCTGTCAACATTTGTATCATACTTGAAATGTTCGATATACCTGTGTGTGTATTTTTTTACAACAACGAATAAAAACCTCACCTGAGTTAAAAAAAGAAGTCTGTGCTACGGCAGGCAACAAATCTCCCAAAAATGTCTCTGAAAGTGATACAGTGGATTGCTATATGTAATGTTATGCATGCGGCAATTCAGTTGTAAGTAAGGCCAAAGACAATTTTGGGAGATTTGTTGCCCACAGCAGAGCAGATTTACCATGGACAACATATCCCATGTGCCATTGCCCTTATATAGGGTTCTTGAGCAATATCTATTCTTTGTTTCAGTCTAATACAAATGTTCTTTGCACTAAGATCACTTCTGATAACAGCTCAAATCTATAGGGAAGGGTTATATTACTTATTATATTACTGCCTATTTAACCATTTGTAGCACAAACTTAACCTGAAACATGTGAGTGTGACCCAACTGAAGGGCTGCAGGTTAATAGCCCAACACTGGCGCCACTTTTCATTTCCTTCTGCTAAATACTGACTCAGACTTGGCACTATTATATAAGATTTTATATTCAGTCCCATTTATATAATTAGTCTCCATAGGGTCCAACTCTGCTGTTGGATTGGCCCACAATCTCCAGGGATTTTTTTGTTAGTGTGTCTTTTTTATAAATAGGCACCCAATGGTCGCCCCTAAAGTTGCCACCCTGGGCACAGATACTCAGATGCCAAAATTCAAATATGATCCTGTACTTGTATAACCCCCAATTCTGAGCTTACTGTAAGGTCTAGTCCAGTTGCCATTCCTCCTGTGGGTTCTTCTGCTGTTATGGGTAACACCTCTAAAACCCATGAACCCAAAATTGTGTTCCCCGAATAATTTAGTGGGGACAGAACTACATTTTTTTGTGTTTAAGGAGGCCTGCAAATTATACCTTAGTTTCTTTCCTCATTCCTTCTCATCTTCTTTTTTGTTGGGAAAAAAGATGGTGGTCTTCGTCCCTGTATAGATTACAGGGGTCTTAGTAAGATCACCATAAAGAATCGTTACCCCCTTTCTTTGATTTCTGAATTGTTTGATCAAGTGAAAAGTGCCAAGATCTATTCTAAACTTGATCTTAGGGGTGCTTATAACCTCATCCGTATCAGGGAGGGGGATGAGTGGAAGACGGCCTTTAACACCAGGGATACCTTGTAATGCCATTTGGCCTTTGTAACCCACCTGCAGTGTTCCAGGAGTTTGTTAATGATATCTTCCGGTACTTGCTGGGTTTATTTGTAGTGGTCTATTTAGATGACATTCTAATTTTTTCCTCTAACTTGTCTGATCACCGTAAGCATGTTCGGGAGGTATTGCTAAGGTTAAGGAGGAATAATCTCTTTGCAAAACTCAAAAAGTGTACCTTTGAGGTTTCTTCTGTTCAGTTTTTGGGGTTCAACATTTCCAGTAAGGGTCTTGAAAGGGATCCTGGAAAGGTTAAAGCTGTCCTGGAGTGGGCCCAACCTCTGTCCTTGCGGGCAACCCAGAGGTTCTTGGGGTTTGCTAATTATTACCGTCAGTTTATTAAAAACTTTTCTTTGATTGTGGCCCCTATTACTAACTTAACCAAGAAAGGTGCAGATCCGAGCATGTGGCCTCCAGAGGCCATTCAAGCTTTTGCGTTTCTCAAAAAAGAATTCGTATCTGCTCCCATTCTTCGTCAACCTGACACTACTCTCCATTTCATTGTTGAGGTTGATGCCTCAGAGATCGGGGCAGGGGCAGTCCTTTCTCAAAGGCATCCAACAACCAAGAGGGTACATCCTTGTGCTTTCTTCTCTAAAAAATTTTCGCCTGCAGAGGCTAATTATGACATTGGGAATAGAGAGTTGTTGGCTGTCAAATGGCCTTTGAGGAATGGTGACACCTGTTGGAGGGGGCTAAACATTTGATTACAGTGTTCACTGACCACAAAAATCTGCTTTATATTGAGTCTGCCAAGTGGTTGAATCCTAGGCAGGCCAGATGGCCTCTGTTTTTCACCAGGTTTAACTTTTCCCTTACCTACAGGCCAGGTTCCAAGAACATTAAAGCGGATGCACTCTCTAGGAGTGTTGAATCCAATTCATTGAGTGCATTCCTATCATACTGTATCCAAAAGGATGTGAGGATCTCCAAAAATAAAGAGGCAAATATAAAAAGTATAAAAATTTATTATGGATTTCATTGTTGATTTGCCCCCTTCTCAGGGGAAAATTGTGATTTGGGTGGTGGTGGATAGGTTCAGCAAAATTAGTCATTTCATTTCCCTCCCACACCTCCCTTCTGCCAAAACATTGGCCAAGTTATTAATTTCTAATATTTTTAAGTTACATGGTTTTCCTGTTAATATTGTCTCTGATAGAGGGGTACAGTTTGTTTCGAAATTTTGGAGGGCATTCTGCTCCTTGGTGGGGATTGAGTTGTCATTTTCTACTGCTTATCACCCTCAAACTAATGGCCAAACTGAAAGGGTAAACCAGTCCCTTGAACAATTTTTGAGGTGTTATGTGTCTGATATCCAGTCCTCATGGGCTGAATTATTACCCTTGGCAGAATTTGCTTATAATAATGCAACTCATTCTTCAACTGGTGAATCTCCATTCTTTACTGTTCATGGTTTACATCCCAAAGCATTTTCTTTTTCTGGTTCATTGTCCCCTGTACCCTCTATCAAGTCCTCTGTTAAACATTTTGCAAAAATTTGGTCTGGGGTGCACGACTCTCTTTCTGCAGCTACAGAAAAAAGCAGCCGATAGATCTCGTAGAGAGGCACCCAAGTATCAGGTAGGAGACTCTGTATGGTTGTCTACAAAGAATATTAAGTTAAAAGTCCCTTCTCTCAAGTTGGGGCCCAGGTTTATTGGTCCATATCTCATCATTGAAGTAATCAACCCTTCTTCGGTTCGTCTCAAACTTCCGATAATTTTAAAATTTCGAACTCTTTTCATGTTTCCCTCCTGAAACCTGCCACACAGGTACGCCAACAATCCTTTCCTCCCCCCAGTACTGGTAGATGGTCAGCCTGAATTCATTGTCCAAGAGCTCCTCGATTCTCGCCTAGTGCGGGGTAAGTTACAATATCTGGTCAAATGGAAAGACTATGGTCCTGAGGAGAACTCTTGGGTGCCTGTTGGTGATATTATGGCTGACCGTCTCAGGAACCAATTCCATCTAAAGTTTCATGAGAGACCTGGGGGTCCAGTGGCCCCCCCTAGAGGGGGGGTAATGTAAGGTTTAACCCAGTGCGGCGGGGAAACCCGCTGCGCCATAAGCGGGGACGCCCGCCACACCGCACCAATTCCTCCCTCACAGGGCGCGCATGCCTCGTGGTTCTTAAAGGCCCAGGCGTGCTGGCGTGATGACACCAGCGTGCATTTGGCGCGAAATTCAAAAGTAAAAATAGCCTATTTTGATTACTGGACCTTGCCCATGATAAGAGTTTGTTCCTGGTGCTATCTGAGCTTTTGCTATTCTGTTTTGAACCTGTTTGATTCCTGTTGTGACCCCTGCCTGGCTTTTGACTATTCTGACCTCTGGATCCTGACCCCTGCCTGAATACAGACTACCTCTTCTGCTTAATCCCTCTGATTGACTTCCTGGTTTGACCCTTGCCTGCCTGACTACGTTTACTCTCTGCCTGCCCTGAGCCGGCCTGATCTGACTACTCTATTGCCTTGTACCGCGACCTTCGGCCTAAAGATTCTAGCTAACAGTCGTGCCCCTCTGCCTATCCAGAACCCCTAGCCTTGCTCCTCTCGCTTAAGTCCTGGTGGCATCCTAGTAGTTGAGGGTTCCTCCTGAGGCCAAAGGCGGTCACACTACAGGTGAAGCACGAGCCGAGACCAGGGTGCTTGGCATTTGTTCTGGTGTTGGGTGCCGTCCGTGACACTTACTCACTGTGTGTTATAGGTAAAGTCTGGATGTGCTGTGTCCTGTCTCTTGTCCTTCCCTTGTTCCTATTATTTATCTCCTGGTTTTGACCTTGTCTTCTTTCTTGTTCTTGAGTCTGTCTCACATTTGTTCTGCAGTTGTTTATTCAGTTCTAATCGGGTCCATCTGGCTACTCTTAGTCCTGTCCTTACTGGTTCCTTCCCTACATTTTATGTTCAGCTCCTTCACTCACCCCAGTGAATGTCTCTGGATTCTTCTGCAGTAAAACCTGGTGGCACCTGAGTAACTGAATGAGCACAAGAAGACCAGGGTCCAGTACTGAATCATTGTAGGACCATAATATTCCTACACATTTCTGATTCCCGGGGGGATATTCTAGTTGGTTTCTGATCCAGAGATTCTGGTTTCTCTGCAAGTAATCAAAACTCTACAACAGTCTGTGGTAAGTGAATCATTAAACTTTGAATCCCATATTCAAGCACCATAATCCACATGTGCTCTTGTCCAGGAGTCACTTTTGTCTTGTCAATTGCCTTTCCGCACACGTAATTTGCAGAGCTGAATGTTTTGCCCTCTAGGAAGTCTCCGTGTGTGTGGGAGTTAATTAGGGTGGATATGGTTAAGGTGCAGCAGAATGTGGGCAATTATAGAGTTAACAGGTTAAGTCACAAACTCACTGCACCTTGTGTATCAGGGAGGGGAGGGTTATAACTGGTGTCAGAGATACATTAACTGTCAGTTTCATTTCTTTTCTCTCCCTTTCAGTGATGGCGGCTGCTGATCTGAGAGCTGAGCTGACCTGCTCCATCTGCCTGAGCATTTATACTGATCCTGTAATACTGCCATGTGGCCACAACTACTGCCTGATCTGCTTTGAGAAAACATGGGACTGGCAGAAGAGCATAAAGGAAGATATTTTCTGTCCTGAATGTAGAAGAATTTACAGGAGAAAACCTAAAATGCAAAGGAACCTGAGGCTGAGGAACATAGCAGAGCAATTCCTTTCTACTGACCCAGAGCAGGATGGGACTGAGACCTCTGGGAACAGAAAATGCTCCTCACACCACAAGTACCTGGAGTATTACTGCTGTGAGGATGGTGCCTGTGTCTGTGTGTCCTGCTGTCTGGCCGGAGAGCACAGGGGCCACAGGGTGGAGCTGCTGAGTGAGGCCTCTGAGAAGAAGAAAGAGACACTGAGGAAAGTTCTGAAGAAACTGAGGCCAGAGAGAGAGGAGACTGAGAGAGGAGCCCAGAGACTGCAGGAGCGCAGGAGAGAAGTGCCAGAAAAAGCAGCCGGTGAGACAGAGAGAGTCACTGCCCTGTTTAGAGACATCAGGGAACAGCTGGAAGCCCTAGAGAAGCAACTCCTGAGTGACATCTCCAGCCAGAAAGAGAAGCTCTCACTCACATTCTCTGATCTGATGGAGCAGCTGGAAATAAAGAAGGACGAGCTGTCCAGGAAGATCCGTCACATTGAGGAGCTGTGCAACATGGCAGATCCACTCACTGTCCTACAGGAACGGGAATCACATGGAGCTGAATTTTGTGGAACTGAGGGGGCAGATTATGAGGGGGGCAGAGAAACATATGATTCATTGTTGTCAATCTTTACTGCTTGGGAATGGGGGGTCTTTAATGTAGGGGATCTGGATGTGGATCTGATCTCAGAGACATTACTCACAGGCTTAGCTGCCATTGTGACTGGGGTAAAGGGAAGGATCTATGGGCAGGAGGCTACAGACCTGTTACTGGATATAAACACGGCTGGGAATCTTGTATCTGTATCAGGGGACAGGAGATCTGCTTCCTACTCGCCTGGACCATGGCGTTACTCACAACTCCCAGGCATATTTCAGTATCAGTCTTCCGGTTTGAGCAGCAGGAGTTTCCACTCAGGGCGACATTACTGGGAAGTGGAGGTCAGTGAATCAGGGGACTGGGGGGTAGGGGTGGCCTATCCCAGTATAGAGAGGAGAGGGGATCAGTCCTTGATTGGGAATAATAACAAGTCCTGGTGTTTGTGCAGATTGGTTAATAATTATATAGTGATACATGACAGAACAGCCACTCAGTTACCCCACGTCCCTTCCTGCAGGAGAATCAGGATCTCATTGGACTATGAGGCCGGACGTCTGTCCTTTTATGAGCTGAGTGAGCCAATCAGACACTTACACACCTTCACTGCCACATTCACTGAGCCCCTCCATGCTGCATTCTGGGTATGTGAGGGCAGTACACACAACTTCGGGTCCATCATGTTTTCCCTCTGTCTCATCTGGTTGCTCATTGTAATAATGTTTATGTTGTTTATGGACTGAAAGATTTATTATATGGGGTATTCAATTTGATAACATGTTTCAAGTGAATTTGTAACATTTTGTTATTTTAATGGTATTGTGGAAATCTGCTTGTAGTACATAGTGCCAAGAGATTGTGCTGTGTACAATAGTGTAAATTGTGTTCATTAGTCAGTACTTGAGCAAATGTTGCTGCATTATTGTCCAAGATATAAAACAACCCTATGTACAATAAAGGCTTTTGAAGTTTACTCAGCTCGGTGTTGTCTACACTAATCTTGTTGTTCAAACCTGGTCTGGAGTGGCTGCCAAGTGACATGTAACGTTTACATTGGTTTCTGTTGGTGAGAGCTGATTCTTATTGATGGTTTCACATATACAGACTGAGCTACAGGAAACCCTTTGATACTTTCATTCAGCTTTGTGTGTAACATAGAGTGCAAGCTTCGTGGGAAACTGACTCTGTAATCAATACCAATCCCCAATGCACAGTGTGTAATACATACATATATAACCAAAAATAATGGCAAAACCCAAGATAGCAATTTCTTACACACACGATGTCAAAGTTTTACAATTGTGAACCCCCATGCTGGACCACGCCATAGTAACATAGTAACATAGTAACATAGTAACATAGTAACATAGTAACATAGTAACATAGTAACATAGTAACATAGTAAGTAGTAAGTATAGTTGAAAAAGACACTCGTCCATGAAGTTCAACCTTGGGGGGCACATTTACTTAGCTCGAGTGAAGGAATAGAATAAAAAAACCGTTGAATTTCGAATGTTTTTTTTTGGCTACTTCGACCATTGAATTGGCTACTTCGACCTTCGACTACGACTTTGACTTGGAATCGAACGATTCAAACTAAAAATCGTTCGACTATTCAACCATTCGATAGTCGAAGTACTGTCTCTTTAAAAAAAAACTTCGACCCCCTAGTTCGCCACCTAAAACCTACCGAAGTCAATTTTAGCCTATGGGGAAGGTCCCCATAGGCTTTGCTATCTTTTTTTCGTCGAAGAAAAACGATTCGAAGGATTTAATCATTTGATCGAACGATTTTTCGTTCGAACAGTCGATCGAATGAATTGCGGTAAATCCTTCGACTTCGATATTCGAAGCCGAAGGATTTAACTTCGACAGTCGAATATCGAGGGTTAATTAACCCTCAATATTCGACCATAAGTAAATTTGCCCCTCAGTCTATATATATCCTGCCTAACTGCAAGTTGATCCAGAGGAAGGCGAAAAACCCTTCAGAACCCTCTCCAATTTTGTAGAATTTCTGAAATAATCAGATTAATCTTCACTATTTGAGCATCTGTTTCTCCTCATTTTGTTTTCTGATTTGGGTGTCAGATTCTCATTGACAGCTAAACCCAATATATCTTATAGGGGGCTTCCTTTCCTATGTAAATAAATTATTCCAGTACAAACAAAATTAACAAAATAACTGACTTTGAAATAAATTCTGCATGTAGAGAGACAGGATTTCTGGTGATTTTAATAGACTGAGCTCTAATACATCTTCTACACAAAAGCAGCCTCCCTGAAAGATTGTATTTGACCTGTCATTCAAAATCAGTCTCCCAACTCCTGCATGTAGAGAGAATGAAGAGAGACATATGAGAGGGGGATAGTGAAGAGTAACTTGATTATTCAAAATGATCTATATTTTTTATTATTTCTTATTTTGGTATGATGAAGCTTATATTACATTTTCACAATAGTTCCCTTTCAATAACCCCATATTCTCTCCCTTGAAAATAAGCCATCTAATCCCTTTCTCAAAGCTATCTAATGTATCAGCCTGTACCACTGATTCACTTCCCAGCTCTCCCTGTAACACCCCTTTCCCTCCTCTAATCTCATTGGCTCCCTCCTGTCTGCTGGGAGGAGCTACTGGTGAATAAAGCATCCGACCCTTCCTTGTACCTATCTAATGTATCAGCCTGTACCCCTGATTCACTTCCCAGCTCTCCCTGTAACACCCCTTTCCCTCCTCTAATCTCATTGGCTCCCTCCTGTCTGCTGGGAGGAGCTACTGGTGAATAAAGCATCCGACCCTTCCTTGTACCTATCTAATGTATCAGCCTGTACCACTGATTCAGGGAGAGAATTCCACATCTTCACAGCTCTCACTGTAACACCCGTTGCCTCCTTAAAATGAAACCTTCTTTCCTCTGATCAGATTGGTTCCCTCCTGTCTGCTGGTAGAAGCTACTGGCGAATAAAGCATCAGCGAGATTATTATATGATCCTCTTATATATCAATACATAGTCATCATATATATATAGTGATCATATCCCCCTTATATATTTATATATAGTGATCATATCCCCCTTATATATTTATATATAGTGATAATTTCCCCTTAACTGTCTATTCTCCAATGTAACCAATCACAACTTGCCTTTCCCCATAACTGATCCCTTCCATTCCCTTTATCAGCTTAGTCAGTCTCCTCCCCCTGCCCCTATTGTGATGTCATGGGTGGGGCGAAGTATGTAGTCAAAGTTTTTTTTAAGAGACAGTACTTCGACTATTGAATGGTCGAATAGTCGAATGATTTTTAGTTTGAATCGTTCGAATCGGTCGAAACGAAGTCGCAGTCAAAGGTCGAAGTAGCCTATTCGATGGTTGAAGTACCCCCAAAAAAAACTTCGAAAGTCAAAGTTTTTTTTTTACTTCGAATCCTTCACTCGAGCTTAGTAAATGTGCCCCTAAATGTACCATATATATTATTGTCCAAGATATAAAAAAAACCCTAAGTACAATAAAAGCTTTTTAACTTCTCATTGTTGTCTACAGTAATCTTCTTGTTCAGCCTGGCCTGTTGGTGAGAGCTGATTCTTATTGATGGTTTCACATATACAGACTGAGCTACAGGAAACCCTTTGATACTTTCATTCAGCTTTGTGTGTAACATAGAGTGCAAGCTTCATGGGAAACTGACTCAATCAATACCAATCTCCAAAGCACAGTGTGTGATAGTAATTTCTTACACACATGATGTGGAAGTTTTACAATGGTGAACCCCCATGCTGGACCACACTATAGTAACATAGTAACATAGTAACATAGTAACATAGTAACATAGTAACATAGTAACATAGTAACATAGTAAGTAAAGTTGAAAAAAGACACATGTCCATCAAGTTCAACCTTAAGTCTATATTTAACCTGCCTAACTGCCATTTGATCCAGAGGAAGGCGAAAAACCCTTCTGAACCCTCTCCAATTTGAAAAAATTCCTTTCTGATACAAATGGATTAGTCCCTTCAAAATAAATCCTTCATGTAGAGATACAGGATTTCTGGTGATTTTAATAGACTGAGCTCTAATACATCTTCTACACAAAAGCAGCCTCCCTGAAAGATTGTATTTGACCTGTCATTCAAAATCAGTCTCCCAACTCCTGCATGTAGAGAGAATGAAGAGAGACATATGAGAGGGGGATAGTGAAGAGTAACTTGATTATTCAAAATGATCTATATTTTTTATTATTTCTTATTTTGGTATGATGAAGCTTATATTACATTTTCTTGATAGTTCCCCTTTAATAACCCGTATTCGCTCCCTTGCTAAAAAAAACATCCAACCCCTTGTTAATCTAATATATCAGCCTGTACCACTGATTCAGGGAGAGAATTCCACAAGTTCCCAACTCTCCCTATAACACCCCCTTCCCTCCTTAACATGGAACCTTCTTTCCCCTGATCGGCTCCCTCCAGTCTGCTGGGAGGAGCTACTGGTGGCGGTAATTTATTTTTTCGACAGAAAATTCTAAAGGGGACAGGAAATATCCCATAACACCTTGTTTTACCCATCATTCTGTTCCTGTTGCCATTCCTGACAGGAGAAGAGAGAAGTGACAGGATATTCAATAATGTTTTGGATTATTCTTTTGTCCACTGCTACAGCAACTTTTTCATCTGAAAGACAATTTATTATGGCTAGGAGGGACCAAAGGCTTCATCATCTTAGATTAAACTACATTTATATGATTATATGATGCACACAGATTGATTGGTTAAACTTGTTTATGAATTTTATTTATTTGATTCTATTGGCAGGGGTAAGTCTTGTGACTGGATGTATTGAAATGTGGATTTATATGATGCATTCATTGATTGGGTGAAATCTGTTTTCTGCGATGTTTATAATATCTATAAAGTTTAGCAGTTTTGAAGATACGTATCTGGCCATGAATCATGCCATAATAAACCACATAAAACAAGACTATTTTATCGCATAAATATTCGCAAACTTAATTTGTCACCAGAAAATCCGCAACTCGCTAAAAATACCACTAACGTAAGCTGGTTCATCAATGTAGTTACCAAAAGTGATCACAATGACTTCTGAGCGCATTGCTGTTTAGTAAACTTAGTCGCTTCAAATATTATGGCGGAAACGTATCGTCAAATTTACCGCGCATTAGTAAACGGACCTCTAAATAAACAAGCTGCTGTGTATCCTGAGCCTTTTCTCATTTGAATGGCTGTCCCCATGGCTACACAGCAGCTTGTTTATATAAACTATAGTAGTACTTATCTGTTATCTACTGTGTATCCTGTGCTTCAATGGCTGCCCCCATGGCTACACAGCAGCTTGTTTATATAAACTATAGTCGTACCTATCTGTTATCTACTGTGTATCCTGTGCTTGAATGGCTGCCCCCATGGCTACACAGCAGCTTGTTTATATAAACTATAGTAGTACTTATCTGTTATCTACTGTGTATCCTGTGCTTGAATGGCTGCCCCCATGGCTACACAGCAGCTTGTTTATATAAACTATAGTAGTACTTATCTGTTATCTACTGTGTATCCTGTGCTTGAATGGCTGCCCCCATGGCTACACAGCAGCTTGTTTATATAAACTATAGTAGTACTTATCTGTTATCTACTGTGTATCCTGTGCTTGAATGGCTGCCCCCATGGCTACACAGCAGCTTGTTTATATAAACTATAGTAGTACCTATCTGTTATCTACTGTGTATCCTGTGCTGGAATGGCTGCCTCCATGGCTACAAAGCAGCTTGTTTATATAAACTATAGTAGTACTTATCTGTTATCTACTGTGTATCCTGTGCTTCAATGGCTGCCCCCATGGCTACACAGCAGCTTGTTTATATAAACTATAGTCGTACCTATCTGTTATCTACTGTGTATCCTGTGCTGGAATGGCTGCCTCCATGGCTACAAAGCAGCTTGTTTATATAAACTATAGTAGTACTTATCTGTTATCTACTGTGTATCCTGTGCTTGAATGGCTGCCCCCATGGCTACACAGCAGCTTGTTTATATAAACTATAGTAGTACTTATCTGTTATCTACTGTGTATCCTGTGCTTGAATGGCTGCCCCCATGGTTACCCAACAGCTTGTTTATATAAACTATAGTAGAGTTTCTGAAGCAAACACAACAGCTTTACCAGTGCAAGTCAACGCTCCATTATATTTGTATTACTTTACAACACTTTTATTTTTTTATGTTACTCTTCTTTTAAATATATATATTGTGAAGGTGTATAAATGATTTTTTCGTTCTCTGGAGGGCAACATAGAGTCTCTGAAGATGTTCCAGAAAGACCTCAGTATCTGTAACCTCTATATAAAATGTAGGTTGCAAGTGGATATGACACAGGTATCAATTCTTGATGGCTTAGTGGGTTAAACTTTTTATAGAAATGCTATAGACAAGGATATGTTATTATAAAACACCAGTTATTATCCTGAATGTATTGTAAAGTCTGTACCATGAAGTCAGTTGATGAGCGTAAGGGGGATTGTAAGGAGTTACAGGGGAGATTGTATTCCCTATTGAGCTAATGCAAGAAGAAAACGAGAAAGTTTTGGGACAAATAAAAAGTGAATCTAGAGTTACATTTGTTGCTAGTTACAAAGGCACCTTATTATTAGTATTAGCCACAGTATTAAGAACCATTGTCATTTGTTGCACTAGATACACAGAATATACCATAGGCATCGGAACCGGGAGGCCACAGGGTCCGTAGCCCCCCCCCAGAATTGTCGTCCCCGGTTTGGAAGGTTGTTTTTTACAAATATATATATATTTTTTTTACAAATTTTTTTTGAGGTGGTGTCTGTGAGCCCCGCAGTGGCGAGGTGCGGCCTGGGCTCCTGTACCCTTTATAGGGCCCACCATGTACCAGGCAATGTCCTTAATCTGCGGTGGCACGATGCATAACTTTGTTGGTGGCGTGCTGATGGTGCGATTCATGACGTCGCTTGTGGCACATTGATGATGGTGCGCAGCGTGATGTCGCTTGTGGCGTGCTGCATCCAATTGGGCCCCCATTAGTAGTGCCAGCACTTGCAGGGGCTTCTCTTGGGGGAGCTGAAGTGCAGAAAGTATGAACAGCCGATCATTGAGCAGGTGCTGTGTGTTACTCACGGGTGCTGCTGCTGGAGGAGCATTGGCCATAGAGGGGCATAATTCGGGATCCCTTTCTATCTAATCTACAGAGATGAAGCCATCACGGTTCCACCGGAAACCAAGGGAACGTTGGGTGAGTGCATTCTATAGGCGCCGATATTCAGTATTCCTGGGGCAAAGAACTTGCAAGTGAGTAGGGGGAACTATTAAATTCTTTGATTATAGCGCATGGCATCCCTTTGCCATCCTGCTGCTATGGGTTCTGTGGGGTATTTATACATGGAATTGCACTGTGCCATCCTACTATGAAATCTGGGGGCATTTATATATGGGATTGCACCTTTGCCATCCTACTATCAATTCTGGGGATATTTATACATGGAATTGTGCATGTGCCATCCTACTATGAATTCTGGGGGTTTTATACATGGAATTGCCATGGTGCCACCCTGCCATGAATTCTGGGGGTATTTATAAATGAAGTTGCCATTCCACTATAATTCTTAGGGGTATTTATACATGGAATTCTACAGTGCCATCCTGCTTTATGGGTGGGGGGGTATACAGAAAATACAGGGTTAAAACTCCAAAATTAATCCAGAAAATGGTCCAATTGCATCTTGGAGAAATTTTTTGAAGCAAATTGGAGAAGCTTTAGAAGGGGTTGTTCTCTTTCCTTTGTATCAGCTACAAGTTAGACAGGTTTTACTTAGGCCAAAAGGCTAGATGTGTCTTTTTTCAAACTAAATTATTATGTTTATATATAATTATTATTCTGATGCAGTGGGGTTGGAACATTTGTACAACTGTCTCAGTATAGTATAACATTGTTGTGTAACTAGCATAAAAGGGATCCATGTAGTGAGAGATATTTGAATTTTTCACATTACTAATACAGCTCCTCATACCCTGCATTTTGGATCAGTACCTACTGCTCCTTTGTATGACTTTTGAGTATCTCACAGTCTCTGCGTGTAATGTACTTTTTTTTTGTAAAACTTTTTGATAATTTTGTATACATTGATAGTGTTGAATTGGGCATTTCATGACTGTATAACATTATGCTGCTATGCCTTAATGTCATGATATAGGAACAGGTATCAACTGACACATTTGGGGTTAATAGTTTGAGGGAAATATATGTCTCTTTACACAGATATATTATATGTCTATCTTGGGATGTCTCTGTAACCCCGTGTGGGGTGATGCACCGGTCAATATAATCACACATTATTTTTTGGTCAATAATAACATTAATGGTTAGGTTGCTAAGGGGGAGGTACTAAGCAACAATAGCTATTTGATTATGTGGTCCTGTTTAGAGCTCTGCACTGATCACGCTGCAATACAATATAGAAAGTATTTTATCTACCGCTATGGAAAGAGCATGAAACCAGACCTTCTACCTAAACTCATATTTGTTACTTTGTAACATTACCAGTATTTCCTACTATTTTCATACATTTAAATAGTTGTGAGATTGTGAGATTAACAAAAGTTTCCTCCTCTCGTAAACAAGGGGTGTTTTAACAGTGGTATGATTATCTGTATTTCTTAGTATTTCTTAATGTTTAGTATTGATGTATTTTGAGTTACGCTATTGGATGCATTGTGATGATGACAAGGATGACATGTCAGCCAATTAACTTTTCCCGCCATCATGGGTATTTAATGCATTTTTCATTGTCTGTTGTTACTTTGAAAAAGGCCAAAACGTTAGTCTTTTGTTAATAAAACATTATCTCATTTTTAAGTCCTGAGAGTGCAGCCCTTCTTAACTATATATATATATATTATTTTTTTTACAAAACATATTTTTTTCATGTTTGGTCTCCCCTACTATTACAACTACTACTACTACTACTACTACTACAACTACTACTACTACCACAAGAGAAACTGGTCTCCCAGCTGGCAGAGAGATCGGCCTCATCTAGAACTGACAATCCAGAGTTCACACTCACATCTTCTTCACACAATCTGGTGAATCTATTGGGATGTATCACCCCCGGAGCAGCCTCCCTTTTCCTTTTGCCCACACTAGATTTTCTAGCTAACTGACTCCTCATTCTGCTGCTGTTCTGTTCCCCCCAAACTATCTGACCCCAGTAGGTCCTGCTCAGTGACCAAGAGACTCCTTTTAATGTCAATTGACCACAATTTGTTGCTCTAGTGACTCTAACGTGAGCCTCCAAAGTGGCAATTTGCTCACAACCACCACAGTGGTAAGTATTGTGGATCTCTTGTTCCAAATCGACATACATATGGCAGACTGTGCACTGGGTCAGACCTTCAGTCTTACTAGCACTCATTATCCCAGTTACACTTCAAAAAATAGGAACAAACCCCCTTTTGTTTGTTTAAAACTCCTGTGTTTGTAACTCCACTTACAGAGACCCCATTCAAAGAGAAGTCACTTAAAGAGCAGCTGAGCACTAGAACAGGAATCCCCAACCTTTTTTTTTATTAGTGAGCCACTATGAAATGTAAAAGGAGTTGGGAAGCAACACAAGCACATGTAACTCTATTTTGGGCTATATTCGACCTTCAGCTAAAGCTATAGAGTATGGGTTACACTGGACTCTAACACTTGTGTCCCTAAGTGGAAGTAACGCAGTATAGGTATAGTGGAAATTTACATAAAAGTAAAATAAAGGATGCCAGGAGGTTCCTGCAGAAGCAAACAGAACAAGTTTATTTGTCAGAGACAAATGATCTGCAGGGTTATACTCATAGGCAATTTCAGATAAGATGACAGAATACAAGGACAGCCACAATGTGGCGCCATGTGGATGTGGTCAATGAGTAAGATACACCTCCAGGAAGAAATACCTCAAAGGTGGTCTGGGTCCCATACAGTGGAGTAATCAGTGAGAATAAATCTAAAGTCTGATTGCCTATCCACTGTGGCTTCTTCACTGTAGACAATCTTATAGTCTAGAGGAGAAATACACCTTGCTACAGTCCTTGTTGGAGCACAGGCTGCTCATGCTATTTAACCCTTTATCTAGCTCCTCTAGTGAGTAATATGAAAGAGTTAACCCAGGGGTCCCCAACCTTTTTCACTTTTGCGCATTATTCAGATTTAAAAAGAGTTGGGGAGCAACACAAGCATGGAAAATGTTCCTAGGTGGTGCCAAATAAGGGCTGTGATTGGCTATTGGTAGCCCCTATGTGGACTGACTGCCTACAGGAGACACTGGTTGGCATTACATCTGAGTTTTAAGCAACAAAAACTTGCCTTCAAGCCTGGAATTCAAAAATAAGCCCCTGCTTTGAGGCCACTGAGAGCAACATCCAAGGGGTTGGAGAGCAACATGTTGCTCACGAGCTACTGGTTGGGGATCACTGAGTTAACCTATCACTGGCTGAGCCTCATTCCCGGGGTCCCTGCTCCCCGACTTATCAGTACATGTGCTGGTTCCTCTAGGGCAGAACAGATTTACTGGGCCTTTTTGTACCCAGACTCCCTGGAACACATCCAGCTGGGTCACCAACCAGAAGCCAAACAGGAAGGACCACCCCTAACCAGGGACTATGTTACAGTGTGACAGGAAGTGGTCATAGGCCAGTAGTAATATGTAAATGAGTAACTAGAAACATGGGCATCTGCCCAGAAACTAGGGAGATAAGGAAGTATAGGGATTTAAAGCCATAGGAACATATTAAAGCTCTGGTTCCTTATGCATAAAAAAGCTGTGATTGATTATTTGGTAGCACCATGTGGATTGGAAGCCTGCAGGAGGCTCTATTTAGTAGCGCACATTGTCTTTGTGCTTTAAAACTTGCCTCCAAGCCTGGAATTCAAAAGCTCTTGCTTTGAGGCTACTGGGAACAACATCAATTGGGTCAATGAGCAACATGTTCCTACAGAGAGACTGGTTGGGGGTCCCTGCACTAACTAATAAGCTCAATTGGAGTCCCAGGGCTTCTATTTATACTGTCTGTTCAGAAGCAACTAATCAAATCCCACCCACCTCTACGGAATCCCCACCCACCTCAACTGAAACCCCACCCACCTCAACTGAAATCCCGCCCACCTCAAACAGAATCCCCACCCACCTCAACTGAATCCCCACCAACCTAAAATTGAGAGAAAACTGCAAAGTAAAGCAGCTTGTAGCAAATTGCTGTAAGCACAATAGCACCCAAACTTTGCTATTTAGCACCTAGAACTGAAAAGTTTTTTAAAAAATTAAACCATAGTAGTTAAATATACAAACCTTTCTCCAAAATAATAGTTAATAAAAATATGTGGGCCTTTCTTGTTGATTTGTTTGTTTCAATTGTTTCACCAATCACCAGCCTGTTATTTAGCGGCACATTTATCAAGGGTCGAATTTAGAGTTCATTGGGATTTTGTAAAAATAAAATAAACTCTCATGAACTCAAAATTCAAGTTAAAAAAGACCAATCAAAATGTGTTAAAAATTTGAATTTTTTTAAACTTGTATGAATAGTCAAATTCTTAAAGGGCCAGTGCATGATGAATTTCAAAAAATTTAATTTTAATTTTTTTAAAAACTTATATCAAATTTTGACTATTCCGTAGTTGAAATTCACAAAAAAAAACCTCGAAAATTCAAATTTGACAATTCAAAATTAGAATTTGCAATTGGACCCTTGATATGTGTGTGTGTGACTGTGTGTCTATTTATATAGTGAATAAAGCACCCCCTCTTGTAAAATATAAGGATATTATAAGTATAAGGCGTTTCATGACCATATAAAAGTACTAGGCTAAAGGCCGAGTGTTTTTATACAGGTCATGGAACTCCGAGGTCACTTCTAATATCCTCATATTTTGCAACTGGGGGAACTTTATTTATTATAATACACAAGTTTCAGTGAGTCATGTGACAGAAATGACATCAGAACTCACTGTTTATAACTGATGACATCACTAGTGACCGTTTATAAGGATATAATTTACAAGATATTCATGGCTTTTGTGTATTACATGTATATAATCTATAGTTTGGTCATTTACCTATGGGAAATCCTAATAAACAGCATGTTCCTACATCAGTAAGTGCAGTTTATAAGATAGAGAGAGCATTTGCCCCAAAAAAGCAACAAATTTAATCAAAAGCAAAACAGCCTTAAAAGTGTCATGTAATAGCAGATAGAGCATATAGAACATATAGCAAAGGAAGTAAGACACTGAACACAAATACTGTAGATTATAATGCATAATGTACCCCCTACTGTAATTTATATTGATATTAGTAGTCACCTTGGAGTTATGTGACCAGTATTACAATACTCAGCCTGCAGCCTTATGTCTTTATATGGTCACATAACTCCTCAGTGAATAATAATATCTTTATAAATGACAGTAGGGTACATTATTCACTATATTATGTACATGTATATTTGCCTCACAGTAGGGGTTAATTACCTGGGAGATACAGGAATGCACAATGCAATACAATAAACATTTAACACATAGAGCAAAGGTTAGTAATTATAGACCATTTGTTGCAACAGTTACAGAGGGGGTGTATGTATACAATTTTAATGTATAGAAAAGTACTCTCAGGGAGGACAAGCATTATAATAAATAATAATAAACAGAAAAATATAAATATACAGTATATTGCGATAATTTTAGTTTTTAAGTTTATGACTTTCCATTTTTATTCTCCAGATTAGAAAAGTTTTATCACTTTTTTATTAGTTGTATTGTTGCCCTGAGGGTGAGTATACTAGGGAGGTGATTTCTGGTGAAGCTGTATGATGTACAGGGGAGAGATATACTGTACATGTAATAAAGAGACATACTGTACATGTAATAAAGAGACATACTGTACATGTAATAAAGAGACATACTGTACATGTAATAAAGAGACATACTGTACATGTAATAAAGAGACATACTGTATATGCAATAAAGAGACATACTGTACATGTAATAAAGAAATATACTGTACATGTAATAAAGAAATATACTGTAAATGCAATAAAGAGACATACTGTACATGTAATAAAGAAATATACTGTACATGCAATAGACATACTGTACATGTAATAAAGAGATATACTGTACATGTAATAAAGAGACATACTGTACATGTAATAAAGAGACATACTGTACATGTAATAAAGAAATATACTGTACATGCAATAGACATACTGTACATGTAATAAAGAGATATACTGTACATGTAATAAAGAGACATACTGTACATGTAATAAAGAGACATACTGTACATGTAATAAAGAAATATACTGTACATGCAATAAAGAAATATACTGTACATGCAATAAAGAGACATACTGTACATGTAATAAAGAGACATACTGTACATGTAATAAAGAAATATACTGTACATGCAATAAAGAGACATACTGTACATGTAATAAAGAGACATACTGTACATGTAATAAAGAGACATACTGTACATGTAATAAAGAGACATACTGTACATGTAATAAAGATATATACTGTATATGCAATAAGGAGACATACTGTACATGTAATAAAGAGACATACTGTACATGCAATAAAGAGACATACTGTACATGTAATAAAGATATATACTGTATATGCAATAAGGAGACATACTGTACATGTAATAAAGAGACATACTGTACATGTAATAAAGAGACATACTGTACATGTAATAAAGAGACATACTGTACATGTAATAAAGAAATATACTGTACATGTAATAAAGAAATATACTGTACATGCAATAGACATACTGTACATGTAATAAAGAGATATACTGTACATGTAATAAAGAGACATACTGTACATGTAATAAAGAGACATACTGTACATGTAATAAAGAAATATACTGTACATGCAATAAAGAGACATACTGTACATGAGACAAGACACCAGAGCTTGAGTGGAGGGAGGTCGCTGCAGCATTTATTATAACAGAATAAAGTTTTAACAGCCAATTCATGAATGGCAAATAAATTAGCACATAAGTGAATCTGTATTTATGGCAATGACACCTCACCAGCCTCAGTCCATTTAACAGGCGCCTATTGATTGGCCTTTTGTGAAAAGACTCAGCTTTATCCAACTCCTGGAACAGGGGCCACAGGGTGGAGCTGCTGAGTGAGGCCTCTGAGAAGAAGAAAGAGAAACTGAGGAAAGTTGTGGAGAAACTGAGGCCAGAGAGAGAGGAGACTGAGAGAGGAGCCCAGAGACTGCAGGAGTGCAGGAGAGAAGTGGCAGAAAAAGCAGCTTTCACATTTTTTTAAAAAAATTTTCGCTCCAAATGCATTAAAGTCAATGGGAGTTTTATTCTTGTGGCAACTTTTTTTGTCTCTGCAACTTTTTTGTCCAAATGCATTAAAGTCAATAGACATATTTTCTTTGCCTCCGCGACATTTTGGTGTCTGCGACTTATTTGTCATATTAGTGTAAAGATGTTCCATGTTAATGAGGAAAGATTCTGATTTATCCAGATCATGATATACAGTACTTAGTAGAATTAAGTCAAAGGCAACTGGACATTTAGAGTTTTTCTTGAAAATGTTTCACCGCTCATCCAAGTGGCTTGTTCCCCACGAGCGCATGCTCACCTGCACCAGAGCTGTACTCCTAATTTTTTGCCACCCTAGACCCAGACCTTTGTGGCCTCACCACAAATCCAGGCCTGACAATCAACACTTAACTTCATGACATTCTTGCTGATACCTAGTGTCAGACATGAGAATAGCTAGGTCATGGTTAAATACAATGGGAAGAGTAAAAACAATACCTGTCTCAAAGCAGGTCCATTCTGAAGTGCTGGCTCCATCTCAAAGCTCAGAATCAGGCAAAAAGCATGTTACACGTTACCCAAAGTTCCTTTGTGAACAAGTTTAGTGAATCCAGAGCCCACATACTGGAGGCCAGTTACATAGAATAGATCCTCTCAGCCTAATGCCCCTGTCTGACCATCTCCCTAGGCAGCAGCTCGTCTGCTATCACTATTAATTTTACTTTTCATCAATCTGATTTAGAATTGGCCTTTTTGGATATTTACGTAAGGATTAAAGGGGTTGTTCACCTTCAAACAACTAGTTGTTATCAGATAGATCACCAGAAATAATGACTTTTTCCAATGACTTTCTATTTTCTATGTGTGACGGTTTTTCTAATATTGAAGTATAAAGTGTCATTTCTCTCCTTCTGAAGCAGCTCTGGGAGGGGGGGTCGCCGATCCTGTAAACTGTTCTAAATTGATACATTTAGTTGATACATTTCTTATCTTTGTCCCTGCTGAGCAGAATCTCTGGGTTTCATTACAGGCAGCTGTTAGACTTGATACAATAGTTACTAATACTCCAGAGATGCTGCTGAGAAATGGATCAACTCAATGTTGCAAAATTGTAACAGTTCAGAATCTGCACCTGAATTACTGAGCTGTCAGACTCAAACACCAGAGACAGGAACATTCAACTTTAAACTTAGATTTTGGAAAAAACGTTAAAAATAAATAATGGAAAATAATTGGAAAAAGTCATTATTTCTAGGGAACAATCTAAAAACAACTAAATTGAAAAAAGTGTTTGGAAGGTGAACAACCCCTTTAAGGATAATGCTTTAGTAACTACAATGCATTATAAACCCACGGATTGTAATACTACTTTACTGCCCAGTAGTTGTCATCCCCCAGGAGTATTAAAGAGCCTTCCCCACAGTCAGTTAAGTAGAGTAACAAGAATCACTTTAAATGATGATATTTATGATTTTGAGGCTGATGGGATTATTAAAAAAATGTGTTCAGCGTGGATATAATGAAGGGCATCTTAATCAAATAAAACAGCATTTTAAGAGTATAAAACTTAATGATTTGTTAATCAGGAAAGAAAAGAAGGTGAAATTAAGATCGGATAGAGTTGCATTTATTTCAATATCTGGTACTTTAACTCCAAATATAAAGAGAATTATATTAAGGGATTGGAGAATATCACAAGTGGATACAGAAGTTGGCAATATATTCAGAGATGCCCCTTTGTTTTCGTAGAGGCATGTTAAAATCAGATGGTGTCTCGAAAGTTTTACAAAAGGATAAAAACAGTGGGTTATTGGCACCCCTGAGAAAGGGCACCTTTAATTGTGGTAAATGTGGCCAATGCACTGGTATAATACATGGTGAAACTCTAGTTGACCCCACTAAAGGTACAACGATTGAGATAAATGGACATTTCACTTGTAATAGCTCTGGGATAATTTACTGGATAAAGTGTCCTTGTGGCCTCTCCTATGTGGTACGGACCACCAGGAGGTTAAATGAACATAAGAGCAATATACGTAATTACAATCCAGAAAAAGGAAAGCTGAAACATGAGGACACAAAGAAATATATAACTGAGCTGGTCGTAGCTAAACATGTTTATTATACAAAACATACAGCAGCTCAAGTGAGATGGGCAATATTAGAACAAGTTCATTTACCCAGGGCTCGTAACCTTAGCCAACAACTAATTAGGAGAGAGGAAAATGGATTAAAACATTGGATTCCCTTTCCCCTCAAGGATTAAATGAAAGCTTCAGTCCAATATGTTTTTATAACTCATATACATTGTATTTATTGGTGGATACTTTTGTACTGGTGATTTTAATAGTGAGACTTTATATTTATTGTTGTCATTTTACATATAATGAAGTTGGACAGCTATGAATTTGGACTGTTTCAATTCTATTGACCACATGGGACTTTATATTGACTGGGAAAGGGATAAATAATCATATGTTAGCATCACATGCTTTGTATCGTACTTAAATGGTTTTGTGAGGAAGGGGGTTGGTCCCTAAAAGCTTGTGCTTGAAATGTCTGCAAATAAAATGAGATAAAGGCTTTGTGGTGGGCTTCTTCCCTACACAGTCTGGATGATACAATGGGCTTGGAAGCAGATAGAGATATGCATTCACCCTGCACTGATAATTACGTGATGTGCTGCAAGAAAAAGTCGTTGCTCAACAAACCCCACGTGTCATTATATAGGGGTTTAATCAGTTTCTATTCCATGTTCCAGTCAGGCACCAAGCAGTGGCTCATCAGGTGCAACTGTAACATTTCATTTAAGCAGAAAGTGAACTTTGATCCAAATGTTCTTTGCACTAAGATCACTTCTGATAACAGCTCATATCTCTAGGGAAGGGTTATATTACTTATTATATTACTGCCTATTTAACCATTTCTGCACATTTGTAGCACAAACTTAACCTGAAACATGTGAGTGTGACCCAACTGAAGGGCTGCAGGTTAATAGCCCAACACTGGCACCACTTTTCATTTCCTTCTGCTAAATACTGACTGAGACTTGGGACAATTCAATTATATAAGATTTTATATTCAGTCCCATTTATATAGTGAATAAAGTACCTCCTCTTGTAAAATATAAGGATATTATAAGTTACCGAGGAGTTTCATGACCATATAAAAGTACGAGGCCGAAGGCTGAGTGTTTTTAGACAGGTCATGGAACTCCGAGGTAACTTCTAATATCCTCATATTTTACAACTGGGGGTACTTTATTTATTATAATACACAAGTTTTAGTGAGTCATGTGACAGAAATGACATCAGAACTCACTGTTTATAACTGATGACATCAGAACTCACCGTTTATAAGGATATAATTTACTAGATATTCATGGCTTTTAAGTATTATATCTCTATATCTCCAGTCTCCATAGGGTTCAACTCTGCTGTGGGATTGGCTCACAATCTCCCAGTGGTCGCCCTCTAAAGTTGCCACTCTGGGCACAGATACTTAGATACCAAAATTGAAATATGATCCTGTACTTGTATAACCCCCAATTCTGACCTTACTCACTGTGTGTTATAGGTAAAGTCAACTTGAGTCACTATTATTTATCATCTGGTTTAGACCTTGTCTTCTTTCTTGTTCTTGAGTCTATCTCACATTTGTTCTGCAGTTGTTTATTCAGTTCTAATCGGGTCCATCTGGCTACTCTTAGTCCTGTCCTTACTGGTTCCTTCCCTACATTTTATGTTCAGCTCCTTCACTAACCCCAGTGAATGTCTCTGGATTCTTTTGCAGTAAAACCTGGTGGCACCTGAGTAACTGAATGAGCACAACAAGACCAGGGTCCAGTACTGAATCATTGTAGGACCATAATATTCCTACACATTTCTGATTCCCGGGGGGATATTCTAGTTGGTTTCTGATCCACAGATTCTGGTTTCTCTGCAAGTAATCAAAACTCTACAACAGTCTGTAGGGAATCCAAGCAAAATCATTGCACTTATCCCTGTAAGGGCAGAGAGCCTGTGTCTATGTGCTGTAAGCTGTTACCTAGCAACCAGCTATTCAGTGCAACAGGAAGTGACACAGCAGCTAGTGAGTGGCAGGCAGGAAGAGGAAGTCACAGAGACTGGCAAAAGAAGAAAGCCTGGCATAGAGAGTCACATGGTGGACAGAGAAGGAAGCCAGAGAGCTGCTGGTGGGACCAGAGAGCTGAAAGGCTGCACCACATTCATTTGGATCAGACTGGCACAGGGAAGCCACATACTGTGCCTGGAGAGACAGAGAGTGTGAGAGGAATCCAGACTGGAGGAACAACCAGCAGGAGATTCCTATCTGAGCATCCAAAGGGGCCGGTAATCTCACTGTATGTCTGACTGTGCTGGACTCACCTGAAGAGACTCTAAAGTATCCAAAGAGGATTTGTGAGTATCCTGGTTAAAGGGACAGTACCCTAAAGAGCGCTGAAGATAATAAACAGGCTGTGTAATAAAGAACATTAAAGGACTTTACCGTTTTTCTTAGTTAGCTAGACAGATTGTCCTAGCAAGTTAGTTAGTGAGGCCCTATTGCCACCGGTTAGGAGTGCTGCATGTATTAGTTGCCCATTTATTTTATATAAACTGTTATTTAGTTTAACCAATAGTGTGTGTGTTATTACTGTATTCCTAGTGGGGCCAACCATAGGTCATTCCCGGATCCCACTAGGTGGAGGCACTGTACTAGTAAGTACCAGGTACCCAGTCTCTCCCAATACCACTGCGGAGTGGCTCAGGTTTGTCCCGTGTCATCAGGTAAGCGCCACACGTGGAGTGTAACACAGACAACAGGGTGTCGAAAGGGTTACATTTTGGAGGAACTGCTGAGATTACGGCTGGGACCTGGTCACGAAGGAAGTGAGACAAGATGGCGTGATCTGCTGAGAGTCCTCAGAGTGTGTTGGAGTGGTGCAAGAGTTTGGGCCTGAACCCGAAAAAGACTGCTGTAGTAGGTCCGATGATACCCAGAACAAAAGAGGAAGTTATTTAGAAGACCCTAGATGCTGATGGATCTATTTACTGGCCTAGAGTGGTAGGTTCACGACGAGACCCAGACGGTGTCTGGTTAAATGTTCTTGTGGATAGTCCTGCCGAAATTAACCGAGAGACCTGTGCATGTGGTGTTGAAGCAGAAGAGGACTGTTACTGGCAAATTATCCTCCAGAGGAGAAGGAACTTAGTGACAGTGAGGATGAAGTGGAAGCTGATTTGGAGGATCCTAATTCCCCTTGCACTGGTGTGCTACCAGTACCTGCTGCTGGTCACAGCCCAGTGACTAAAAGACTGTTTGAAGTGACGAAAAAGTTAAAATACACTGCATCATAGTTACATAGTTAGTTACATAGTTAAATTGGGTTGAAAAAAGACAAAGTCCATCAAGTTCAACCCCTCCAAATGAAAACCCAGCATCCATACACACACCCCTCCCTACTTTTAATTAAAATTCTATATACCTATACTAACTATAGAGTTTAGTATCACAATAGCCTTTGATATTATGTCTGTCCAAAAAATCATCCAAGCCATTCTTAAAGGCATTAACTGAATCAGCCATCACAACATCACCCGGCAGTGCATTCCACAACCTCACTGTCCTGACTGTGAAGAACCCCCTACTCTGTTCCTTTAAATAAAACTTCTTTTCCTCTAGTCTGAAGGGGAGGCCTCTGGTACGTGATTCTCTTTATGGGTAAAAAGGTCCCCTGCTATTTGTCTATAATGTCCTCTAATGTACTTGTAAAGTGTAATCATGTCCCCTCGCAAACGCCTTTTTTCCAGAGAAAACAACCCCAACCTTGACAGTCTACCCTCATAATTTAAGTCTTCATGTGAGAGTTTGAATTTTGCGGGGAGGATCCCACCCGTAAGTGATGTCGTTGAAGCAGCCCAGCTTGTGGAAGTATAAGCACAAGTCGTTGAGAATTTGAGACAGCTGGCATACAATGGCAATTATAAGAGACTGAAAATATTTTCAGGTGTGGAAACCACTCCCTCGGGTGAAGAGACCTTTGAGGTCTGGAGAGATTCTGCTTTGACCACTGTTGCTGATTGGCCTGGGTCTGCACCTGCTTTGTGTCGCAAGATCTAAGAGAGTTTGCGAGGGCCTGCACTGGACCTCATTAAGCTACATAGAGAGGTGAACACGCAAGATGGTCCTGAGAAGTTAATAGAACTGTTGGAAGATACCTATGGACCAGTGGAAGATAAAATTGAGATGCTGTACAAGTTTCAGTCTTGCATGCAGAAAGACAAAGAGAGTCTGTCTGAGTATTTAAAGAGACTGCAGCAGATGTTAAAGTTACTTGTTTGCAGAAAGATCATTGCTACTGATCGTGTTGATTCCATGAGACTGAAACAGTTATTCCAAGGGGCTTTGTCTATGGACCCCACTGCCGTGATGTTGAGATCTTTCTATAGAGGAAAGAAAGAACCCACTTATCAGGAGTTAAGAGACGTAGCCAGGTGAAGTGTTACACCTGTGGTTGGTACGGTCATACTTCCCGCTCCTGAATCAAGAATCTTATGATGGATATGAGACATCCTTCCCATGTGAAGTGGATATTCCTGAAGAGAAGTCCTGTGGCACGAGGATGGTCTCCGAGTACTCTGGCTCCTCCGATAACCATGAGAGCCTGGGCCTGGGAAAGCGCAAGCCTTCAGGCAGGGGACATGTCAGGGTAGTTAATAAGAAAGTTTTCCCCTGTGATTCTCCCTCAGAGGTTAGGGAAAATAAGAAGGGTCAGGAAGGGCAAGCGAGGACGTTGCCCATTCAAGCAGGGGGAGAATGTAGGGAATCCGTGCAAAATCATTGCACTTATCCCTGTAAGGGCAGAGAGCCTTTGTCTATGTGCTGTAAGCTGGTACCTAGCAACCAGCTATTCAGTGCAACAGGAAGTGACACAGCAGCTAAGGAGTGTCTGGCAGGAAAAGGAAGTCACAGAGACTGGCAAAAGAAGAGAGCCTGGCATAGAGAGAAGCAATAGAGCTGCTGGTGGGACCAGAGAGCTGAGAGGCTGCACCACATTCATTTGGATCAGACTGGCACAGGGAAGCCACATACTGTGCCTGGAGAGACAGAGAGTGTGAGAGGAATATAGACTGGAGGAACAACCAGCAGGAGATTCCTATCTGAGCATCCAAAGGGGCTGCTAGTCTCACTGTATGACTGACTGTGCTGGACTCACCTGAAGAGACTCTAAAGTATCCAAAGAGGATTTGTGAGTATCCTGGTTAAAGGGACAGTACCCTAAAGAGCGCTGAAGATAATAAACAGGCTGTGTAATAAAGAACATTAAAGGACTTTACCGTTTTTCTTAGTTAGCTAGACAGATTGTCCTAGCAAGTTAGTTAGTGAGGCCCTATTGCCACCGGTTAGGAGTGCTGCATGTATTAGTTGCCCATTTATTTTATATAAACTGTTATTTAGTTTAACCAATAGTGTGTGTGTTATTACTGTATTCCTAGTGGGGCCAACCATAGGTCATTCCCGGATCCCACTAGGTGGAGGCACTGTACTAGTAAGTACCAGGTACCCAGTCTCTCCCAATACCACTGCGGAGTGGCTCAGGTTTGTCCCGTGTCATCAGGTAAGCGCCACACATGGAGTGTAACACAGACAACAGGGTGTCGAAAGGGTTACAAGTCTGTGGTAAGTGAATCATTAAACTTTGAATCCCATATTCAAGCACCATAATCCACATGTGCTCTTGTTCAGGAGTCACTTTTGTCTTGTCAATTGCCTTTCCGCACACGTAATTTGCAGAGCTCAATGTTTTGCCCTTTAGGAAGTCTCTGTGTGTGTGGGACTTTATTAGGATGGATATAGTTAATTTACAGATAGAATGTGGGCGATTACAGAGTCAAAAGTTCAAGTCATAGACTCACTGCACCTTGTGTATCAGAGAGGGGAGGGTTATAACTGGTGTCTGAGATACATGAACTGTTTCATTTCTTTTCTCTCTCTTTCAGTGATGGCGGCTGCTGATCTGAGAGCTGAGCTGACCTGCTCCATCTGCCGGGACATTTATACTGATCCGGTAATACTGCCATGTGGCCACAACTACTGCCTGATCTGTATTGAGAAAACATGGGACTGGCAGGAGAGTATAGAGGAAGATCCGTCCTGCCCTGAATGTAGAAGAACTTACAGGAGAAAACCTGAACTGCAAAGGAACCTGACACTGAGGAACATAGCAGAGCAATTCCTTTCTACTCACCCTGAGCAGGATGGGACTGGGACCTCTTGGAACAGAAAATGCTCCTCTCACCACAAGTACCTGGAGTATTACTGCTGTGAGGATGGTGTCTGTGTCTGTGTGTCCTGCTGTCTGGCCGGAGAGCACAGGGGCCACAGGGTAAAGCTGCTGAGTGAGCTCTCTGAGAAGAAGAAAGTGAAACTGAGGAAAGTTCTGGAGAAACTGAGGCCAGAGAGTGAGAAGACTGAGAGAGGAGCCCAGAGACTGCAGGAGCGCAGGAGAGAAGTGGCAGAAAAAGCAGCCGGTGAGACAGAGAGAGTCACTGCCCTGTTTAGAGACATCAGGGAACAGCTGGAAGCCCTAGAGAAGCAACTCCTGAGTGACATCTCCAGCCAGAAAGAGAAGCTCTCACTCACACTCACTGATCTGATGGAGCAGCTGGAAATAAAGAAGGACGAGCTGTCCAGGAAGATCCGTCACATTGAGGAGCTGTGCAACATGGCAGATCCACTCACTGTCCTACAGGAACGGGAATCACATGGAGCTGCAGATAATGAGGGGGGCAGAGAGAGACATGATATAAAGGTCCCTGCTGTAGGGGATCTGGATGTGGATCTGATCTCAGAGACATTACTCACAGGCTTAGCTGCCATTGGGACTGGGGTAAAGGGAAGGATCTATGGGCAGGAGGCTACAGACCTGATACTGGATATAAACACGGCTGGGAATCATGTATTTGTACCATGGAACAGGAAATCTGCTTCATACTCGCATGGACCATGGGGTTATCCACAATCCCCAGAGAGATTTCGGAATCAACCTCAGGGTTTGAGCAGCAGGATTTTCCACTCAGGACAACATTACTGGGAAGTGGAGGGCAGTGAATCAGGGGACTGGGGGGTAGGGGTGACCTATCCCAGTATAGAGAGGAGAGGGGATCAGTCCTTCATTGGAAATAATAACAAGTCCTGGGGTTTGTGCAGATGGAATAATAATTATATAGTGATACATGACAGTAGAGAGGCAGAGTTACCCCACGTCCCTTCCTGCAGGAGAATCAGGATCTCATTGGACTATGAGGCCGGACGTCTGTCCTTTTATGAGCTGAGTGAGCCAATCAGACACTTATACACCTTCACTGTCACATTCACTGAGCCCCTCCATGCTGCATTCTGTGTATGGGGGGGCAGTGCCCGGCTGAGAATCATTAGTTAGGACATTGCCCTCTGCCCAGCTCGGAAATCCATTCCCACAGCTGCCCCTTGCCTTGTGACGAGTTATGGAATGAAGAAAATGAAAAAGTTTTTATGTAATCAATGGCATCAAAATATAACTCACTAGAGTTATGGATCTTCTGAGAAAAAAAAGACAAAGATTCCACATCAAGATGTATGTTAAAGTGAATATATTGAGTAATCAAGCAATTATTACAATGAAATGATTATTTAAACTAAAACAACTTTTACAGTATATACAGTTAATGATTAACTATGCAGTTTACATTATTGTTATTATCAATGTAACAGAATGAAGGGAAATATGGAGGTCACTTTCTCTCCTGCAGGTCCATCATGGCTTCCCTCTGGCTCATCTTTTGGCTCATTCTAATAAGTTACAACCTAAATTCCCGTTTAGAAACTTTTTTAGGCGGCCTACTGTTATGTCATATAAATGGCACAAAACTGTGTGCTCCCCTTTAGTTAGATCAGATTTAGGGGAAAATAATAGAGGACAGCGAAGCCAGTAAAGAATGGAACGTTCCCCTGTTTAACATGTAATTGTTATTGTAACTGCCAGCGAGGGAAGGTAATTTACCATTCACATAAAGGTCCTCTTATCAAGAACCCATGGGAGTTACAGAACACGGGGCAGACGTCATAGATGGTCAAAGAGCGGATACTTGAGAGAGAACAAATCTGCCAAAATAAACCAAGCTGTGACCTGACATTGTGTTGATATCATGAAGGGGATAGATAATGAATAGGTGAATAAAGGTGAATACATTTGTTGTGCACTCTTTCACCATCTGGCTTGAACAGGGAATATAAACGTCACAAAATCTTCTGGTAATTTAGATTTTAACTTGTGTTTTTACAATAATGTTTGATATAATCTTTAAAATAATCTTTTTCAGATGCTTTTGGATTAAACACATCATTTTTGGACTGAAAGATTTATTATATGGGGTATTCAATTTGATAAAATGTTTCAAGTGATTTTGTAAAATGTTGTTCTTTTTATGGTATTGTGGAAATCTGCTTGTAGTACATAGGGGATGCCAAGAGATGGTCTAGTGTAAATTGTACATTGTATGTAGCAAATGTTGCTGCATTATTGTCCAAGATATAAAACAACCCTATGTACAATAAAAGCTTTTGAAGTTTACTCAGCTCAGTGTTGTCTACACTAATCTTGTTGTTCAAACCTGGTCTGGAGTGGCTGCCAAGTGACATGTAACTTTTACATTGGTTTCTGTTGGTGAGAGCTGATTCTTATTGATGGTTTCACATATACAGACTGAGCTACAGGAAACCCTTTGATATTTTAATTCAGCTTTGTGTGTAACATAGAGTGCAAGCTTTGTGGGAAACTGACTCAATCAATACCAACCCCATTGCACAGTGTGTAATGCATACATATAAAACATAAAATAATGGCAAAACCCAAGATAGCAATTTCTTAACACATAAGTGGAAGTTCCCCAATGTAGAAGTTTTACAATTGTGGACCCCCATGCTGGAGCACGCCATAGTAACATAGTAACATAGTAACATAGTAACATAGTGACATAGTGACATAGTGACATAGTAACATAGTGACATAGTAACATAGTAACATAGTGACATAGTAACATAGTGACATAGTAACATAGTAAGTAAAGTTGAAAAAGACACTCGTCCATCAAGTTCAACCTTAAGTCTATATATAACCTGTCTATCTGCCAGTTGATCCAGAGGAAGGCGAAAAACCCTTCTGACCCCTCTCCAATTTGCCTCAGAGGGGGGAAAATTTTCAACAGAACAATAATGTACAAGTTCTTTTCTACTACAATCTAAACAAATCAAACATCATAACCAGAGAATATGCAAAGACACAGGAACCAAGCAGGGAAATCACAGGATGGCAAATACTTAGGCTAAATCAGACTATTAGTCTTCAGTGATCAAGCCACCAGGAGTTGCTTTTAATAGGCTTAAAAAGCCCCTTATTTGCCAGTTTACAATCAACTGGGTTTGATGAGAGAGAAAGGAGGTATGTGTGAACATAGTGTAACAAGTGGACATTTAACAATATGATCCCAAATGTCTCCAGTTGCTCAACCTAATGCAGGAGCAGTTCAACATGAAGCCCAGAGTCCACACATAGGCAAGTCCTGACATTAAGGGGGTTATTTACTAAAACTCAAATGAATCTCAGTTTTTTATTAAAACAAAGTCGATCAAACTCCCATCCACGAATTTAACTAAAACAAGTCAGAGCGAAAAACAGTTGCAACAAAATCGAGTGTCAATTTGAATCGTGCAAATTGTCACCAGAAGAGGTAGGATTAAAGGTTAGTATATTAGGGTTCAGGTCTTTTCGAGTTGTCGCCTGAAACCTTAACTTTATCAGATTATCCAGCGCAGATCACAATGTCTACATGACCTCAACAGGTTTTAGCTGGAGTATTTTCAGATTTAGGTTTTTAGCAACTTCGAGGTATAATAAATCTCGAAAAATTAATGTTTTTTCCTTGAAAAATTAAAGTTTCCTCCCAAAAAACTTGACCAGTAAAAAAATCTTAATTTAATAAATCAGCCCTTCAGTTATTGATGTATTGCTATTTAACACAGTGTTTGTCTGTCCCTTTCAGTTCTCTGCACTGGTGGTTCAGACTGTTTATACAATGTAGGACAAGGCAGCTGATTAACAGACCTGTCTTTATATCATCATCATCATCATTTATTTATATAGCGCTGTCAAGATACGCAGTGCTTTATATTGTTTAGAAAGTAACAAGCAGGGAGTTAAGCAAATTCCGCTTTCAATAGCAACTGTTTTTACTAAAAACTTTAAAAGCACTGAATATTTTTGATAACTAGATATTGGAAAGTTGCTTAGAATTATGTTTTCTTTTATTAGGCATGTTTTTACTTTGGGGGTGACTTGCCCTTTAATGTTTTACATACTCACAGAAGCAGCTTTATATTGATGAGTATAGTATAGTTGATGATATAAGGTTAAACAATTATTATGTCAGTGGAATGACATATCACAATGTTCTTATTTTATTTTTGCATATAATTAATTTTCTATGCATTATAGGTTGGGCCATATCTTTTATTTAATAGCAAGAGCCTAAGTGATCAATTTATCAGCATTTTTTGTCTAAGAAAAAAGAATGTTTTTTTCCTGTTCTGCTTAATTCATTATGAATGAATGTGTTCTCAACAGTTTTTGAGGGAATCGTTTTTTCACAAAAGATTGATGCATTTTAAATTGCATTCATGCAGTTCACGAGAATTATTAAAAAAAAAAAAAATTCCTCACCAGGTTTGAGGTGGCAAATCCCATTGGCATATATACCTGGAATTATTTAGAATATATAAAACATGAAAACTTGATTTTACATTGACCGCCAGTCCTTTGTTATTTGAGTTCAGGAAATGACGACTGCACAGAATGCTGGGAAAAGACTGGCTAAGGTATATAATCACTCCTTGAAGCCATTTTGTTTTGTTTGGAAACTATGGATTATCCTGGCCATAATGGCAGAAAGTATTCTTCCTCTGCTTGCTGTTTGGTTTCATTATTTTACAAGAAGGTGAACAAGAGTGATCAGAGGAGCAGCAACAGTAGCTGCCTGTTCAGTTGATGCCTGCTGGAATCAGGTAGCCTCATCATCAAGGCCAAGTATCTGACTTCCAGCTATAGTCTATTGATAATGATGTCAAACCTGTCACCCATTTTTGCCTAGAATTAATCTTATTTATAATATTATTAAATTCTAATTATAATTCTAGCATAACAGCAAATAATTCTAGCAGCAATAGTAACATAGACATTCTGCCACTTTGTTGTCCTTGTTTGGGTTCTGTTCAATTTGCATCAGATTTATTCTTTTATAATCACAAACATTGAAGATCAATTCATTTTCTCTGTATGGCCTTTCTGCTAGGGAACGATGCCCCTTTGTTTTTTTTCTCTTGAAAGTACAATAATAATTAGGAAATCACTGAAGATAATTGTACATGTGTGTGAAACGTCAAATCTTTGTTTGACAAACTGACTAGGATTCTAGAATACTTTTTGATTAAGGGGTGAATGTGCCCCCTCAAACTTGTGTCATTTGTTTCTAGGTGATTTAGGATATGGGTTTCTGCCTTGTCTGATGATACAATGTCACTGAGTGTCTCTTTGGGGTGTAATGCTTCCGATGCCCCTCAATCACTGGGGGGAGCTCTTTCTTATTCTGCAGGAAGGTTTCACAGGTCGTTGTTGTCTCTATCGTGTTGCACAATGTGGCAATGAGACAAGGTTTACCTGCAGACATTGATAATGATCTGAAAGCTGAGATTGAGGGGTACATTACCAGGCTTACATCAATCAAACTGGAATCGAGCTGGTACTGATAATCAATGTCAAACACTCATCAAATGTAGAATCCAGATGCACCAGCCCCAGACCCTCAGCTTTAGGGGGCGGAAATTTAAAATAAAGCCAATAAAAAAGATGGAGCTTTCCAGCACTCGAAGGAAGCCACAGGGCCAAAAATAAAAGTAAAACAATATTTCTGACTATAACCTGTCAGGCTTTCCTTAACCATGAACCAACATATAAAGCTCCCAAATACTGGGTTTGTGACTATAACCTGTCAGGCTTTCCTTTGCTATGGACCAGCATATAACATATGAAGGACTCTGGTAATTTAGGACATGCAAGTTTATTATTCCTATAATCAACTGATACAATTGCAGCAAGTCACCATAGTGTACATTAAATCTTATAATAAAAGAAGCATGCAACATACAAGGCTTATAAGGTATATCCTAACTACTCTAACCTAATGTCTTGGGATGCGTGCATATAGAGTTATGTCTAGGTGGCTATCCTTAAAGGTGTTTCTCCAGATACATCACCTATTCCTTCTTCCTTGGTTTCTTCTTCTGTGTGTAGACCAAACGGAGGAGCTTCCAGTTATAGCCCTTTGCCCTCCATGACAACCAGGCCGGAGCCCACTACAGTTTGTTTGTACACGTCCTGTAACCAGGATGAAACACTGTCCAGTAGTAGTCACTGTAGACCATAAGATACTGCAAGTCCCATAGGCATCCATTGAATTCCAGTAATGTACTGTACTGAACACCATCCATTAGTTGCCACTGTACACTGTGTTCCATGGATATTTCAGGTAAACTCAATTCCTGTTAAACTAGTTTTCCTTGGAGATGGTCAGCACTCTTTACATGGATTCAGTCTGGGAAGATAGCTCTCTTCTTAGTTTGTTTTAGTAACACCAACTGTCTTCCAAACCTTTCTTTTGTTTAGAATAACCATCTTTCCAAAGGCTTGCTTGGATACCTATTAGAGTCTCTTTCACCAATATTATTTTCTCATGAAGTCCATTATAACAATATTTATTTGTATATTTTTAAAACATATATCCATGGGCCCATACATTACCAGGATAACCAACAATGGGGGAGAAGAGTGTATAACTGACTCATCAACCTGTGCTGTAGTTGTAAGTTGAATGTATCACTTGCTTATTAACCTCATTGTGTGTAAGTTGCCCTTGAAAGTGGGTGAAACAGGAGATCATTTGTTTTTGCACATAAAAAGATTTAGTTTCAGATAATGTGTTATTGCTTAAAGGGATCCTGTCATCAGAAAACATGTTTTTTTTTTTCAAAACACATCAGTTAATAGTGCTGCTCCAGCAGAATTCTGCACTGAAATCCATTTCTCAAAAGAGCAAACAGATTTTTTTTTATTCAATTTTAAAATCTGACATGGGGCTAGACATATTGTCAGTTTCCCAGCTGCCCCAAGTCATGTGACTTGTGCCTGCACTTTAGGAGAGAAATGCTTTCTGGCAGGCTGCTGTTTTTCCTTCTCAATGTAACTGAATGTGTCTCAGTGGGACTTGGATTTTACTATTGAGTGCTGTTCTTAGATCTACCAGGCAGCTGTTATCTTGTGTTAGGGAGCTGTTATCTGGTTACCTTCCCATTGTTCTTTTGTTTGGCTGCTGGGGGGAAATGGGAGGGGGTGATATCAGTCCAACTTGCAGTACAGCAGTAAAGAGTGACTGAAGTTTATCAGAGCACAAGTCACATGACTGGGGGCAGCTGGGAAATTGACAAAATGTTTAGCCCCATGTCAGATTTCAAAATTGAAAATAAAAAAATCTGTTTGCTCTTTTGAGAAATGGATTTCAGTGCAGAATTCTGCTGGAGCAGCACTATTAACTGATGTGTTTTTAAAAAAAAAACATGTTTTCTGATGACAGGATCCCTTTAAGCAATAACACATTATCTGAAACTAAATCTTTTTATGTGCAAAAACAAATGCTATTTCCAGGGGGGAGGTGTAATAAATCTCGAATATTCAAGGGGTTTTTTGTTTTTTTTTTAACCTGAAAATTTGAGTTTTGACCAAAAAAGACAACTCGAACCCTAATAAATCTGCCTTACAGTCAAATGCAATGAAAGGAAAATGATATGAAATGTAAAAAACACAAATTAGCTGATACTATTTGCCTTTACCTCCCCTCCTGAAACGCCACATTTAAAAGTGAACAAAGCCTAAAGTTTTCTTGCAGGAGCTGAAAGAAATTTCTCTGTTTCTTCATTTTGCCGCCACCATTTTAAAACCGTGGCATCACTTCCCTCCTGCAATACCTCACTAGTGTGCATGTGCTTCCTCCTGACCCTGTACATAACAGATAAGTACTACTATAGTTGATATAAACAAGCTGCTGTGTAGCCGTGGGGGCAGCCATTCAAGCACAGGATACACAGTGGATAACAGATAAGTACTACTATAGTTTATATAAACAAGCTGCTGTGTAGCCATGGGGGCAGCCATTCAAGCACAGGATACACAGTAGATAACAGATAAGTACTACTATAGTTGATATAAACAAGCTGCTGTGTAGCCATGGGGGCAGCCAGTCAAGCACAGGATACACAGTAAATAACAGATAAGTACTACTATAGTTTATATAAACAAGCTGCTGTGTAGCCGTGGGGGCAGCCATTCAAGCACAGGATACACAGTAGATAACAGATAAGTACTACTATAGTTGATATAAACAAGCTGCTGTGTAGCCATGGGGGCAGCCATTCAAGCACAGGATACACAGTAGATAACAGATAAGTACTACTATAGTTGATATAAACAAGCTGCTGTGTAGCCGTGGGGGCAGCCATTCAAGCACAGGATACACAGTGGATAACAGATAAGTACTACTATAGTTGATATAAACAAGCTGCTGTGTAGCCATGGGGGCAGCCAGTCAAGCACAGGATACACAGTAAATAACAGATAAGTACTACTATAGTTTATATAAACAAGCTGCTGTGTAGCCGTGGGGGCAGCCATTCAAGCACAGGATACACAGTAGATAACAGATAAGTACTACTATAGTTGATATAAACAAGCTGCTGTGTAGCCATGGGGGCAGCCATTCAAGCACAGGATACACAGTAGATAACAGATAAGTGCTACTATAGTTGATATAAACAAGCTGCTGTGTAGCCGTGGGGGCAGCCATTCAAGCACAGGATACACAGTGGATAACAGATAAGTACTACTATAGTTGATATAAACAAGCTGCTGTGTAGCCATGGGGGCAGCCAGTCAAGCACAGGATACACAGTAAATAACAGATAAGTACTACTATAGTTTATATAAACAAGCTGCTGTGTAGCCGTGGGGGCAGCCATTCAAGCACAGGATACACAGTGGATAACAGATAAGTACTACTATAGTTGATATAAACAAGCTGCTGTGTAGCCATGGGGGCAGCCAGTCAAGCACAGGATACACAGTAAATAACAGATAAGTACTACTATAGTTTATATAAACAAGCTGCTGTGTAGCCATGGGGCAGCCATTCAAGCACAGGATACACAGTAGATAACAGATAAGTACTACTATAGTTTATATAAACAAGCTGCTGTGTAGCCATGGGGCAGCCATTCAAGCACAGGATACACAGTAGATAACAGATAAGTACTACTATAGTTTATATAAACAAGCTGCTGTGTAGCCATGGGGGCAGCCATTCAAGCACAGGATACACAGTAGATAACAGATAAGTACTACTATAGTTTATATAAACAAGCTGCTGTGTAGCCATGGGGACAGCCATTCAAGCACAGGATACACAGTAGATAACAGATAAGTACTACTATAGTTTATAGAAACAAGCTGCTGTGTAGCCATGGGGGCAGCTATTCAAGCACAGGATACACAGTAGATAACAGATAAGTACTACTATAGTTTATATAAACAAGCTGCTGTGTAGCCGTGGGGGCAGCCATTCAAGCACAGGATACACAGTAGATAACAGATAAGTACTACTATAGTTGATATAAACAAGCTGCTGTGTAGCCATGGGGGCAGCCATTCAAGCACAGGATACACAGTAGATAACAGATAAGTACTACTATAGTTGATATAAACAAGCTGCTGTGTAGCCGTGGGGGCAGCCATTCAAGCACAGGATACACAGTGGATAACAGATAAGTACTACTATAGTTGATATAAACAAGCTGCTGTGTAGCCATGGGGGCAGCCAGTCAAGCACAGGATACACAGTAAATAACAGATAAGTACTACTATAGTTTATATAAACAAGCTGCTGTGTAGCCGTGGGGGCAGCCATTCAAGCACAGGATACACAGTAGATAACAGATAAGTACTACTATAGTTGATATAAACAAGCTGCTGTGTAGCCATGGGGGCAGCCAGTCAAGCACAGGATACACAGTAAATAACAGATAAGTACTACTATAGTTTATATAAACAAGCTGCTGTGTAGCCATGGGGCAGCCATTCAAGCACAGGATACACAGTAGATAACAGATAAGTACTACTATAGTTTATATAAACAAGCTGCTGTGTAGCCATGGGGCAGCCATTCAAGCACAGGATACACAGTAGATAACAGATAAGTACTACTATAGTTTATATAAACAAGCTGCTGTGTAGCCATGGGGGCAGCCATTCAAGCACAGGATACACAGTAGATAACAGATAAGTACTACTATAGTTTATATAAACAAGCTGCTGTGTAGCCATGGGGGCAGCCATTCAAGCACAGGATACACAGTAGATAACAGATAAGTACTAAGTACTAAGAATTATTGTTATTGTTGTCCTGAGGGTGAGTATATTAGGGAGGTAATTTCTGGTGAAGCTGTATGAGGCACAGGGGAGACATACTGTACATAGTTACATAATAAAATTGGGTTGAAAAAAGCCAAAGTCCATCAAGTCCAACCCCTCCAAATGAAAACCCAGCCCCATACACACACCCCTCCCTACTGTCACATAAATGATATATCCCCATATCTATACTAACTATAGAGTTTAGTATCACAATAGCCTTTGTATTATGTCTGTCCAAGAAATCATCCAAGTCCCTCTTATAGTCATTAACTGAATCATCACCCGGCAGTGCATTCCCCAACCTCACTGTCCTCACTGTGATGAACCCCCTACTCTGTTCCTTTAAATGAAACTTCTTTTCCTCTAGTCTGAAGGGGGGCTCTGGTCTGATGATCATCTTTATGGGTAAAAAGGTCCCCTGCTATTTGTCTATAATGTCCTCTAATGTACTTGTAAAGTCTAATCATGTCCCCTCACAAGCGCCTTTTTTCCCCCAGAGAAAACAACCCCAACCTTGTCAGTCTACCCTCATAATTTAACTCTTCCCTCCCTCTAACCAGTTTAGTTGCACTTAGTTTCTGCACTCTCTCCAGCTCATTTATATCCCTCTTAAGGACTGGAGTCCAAAACTGCCCCCATACTCCAGATGAGGCCTCACCAGGGACCTATAAAGAGACACAATTAGGTTTCATCCCTTGAGTTAATGCCCTTTTTTATACAAGAACTTTATTTGCTTTAGTAGCCACAGAATGACACTGCCCAGAATTAGACAACTTGTTATCTACAAAGACCCCAAGATCCTTCTCATTTAAGGAAACTCCCAACACATTGCCATTTAGTGTATAACTTGCATTTAGATTATTTTTGCCAAAGTGCATAACCTGCATTTATCAACATTGAACCTCATTTTCCAGTTTGCTGCCCAGTTTTCCAGTTTAGACAAATCACTGTGCAAAGTGTCAGCATCCTGCATGGAACCTATAGTTCTGCACAATTTAGTCTCATCTGCAAAAATAGAAACAGTACTTTCAATGGCCACCTCCAGGTCATTAATAAACAAGTTGAAAAGCAAGGGACCTAGTACAGAGCCCTGCGGTACTCCACTAACAACACTGGTCCAATTAGAAAATGTTCCATTTACCACCACTCTTTGTAGTCTATCTTTTAGCCAGTTCTCTATCCAGGTACAAATACTATGTTCCAGGCCAACATTCCTTCATTTAACCAGTAACCTTCTGTGTGGCACTGTATCAAATGCTTTAGCAAAGTCTAAGTAAATCACATCCACTGCCATCCCAGAATCAAGGTCTCTACTTACCTTCTCATAAAAAGAAATTAAGTTAGTCTGGCAAGATCTATTACGCATAAAACCATGCTGGCACAAACTCATAGTATTATGATTTGCTATGAAGTCCAGTATCTTATCCTTTATTAACCCTTCGAAAAGCTTTCCTACCACTGACGTCAGACTAACTGGCCTATAGTTTTGAGGCTGAGAACGGGATCCTTTTTTGAATAGAGGCACCACATTAGCAATTCGCCAGTCTCTCGGCACTATGCCAGATCTCAATGAATCCTGAAAAATTAAGTAAAGAGGTTTGGCAATCACAGAGCTAAGCTCGCTAATTACCCTGGGATGAATACCATCTGGCCCCCGACCTTTGTTAATCTTAACATGTTCTAGTCTCTTTTGAATTTCTTCATGTGTGAACCATGCATCATTAGTTGTATTACTAGAATTGGGACTATTAAGAAGGAAACCTTCACTTACTGGTTCCTCATTTGTGTAGGCAGATGAAAAATATGAGTTCAGAATCTGCGCTTTTTTTTTGTTCTCATCAACCATCTGACCCCCCTATGATATTAAAGGTGCCACCCCATCCTGCTTAATTTTTTTTACTATTAACATATTTAAAAAATAATTTTACATTTTTTTTACTGCTTGCTGCAATATCCTTTTCTATAGCAATTTTAGCTTGCCTTATAGCTTCTTTGCATGATTTATTGGCCTCCTTGTACCTTATAAATGTTTCGGCTGTACCAGTAACTTGAAAGCCTTAAAAGCAGGTCTTTTCTTACCCACCTCAACACCAACGCTTCTGTTGAACCAAAAAGGTTTTGCTTTGCAACGACTTTTAACATCCATTGATTTAGTGTAGGCAGTTTCAGAATTGCGTGCTTTCTCATTTTTGTTTTGTAAAAAGAGGGCGGGGAAAGGTTTTCTGTTCGGGACTCTGGAAAATAAAAAGAGAACTTTAGGGAAAAAAAAAAAAAAAAAAAAAAAACGTTCCTTGCTTACAAGTGGAATATACTGACAAGTAGATTTATTATAAAGACTTCCCATTTTTGATCTGTGTTTAACCCTGTGAAAAGCATTTCCCACTTAATATGTTGCAGAGATGCCCTTATACTGTCACAGTTTGCACGTCTGAAATGTAGTGTTTTAGTTGGTCCCTTATAGAATTGCTTCTGTAACAGAATCTCAAAGGAGACCATGTTATGATCACTATTCCCTAAATGCCCCTCACCCACACAAATGTTAGAGATGAGTTCAGTATTATTAGTTATTACAAGGTCCGTACATGCAATAAAGAGACATACTGTACATGCAATAAAGAGACATACTGTACATTCAGTAAAGAGACATACTGTTCATTCAGTAAAGAGACATACTGTTCATTCAATAAAGAGATATACTATACATGTAATAAAGAGACATACTGTACATGCAATAAAGAGACATACTGTACATTCAGTAAAGAGACATACTGTTCATTCAGTAAAGAGACATACTGTTCATTCAATAAAGAGATATACTATACATGTAATAAAGAGACTTACTGTACATGCAGTAAAGAGACATACTGTACATGTAATAAAGAGATATACTGTACATTAAATAAAGTGATATACTGTATATGCAATAAAGAGACATACCGTATATACTCAAGTATAAGCCGAGTTTTTCAGCATCCAAAATGTGTTGAAAAAGTCTACCTCGTCTTATACTCGAGTCAGTGGGCAGTAGCTGAGATTGCAGTCACTTTTAATCATTCCTATAACAACAGTTCACTTGGGGAGAGACTGCAATATACCACAATGCCCTCTGTTGGTTATATGAAAGAATAACAGCAGGGCCGGAACTAGGGGTAGGCAGAGTAGGCACGTGACTAGGGCGCAAAGATGGAAGGGCGCCAGGCACGTACATACTCCTACCCCTAGTCCGGTCCCTTCTCTGCCGACCACCCATCTGTGCTAGTACGCAAACGCATGCGTTAATTTGCGCATGCGCAGAAGCGTCTATGCGCTGAAGAGTCTTTTCGCGCGCAACTAGCCGGCGCAGCAGCCGGGAAGAGTGCCTAGGGCACCTGCCCGGCTTGGCCCGGCTCTGAATAACAGTGCGCCCTCTGTTGGTTATATGAAAGAATAACAGTAACTGCAATATCACACAGCGCCATCTGTTGGTTATATGAAAGAATAACAGTGACTGCAATATCACACAGCGCCCTCTGTTGGTTATACGAAAGATTAACAGTGATGGCAATATCACACAGCTCCCTCTGTTGGTTATATGAAAGAATAACAGTGACTGCAATATCACACAGCGCCATCTGTTGGTTATATGAAAGAATAACAGTGACTGCAATATCACACAGCGCCATCTGTTGGTTATATGAAAGAATAACAGTGACTGCAATATCACACAGTGCCCTCTGTTGGTTATATGAAGGATTAACAGTGACTGCAATATCACACAGCGCCCTCTGTTGGTTATATGAAGGATTAACAGTGACTGCAATATCACACAGCGCCCTCTGTTGGTTATATGAAAGATTAACAGTGATGGCAATATCACACAGCGCCCTCTGTTGGTTATATGAAAGAATAACAGTGACTACAGTATCACACAGCGCCCTCTGCTGGTTTTTACGAAAGATTAACAGTGATGGCAATATCACACAGCTCCCTCTGTTGGTTATATGAAAGAATAACAGTGACTGCAATATCACACAGTGCCCTCTGTTGGTTATATGAAGGAATAACATTGACTGCAATATCACACAGCGCCCTCTGCACATGGTAGTGGGACAGTGGGACAATGCACACAGTAATCCGTTTGGCAATTCTCTGTCACCATCAACTTTGCAAAGAAGTCCGGTTGATTGCTGGGGGGGTCGATTTGGCAGAATGTGCGCTGCTGGGAGACAGGGCTGTAATTGTGTCTAGGCTTATACTAGAGTCAATAAGTTTTCCCAGTTTTCGTAGGTAAAATTAGGTACCTCGGCTTATACTCGGGTCGGCTTATACTCGAGTATATACGGTACTGTTCATGCAATAAAGAGACAAACTGTACATGTAATAAAGAGACATACTGTACATGTAATAAAGAGACATACTGTACATGCAGTAAAGAGACAAACTGTACATGTAATAAAGAGACATACTGTACATGTAATAAAGAGACATACTGTACATGCAGTAAAGAGACAAACTGTACATGTAATAAAGAGACATACTGTACATGTAATTAAGAGACATACTGCACATGTAATTAAAAGACATACTGTACATGTAATTAAGATAAACTGTACATGTAATAAAAAGATATACTGTACTTGTAATTAAGAGACATATTGTACATGAAATAAAGTGATATACTGTATATGCAATAAAGAGACATACTGTTCATGAAATAAAGAGACATACTATACATGTAATAAAGAGATATACTGTACATATAATAGAGATATACTGTACATATAATTAAGAGACATACTGTACATGTAATAAAAAGACATACTGTACATGTAATAAAGAGATATACTGTACATGTAATTTAGAGACATACTGTACATGTAATAAAAATACATACTGTACATGTAATTAAGGGACATACTGTACATATAATAAAACGATATACTGTACATGTAATAAAGAGACAAGACACCAGAGCTTGAGTGGAGGGAGGCCGCCACAGAATTAATTATAACATAATAAAGTTTTAACAGCAAATTCATGAATGGCAAATAAATGAGCACATACGTGAATCTGTATTTATGGCAATGACCTCACCAGCCTCAGTCCATTTAACTGGATCCCTATCACTATCCCTGAATGAGTTGTACTGGCTGATACATTAGATAGGTACAAGAAAGGGTCGGATGCTTTATTCACCAGTAGCTCCTCCCAGCAGACAGGAGGGAGCCAATGAGATTAGAGGAGGGAAAGGGGTGTTACAGGGAGAGCTGGGAAGTGAATCAGAGGTACAGGCTGATACATTAGATAGGTACAAGGTAGGGTTGGATGCTTTATTCACCAGTAGCTCCTCCCAGCAGACAGGAGGGAGCCAATCATATTAGTGTAAAGATGTTCCATGTTAATGAGGAAAAATTCTGATTTATCCAGATCATGATATACAGTACCTAGTAGAATTAAGTCAAAGGCAACTGGACATTTAGAGTTTTTCACCGCTCATCCAAGTGGCTTGTTCCCCACGAGCGCATGCTCACCTGCACCAGAGCTGTACTCCTAATTTTTTGCCACCCTAGACCCAGACCTTTGTGGCCTCACCACAAATCCAGGCCTGACAATCAACACTTAACTTCATGACATTCTTGCTGATACCTAGTGTCAGACATGAGAATAGCTAGGTCATGGTTAAATACAATGGGAAGAGTAAAAACAATACCTGTCCCAAAGCAGGTCCATTCTGAAGTGCTGGCTCCATCTCAAAGCTCAGAATCAGGCATATGTGTTTCCTCCAGTACCGCTGCTCCAGAGGGTCATCAAGAAAGTGAACCAAGACAGAGCCAAGGTAATTGCAATTATACCAAGTTGGCCCAGAAGTCCTGGTACACGGAATTGTTACGTCTTTCCCAGAACAAAATTTGGATTCTTCCATTGAAAGAGAATGTGATTTCACAGGGGAAGATTAGGTTTCCAGAAATACAGAGGCTCAAATTGACGGCATGGTTGTTGAACGCTCGACATTGTTAAAGCAAGGTTTGTCTGAAGAAGTGGTTGATACCTTACTATCAGCAAGAAAAAAATCTGGAAAATGTTTGCCAAATGGTGTATTCAAAAGAATCAAGTGCCTTTGGAGGTGAATATTCCTCAAATTTTACAATTTTTAAATGAAGGTTTTGAGAAAGGCCTACAACCCAACATGTTAAAGGTTCAGGTCTCAGCATTATCAGCTCATCTGAATTTAAGATTGTCTGCGGATATATTAGTAAAAAGATTTCTGAGAGACATTTCCAGGTTAAGACCAAGTGTGAAATCCTTTGTTCCCACATGGGACCTTAATTTGGTCCTTAATAAGCTGTGCTCTACACCCTTTGAACCACTGGATGAGGTTTCACTTAAAATGCTTACTTTAAAAGTTATCTTCTTAACTGCAATAACTTCAGCAAGAAGGATTGGCGAAATCCAAGCATTAGGAGCTTCTGAACCTTATACGATGTTTCTTCAAGATAAAGTATGTTTAAGAACTTTACCCTCTTTTGTGCCAAAAATACCATCTTCATGGTGTGTTAATGCAGAAATAAATCTGCCAACTTTTTTTCAAGAACCAAAATGCCAAGGTGAGGAGATTCTTCATAATCTAGATCTGAAGAGGTGCTTAAAGGGGAAGGAAACCTAGTCGGCGTAAACCCCCCACCCCCCTCCCGTGTATTGCCCACCCTCCCTCCTCCCCCCTGGCCTACCCGTCCCGCTGGGCAAATGCCCCTAACTTGTTACTTACCCTTCTGCGCAGGTCCAGTCCAGGGAGTTCACTGACGACATCTTCTTCCACGTGATCTTCTTCCTGCTTTGACCTGTGCATGCGCAGTAGGATCATTTTGCCGGTACGGATCTACTGAGCATGCACGTGACTTTTGGCGCATGCGCAGTAGATCGTACCGGCGAAATGATCCTACTGCGCATGCGCCAAAACGCCGTTCACAGCAGGAAGAAGATCACGTGGAAGAAGATGTCGTCGGTGAACTCCCTGGACTGGACCTGCACAGAAGGGTAAGTAACAAGTTAGGGGCATTTGCCCAGCGGGACGGGTAGGCCAGGGGGGAGGAGGGAGGGTGGGCAACAAACGGGAGAGGGGGTTGGGGGGTTTGCGCCGACTAGGTTTCCTTCCCCTTTAAGCATTTACTTGGAAAGAACAAAATCTTTCAGAGATTCAATTCATTTATTCATTCTCTTTTCCGGAAAGAACAAGGGAAAGAAAGCTTGAAAAGCTTCCATTGCAAGATGGCTTAAGGAGTTTATTAAGTTATCATACAAATTGGATGATAAGGAGCCACCTGAATTTGTGAGAGCTCACTCTACGAGAGGAGTCGCTACCTCATGGGCAGAAAGATGTTACGCATCTCCTCAAGATATATGTAAAGCAGCCACTTGGTCAAGTTTACATACGTTTGCCAAACATTACAAACTAGACATCTTGTTGGCAAAAGATACGGCTTTTGGCAGCAAAGTTCTACAAGCAGCACTTCCTGAGGCTACTCTACCCCACCCGCATTTGGGAAGCCAGCAAATTCCCTTGGTGTGCTGCCTGTAGGACGTAATGGAAGTAGAAAATCGGTATACTTACCACTGAAATTTTCCTTTCCATTAGTCCATAAGGCACCACAGATATCCCTCCCAAAATTAAATATTACAGCATAATGTTGTAGTGTTGTTCTTATGATAGAGCTATGAAAATAACATGCAGGGAGAGGGGTGTTCTGGGGTTTTAAAGTCTGCTAATTAAAAATTTATGCTACCTGTCCTATCAGGAGAGACATCGGAGTTAACCCTTGGTGTGCTGCCTTACGGACTAATGGAAAGGAAAATTTCAGTGGTAAGTATACCAATTTTCTACATATCTAATATAGTTAGATCATGGGTAAACATGTTTTTTTTCAAAACGCATCAGTTAATAGTGCTGCTCCAGCAGAATTCTGCACTGAAATCCATTTCTCAAAAGAGCAAACCGATTTTTTTATATTCAATTTTGAAATCTGACATGGGGCTAGACATTTTGTCAATTTCCCAGCTGCCCCTGGTCATGTGACTTGTGCCTGCACTTTAGGAGAGAAATGCTTTCTGGCAGGCTGCTGTTTTTCCTTCTGAATGTAACTGAATGTGTCTCAGTGGGACCTGGATTTTACTATTGAGTGCTGTTCTTAGATCTACCAGGCAGCTGTTATCTTGTGTTAGGGAGCTGTTATCTGGTTACCTTCCCATTGTTCTGTTGTTTGGCTGCTGGGGGGGAAAAGGGAGGGGGTGATATCAGTCCAACTTGCAGTAAAGAGTGATTGAAGTTTATCAGAGCACAAGTCACATGACTGGGGGCAGCTGGGAAATTGACAATATGTCTAGCCCCATGTCAGATTTCGAAATTGAATATAAAAAAAATCTGTTTGCTATTTTGAGAAATGGATTTCAGTGCAGAATTCTGCTGAATTAATTTTGAATTTTTTTCCCCATGTCATGTGCTTGTGCCTGTACAAGCGACTATAAAGGGGCCACATGGGACATAACTGTTCAGTGAGTTTGTAATTGATCCTCAGCATTCAGCTCAGATTCAAAAGCAACAGTTATGTCCCACGTGACCTCCCCTCAAGTCTCTGATTGGTTATTGCCTGGTAACGAATCAGTGGAAACCAAGAGAGCTGAAAAGCAGGAAGTAGTGTTCTGGCTATTATGTTACACATCCACTCACTCCAGCCTTTATTCATTACATTTTTGCCTAACTAACTATATTAGATACATTTTTATTATGCATTTTTATTATTTACCCAGTTTTTGTTTTTATGCTGACCTGTTCCTTTAAAAATAACTTCACAGGTGTATGAACCAGGAGAAACATTATGGATAAGAGACTCAACCAGGCAAAGAGGTGTTTGTCCTAAACTATGAAAGTCAGACAGATGTTGATTGGTGGGTTTAAAAAACTTGTTGGATCGGGGACCACATTGGTTCGTTGATATGGCCCTTGTCTGATCACCTGTATTCTGCTCTTCGTGATCCAATTGTTAGGCCCTAGGGCTCATGATCAGATCAGCCTGATATCGGCCACCTCAAGGAGGACATATTGGGGAGAGATCTGCTCATTTGGCATCATCTCCCTGTGTATGGCCACCTTTAGTCCTGTGTCTGTTCCTTTATTATCTGCCGGGAGTGGGAGTAAGTTGTAACAATTTGGGCATCATTTACTAACCTGGGCAACGTTTTGCAGCTACTGATTCCCAGGTGACATTTAGTAGCAGTTTGTGTCAGGGACAATCATGGGGAATTCTGGGAAGGAATGTGACACTGGGGTAAAAACACACATCAGAATGATTGCACCTGATTGGATGAGCTTTTTGTATTGTGGCAGGAGACTAGTTACACATCACATATACAGAAGATGGGCAGGTAAGTATTTTCCAGACTCTCATTACTCCTCCAGGAACAGAGCTTGCACTCCATAATGTGAATATTTAATTTAATCCTTTGAGAGACACTTCAGTGACGTCAATGAAAATGAGATTGGTTGCTATTGGCAACATCACTGGTGCAATGTGGCGTCTGTCCTTTACTTCTTAGTACATTAAAGCCCAATAACTTGTTTCTATGGCCAGTGTTGAATCAGCTGAATGTGAAGGAGGATGAGTTTCAAAACAGATTCTAAACTTCCAAAGGTTCATTTAAGAGCACAAGTACAATGGGCCAAACAGGTGGGATTTGATATGTTTTTTACCTACAATTCAGTGTTTTACCATCATTTTAGATAAACATTGCAGCAGCATGAGGGGCTACTGACTGACCAGCTGGTTTCATTAGCCTCAGGTGATTTATCAGTAGCCCCAGGCTAGTCAGTCTCTCAGGGGCTCTGAGTCACACAGAGGGAGATCTGGCAACTTGACACATTGAAGTCTATGTATCTGTACACACACAGTTACCTGCTCTGTCCAATTGCTGCTGTTGTGTTTTTGCTGAACTGTTGTTGAAAGCTATTTTTGTTGTTAGAATTGTTTTTAGAATAAAACCGCCATTATTTTTCAACCTGTTGCTGCCTGCTGAAATAAAAGCAATTTTACTTAAAGGGATACTGTCATGGAAAAAAATTTTTTTTTCAAAATGAATCAGTTAATAGTGCTGCTCCAGCAGAATTCTGCACTGAAATCCATTTCTCAAAAGAGCAAACAGATTTTTTTTTATTCAATTTTAAAATCTGACATGGGGCTAGACATATTGTCAATTTCCCAGCTGCCCCAAGTCATGTGACTTGTGCTCTGATAAACTTCAGTCACTCTTTACTGCTGTACTGCAAGTTGGAGTGATATCCCCCCCCAGCAGCCAAACAAAAGAACAATGGGAAGGTAACCAGATAACCGCTCCCTAACACAAGATAACAGCTGCCTGGTAGATCTAAGAACAACACTCAATAGTAAAATCCAGGTCTCACTGAGACACATTCAGTTACATTGAGAAGGAAAAACAGCAGCCTACCAGAAAGCATTTCTCTCTTAAAGTGCAGGCACAAGTCACATGACTGGGGGCAGCTGGGAAATTGACAATATGTCTAGCCCCATGTCAGATTTTAAAATTGAATATAAAAAAAATCTGTTTGCTCTTTTGAGAAATGGATTTCAGTGCAGAATTCTGCTGGAGCAGCACTATTAACTGATGTGTTTTGAAAAAAATATGTGTCCCTTTAAGAGACTTTTGCTGTCCTGAACCTTACTCTGTGGGAACCTGCCAGGAATATCAACATGTTGATAGCAGTGCCTGTCTGTTCTCTTCTATGCACTGCTGGTCCTGACTACATAAAAACAATTGTAATCAGCTTTCCTCCAGCCAAGAGTTACATTGTTTCAGGAGTCAGAGCCAGCAGTGCAGAGAAGAGAAAGGAACAGGCAGACAGTGGCAGACAGACCAAGCCACACAATCAAAGTCTGAAATTGTGGATTTAGCGAGTACAAATTAAGTGGCGTGTACATTGCCGGCTTGGACTGCTATTTTACAGGTGCAGCTCCAGCTATGGGGACCTCGGACACAACCTGAAAAGGGGGTCCCAGGGCAGGTGGGACACATGGGAGCCATAGAGAGGCAAAAAAAGGTGAATGATGGGTTCCTACAGGGAATTAAATGACAGTTCCAGCAACACAAACATCTGAACTATGACAATTATCAGTATAAGGGTAGAACTCCACAAGCGTCCCAGGTGAGAATTACATTACATCCGATACGACACGACAGTTGGATGTGGACACAGTAAGCTGCGTCTTCATCTGACAGTGGGACGTGTAATTGTTACATACGACTTTTCATTCAGTACAATTATATGGGCACTGTCACTTTAAATATATCACATTTGTATATACGTTTCATGTAGATATTTATAATTATTAATGTATTTTTGCATTTACTAAGATGTTCATGAATAGGGCCATCGTATGAATTATGGGGTAGGATTCGATATGATATGACACATGATTTAGAGCACGTAGTCACTTTAATATATACATATGATTGGCCTCTGAATTATAATATATGCTTAACTGTACACTATTTTGATTTAAAATTCCACTTATGGATATGGTCATGAGATGTATTATGGGATAAGAAATGACAGGATATGTCACATGACTTTGAGTGCATGTTTTTTAATGTTGGTCACATGATTTTTTAATATGATATTAAAGGAAAACTATACCCCCAAAATGAACACTTAAGCAACAGATAGTTTACATCATATTAAGTGCCATATTAAAGAATCTTACCAAACTGGTCTATATATTTAAGTAAATCTTGCCCTTTTACATCTCTTGCCTTGAGCCACCATTTCGTGATGGTCTCTGTGCTGCCTCAGAGATCACCTGACCAGAAATACTGCAACTCTAACTGTAACAGGAAGAGATCACCTGACCAGAAATACTGCAGCTCTAACTGTAACAGGAAGAGATCACCTGACCAGAAATACTGCAGCTCTAACTGTAACAGGAAGAAGTGTTGAAGCAAAAGCCAGATCTCTGTCTGTTAATTGGCTCATGTGACCTAAGAAGTATAGTTTGTTTGATTTGTTGTGTGCACAGTGAATCCTACGATCCCAGGGGGCGGCCCTTATTTTTTAAAATGGCAAGTTTCTATTTATGATTACCCAATGGCACATACTACTAGAAAAGTATATTATTATGAAAATGGTTTATTTACATGAAGCAGGGTTTTACATATGGGCTGTTATATGCAATATCTTTTTATAGAGACCTACATTGTTTAGGGGGTATAGTTTTCCTTTAATTGAACACTGCCCACACTTTAATATTGCACTATAGCACTTTCAAGCCATATGAACTATGTTTTTATAAAGTATATTGAATGATTTTGTCCTGGTCTGTTAACCCTCTGGGTCACTGTATTATGGTATCTGTTTGGGATGATGTAAACAATGGCGTTACATGCAGCAGTAGTTGCTTAGCAACGAGGTAAACAGACACGCATGCTTCCTGTTTGAATATGCGCAGTATCAATGAGAATATAGTGACGTCACATACCCGGAAATTATAGGAAGCGTGCGAACCAAGCGTCCAGTTAGTGATTGAATAGGGTACTTATACCTCTACCAATCTCGGTAAGAATCAGAATCCCCTTGACAAAGGCCTTGGTGCCGAAACGTTGGGGCCATTCTCATTTTTCTGGTGTATCCGCTCCTTGCTGATATCTTGCTTGCTATGTACAACTAATGGGTGGTTGATATTCTATGCTATTTTTAACATTGTATAAATTATGCCATGTGTTGTACGGCGTTGTCTATGTAAAATGCTTTTCTTTGCATAAAAGTAAAAACTATTTTTTCGAACCACCATCTCTCTAAATTGTATTTGTTTTGAGTGTGCAAACATGCAGATATAAAGTACCTTTAGTAACCACCAGGGGTCAGCAAAGTCCAAGATAATGTCTTCCCATAACACGGGCACTTCTCTATTCAGTGTGAGTGAGTAGGTGAGTGAGTAGGTGAGTGAGTTGGTGAGTGAGTGTAGGAGGGGACAATCCCGTCTCTCTGGCCAAGTTCTTGATGACTCAGTACAATATCCCTTCAAAATGTTTATTTCAACTTACACTTATTTTAATTTCCTCCCAAAATGACTCACCTGGGGTTTTCTTGCTTTGGCTATAATTGGCCCCTCTTTCATTACCAAACTGTCCCTGAGTTACATGCTAATACATGTGAAAGAAACAAATGTGCAAAGTGTTAAAGTGAAATATAAAAAAAGAATGTGCTTTCTGAATCAGATAGATTTTTAGGGTCTTTGTTGGGTTCTTTATCTGCACTGGGTGCCACATTCATAGGCACAGGGGTACCAACCCTGCCTGAACCTCACTGACACCCTTTGCTCAATTTCCCTTGTGTCCCTCATTTGTGCCCAAGAAACGTCTTTTCTGCCTACCCCTAGTTTTGACCCTGATCACCTTTTGTCCCATATAATTGGCTCTTTGCAGTTTTAGAAGTTTTTTCCCAGCAGAATAGAAATGTCTCTACAGACAGTACTGGATTTAAATACATTTTCCTTAAAAGTCCAGCACCAGGAAAAGGGGTGTGGTGGGGGGTGGATCAGTGCAGATGGGAAGTGGGGTAAAGGAGCAGCCCCTGCCTCCAGTTATGCCAACCCCAACTTTTTCAAAATCCAACTTTTGACCCAAGAGCTGGAGACAGTGGACAGAGAACGTTTCTCTTAATAAACCTCTCCATCTGTGGAGAAACTTCTTTAATAACTGTTGTCTCCATCTGCTGGGATTGTTCTGCTCTTGAAGCCACTTATACTCTTCCGAGAAGCTTGGAGAATCTCCGCTTCCAGAGAGGCTCCAAGTATCTCAGTGCTGTGTCCTCCTGATCAGAAGTTGTCTCCTGCTATTGCCTCATGTGGGGTCACTGACTTAGGCAGTTGAAAGGCTACAAATACCCAAATAATGAGTAACAAAAACGTCCCCCTCTTTTTTTCAACCACACTTGGTTCCATCTGCTGAGAAGCTTCTACTCTCACTTCTGCCTCCAACTTGTGAGCAACCGTCACTCGCACTCCTGTGTCTCACTCCACAGCCGAGCCGCACTCAATTCCCAAACACTTGTCAACTTTTTTTTATCACCAGCTCCTTCTCCTAAAAAGCTTTTGTTGTCTCCCCTTTCTCCATCTTCTGAGAATATTATTTTCTTACCAGTGTGTCTGGAGCCTGAGGAAATTCTTCTGACTTTTTCCTCTGTCCTCAACACCATCTCATAAGATCTTTTCACTCTCATCATCTCCATCTTTTGAGAGTCTTCTGCCCTCGTTTCGTTCTCCCGAGAAACTTCAGCCAACCCTTTAAAAGCCTTTACCTCACACTGTCTCCATCCGCTAAGCAACTTTCGCCATTGCTACTGTCTCTTTAAACCAATAGAGATCCCTCTTTTAATAAATGACTAAAATGAATAACTTCATTCACATAAATGAGAGATTTAGTTGATGTTTGTAGAAACCACCCTGATTAAAATAGAGAATTGTAAAGTAGAAAATGAAAAGATGGGGGGGGGCAACCCAAAGAAACTTCTATCTAATGTTTGGGGATCTACAATTTCCCTCAGTCACTCATTGCTACTGTTCATCACTTAAAGGGGAACTACAACGAAAATGTAATATAAGCTTCATCATATTGAAATAATACATTTTCTAAATACAATCAATTAAATATTCTGCATTGTTTCTGAAATAATCAAGTTTATGTTCACTATTCCTCTCTCAGCATCTGTTTCTCTTCATTCTCTCTTCATGCAGCAGTTGGGTGTCAGATATTCACTGACAGTTACATCCAATATATCTTATAGGGGGGCTCCTTTTGCCTAGAAGATGTATTAGAGGTCACTCTATTAAACTCACCAGACATCATGTCTCTCTACATGCAGGATTTGTGCAAAAGGCAGTTATTTTGTTACATTTTGTTTGTACTGGAATCAGTTATTTGAGTGACCTCTAATACATCTGCTAGGAAAGGAGCCCCCCTATAAGATATATTGGATGTAACTGTCAGTGAATATCTGACACCCAACTGCTGCATGAAGAGAGAATGAAGAGAAACAGATGCGGAGAGAGGAATAGTGAACATAAACTTGATTATTTCAGAAACAATGCAGAATATTTAATTGATTGTATTTAGAAAGTTTCTTATTTCAGTGTGATGAAGCTTATATTGCATTTTCATTTTGGCGATAGTTCCCCTTTAAAGGAGAACTAAACCCTAAATTGTGAATATGAGTAAAAATGTCATATAGTGAACTTATTGCAGGAGGCTAAAGTTTGAGCTTGTCAATAGCAGCAATGATCCAGGACTTCAAACTTGTCACAGGGGGTCACCATCTTGGAAAGTGTCTGTGACACTCACATGCTCAGTGGGCTCTGATTGGCTGTTGAGAAGCTAAGCTTAGGGCTCGTCACTAATTATCCATCAGAAAATGAGCTTCCCTGGCTGTAATATAAGCTGATGCTACAGGTTTGCTGATTATTCAATTCTGATGCTAATTGCACTGGTTTCTGTGCTGCCATGTAGTAATTATGTGTATTAATTACTAATCAGCCTTATATTGTGACATTTCTATTCTATGTGTACTGTATATTGTGAGTGGCTCCCTAAGCTCAGTAAGTGACAGCAGCACAGAGCATGTGAATCAGTGAATCAGCAGAAAAGAAGATGGGGAGCTACTGGGGCATCTTTGGAGACACAGATCTTTATTGCTAAAGGGCTGTGGTTGCCTTGGGCTGGTACACAAGCACAAAACATCATGTACAACATTTCTACCTACTTCTTCACTTAAGCTTTAGTTCTCCTTTACGAAGCTTATACTTCCCCCATGGTTTCCTGAAGAACTTTCAATGTTCCATCTCCAAAGAACTTCTAACCACAAGAGTCAATCTCATCATCTGCCTCCTGAGAAGCTTCCGCCATTGTCTCCTCCTCTCCACGCGGACGCGCACCATCAGTTCTGGGAGACAATTTCTCACTGATACAGAAAGAACAAGGCTGAAAATAACTTGACATCTGAATCTCAGACTTCCCTTCATCTGAATCTGTAGGTGCGGGGGGGGGGGGGGGTTCTAGAGAAAGACACATGACGAGACAGTCTGGAGTTACACCGGTGCTTAAAAGGTTCAGAAACCCAACTTTGGCCTTATAAAAGGAAAGATGATTTAATTGGGAAATATATCGCATGTATAAAGGGGAAGTTCCTTGTATTTGCAGAAGCTGCACTGAAACAATTGTGCAACTTGGAATATAGTTTTTCCTTCTTACTTTAAAATTATCAATTAATTCTTCCTCTCCAAAACAGAAACCTAAAGGGGAAGTCCAACTTAAACATAACATCTTACTTAAAGGGATCCTGTCATCGGAAAAAATGTTTTTTTCAAATCACATCAGTTAATAGTGCTACTCCAGCAGAATTCTGCACTGAAATCCATTTCTCAAAAGAGCAAACAGATTTTTTTATATTCAATTTTGAAATCTGACATGGGGCTAGAGACATATTGTCAATTTCCCAGCTGCCCCTGGTCATGTGACTTGTGCCTGCACTTTAGGAGAGAAATGCTTTCTGGCAGGCTGCTGTTTTTCCTTCTCAATGTAACTGAATGTGTCTCAGTGGGACCTGGATTTTACTATTGAGTGTTGTTCTTAGATCTACAAGGCAGCTGTTATCTTGTGTTAGGGAGCTGTTATCTGGTTACCTTCTCATTGTTCTGTTGTTTGGCTGCTGGGGGGAAAAAGGGAGGGGTGATATCAGTCCAACTTGCAGTACAGCAGTAAAGAGTGACTGAAGTTTATCAGAGCACAAGTCACATGACTTGGGGCAGCTGGGAAACTGACAATATGTCTAGCCCCATGTCAGATTTCAAAATTAAATATAAAAAAATCAGTTTGCTCTTTTGAGAAATGGATTTCAGTGCAGAATTCTGCTGGAGCAGCACTATTAACTGATTCATTTTGAAAAAAATCACGTTTTCCCATGACAGTATCTCTTTAATGAAAGTAAATTTAGTTCAAAGCTATTTTATCATTTGCACTTTTTCAGTGTCACGATGCTTTGCAACACTTCTCTAGATCTCCTGCACCAGTGGGATAATCCCACAGCATGGAAAACTGGCTAGTTGATTACAGCAACAATGCTTCACTGGTATATAAAGTCACAACCAGCAGTGCAAAGGAAAGACAGATACCTCTCTTCAGTTACACAGAACTATAAACCCAGTGAGAATGAGGAATGAATGGATATTGGGAAGTTGTATCAGGAGTCAGAAGCAGCAGTGCAGAGAAGAGAAAGGGACAGACACAATGACAGTTACACAGAACTATAAACCCAGTGAGAATGAGGAATGAATGGATATTGGGAAGTTGTATCAGGAGTCAGAAGCAGCAGTGCAGAGAAAGGGACAGACACAATGACAGTTACACAGAACTATAAACCCAGTGAGAATGAGGAATGAATGGATATTGGGAAGTTGTATCAGGAGTCAGAAGCAGCAGTGCAGAGAATGAGGAATGAATGGATATTGGGAAGTTGTATCAGGAGTCAGAAGCAGCAGTGCAGAGAAAGGGACAGACACAACGACAGTTACACAGAACTATAAACCCAGTGAGAATGAGGAATGAATGGATATTGGGAAGTTGTATCAGGAGTCAGAAGCAGCAGTGCAGAGAAGAGAAAGGGACAGACACAATGACAGTTACACAGAACTATAAACCCAGTGAGAATGAGGAATGAATGGATATTGGGAAGTTGTATCAGGAGTCAGGGGCAGCAGTGCAGAGAATGAGGAATGAATGGATATTGGGAAGTTGTATCAGGAGTCAGGGGCAGCAGTGCAGAGAATGAGGAATGAATGGATATTGGGAAGTTGTATCAGGAGTCAGAAGCAGCAGTGCAGAGAATGAGGAATGAATGGATATTGGGAAGTTGATTAGTTTTTCTGGTTCTTGTTCGTCACTATATCAGGGAGGATAGAGGAGACTGTGGGGTGACATGTTATTATATATATATATGTTTATCAGGGGTAAGTAGTTGGGAGCTGACTGTACTGAACTATAGAGAGAGAGAGAGAAATCCTTTTGTGCCACTGAGAGACATAAATCCCCTGTGAGACAGGTGTCGGGGGGTCAGTAAGATGGGGGGCACATCACTACATTTGTTTCCCCGGCACTTGTCTCCCAATTAAAGGGCCGGCAGGCATTGAACAAAACCCCAATGGACAGAATCACATACACTTGTTTTGGGGCTTTAAAGGATTTGTATGTGTTTGAAGAGAGCCACATCCATCGCTACGGAAAGATAAGTGGGACGACATTGTGTTGATGTGGTTCCTATTTTCTTTATGACAATTAGACTGAAAGCCGAGCAGAGAGGAAGCCGTGACCTCAATATCAGTTTGGGGAAGTGCGGGGGGTACACGTCACACTGGGTAACAAATTACACAGAGAGCTCCGGCTTCCCCAAACACTACTGCAGGGATGACACTGATTGGCTCACGGCCTCTCTGTACAACAGAAAAGAGATAATGGGGCTCATGTATATGGGGGTCACTGATCAATACTGCCAGCTGGGGGGCATCATCTCCCTATAGCAAAAGAGCAAAGGATGAGGTTCAGAGAAGACTGAACATGCACAATGTATGGGGGTAAGTGCTCCTTGGGGTGCAGCTCTTGGTGCCTCGCTCTGTATGTGGCTCTACTGGGTTATAGTGGGTCCAGGAGGGGATGTGGGTGCCCCAGCAGATTTACTGCAACAGGTTTATTTGGGGGGGCGGTTACACAACATGTCTTGGGCCCCTTCTCTTTATCAAGTGTACAATGAGCATAAACCCCTGTTCCTTTAAAAAGCACCCACTAAACACACAGCATTATGGGAGATCTAGAGAGAATGGTGGCAGTGGCCCCTAAATTGCTCTTTTTCTTCCCTTTCAGTCCTAAAGCCCCATTCTTCCTGCACCCCTAAATATTGCACTCCGAATACCCGTAGGGCACGTGTAAGGGCAAAGGCACATGGGGAGATGTGGGGCATTTTACCCACCAAACACACACAGTGCCCTCCATGTTCATAACATGAGCTAAATACCTTCCTGGGGGTCCCATGTGTACATGCAATGGCGTGGCTTCATTCTAATGACAAAGAGGTTCTTTATAAAAAATATAAGACTTTATTCTGTCTCTATGACAACAGCAAACAGGTGCTTTTCTATTGGAAGTCACATGCTCTCGGTAACCAATGGGCTTCATTGCTAATAGGACTTTGTACAAATCACATCCAATGTAGGAAGAAAGTCCTCTCTCTGTCATGGTCTCCTAGACATTCCAGCCAGGAGAGTGTCCTGCACATCAAATTCCTGGGAGTAGTTGACACTAGGGGTGACGCTGGGAACAGAAGGTGCAACTCTGAATGTCACATGAAACTGTCACTGGATGTTCTCTTTGCCCCTGTGTATTCTTGTCTCTGTTCCAGCAGTGTCTCTGTGATCGGAGGTAATTTTGGGTTCCATGTTGGCTTTCAAATCATTCTCCTTTTCTTTGCTTGACTGTTCCCATAATCCAACCATAGCCATAGCCATAGTAGGTGCCACCCTGTTAAGCCAAGTAATCGCATCCGGAGCAAATTGTCAATCATTAGTAAGTTCATTGCCTCACAGAGGCCATAATAGGACCCTATTAATGGAACATAACAACCAATCTGGTCTCACCGTTCTCCTGTAATCAAAGAGTTGTATTCTTACAATCTGATTTGTACATACTTAGCATCCTACAATAACAGATACATCTGCCTGATAGAATCCTGCCCTGATAACTGATACACCTGCCTGATAGAATCCTGCCCTGATAACTGATACACCTGTCTGATAGAATCCTGCCCTGATAAATGATACACCTGCCTGATAGAATCCTGCCCTGATAAATGATACACCTGTCTGATAGAATCCTGCCCTGATAACTGATACACCTGTCTGATAGAATCCTGCCCTGATAAATGATACACCTGCCTGATAGAATCCTGCCCTGATAAATGATACACCTGCCAGATAGAATCCTGCCCTGATAACTGATACACCTGCCTGATAGAATCCTGCCCTGATAACTGATACACCTGCCTGATAGAATCCTGCCCTGATAACAGATACACCTGCCTGATAGAATCCTGCCCTGATAACTGATACACCTGCCTGATAGAATCCTGCCCTGATAACTGATACACCTGCCTGATAGAATCCTGCCCTGATAACTGATACACCTGCCTGATAGAATCCTGCCCTGATAAATGATACACCTGCCTGATAGAATCCTGCCCTGATAACTGATACACCTGCCTGATAGAATCCTGCCCTGATAACAGATACACCTACCTGATAGAATCCTGCCCTGATAACAGATACACCTACCTGATAGAATCCTGCCCTGATAACAGATACACCTGCCTGATAGAATCCTGCCCTGATAACTGATACACCTGTCTGATAGAATCCTGCCCTGATAACAGATACACCTGCCTGATAGAATCCTGCCCTGATAACTGATACATCTGCCTGATAGAATCCTGCCTTAATAACACACATCTTCATTCTCATTTTGTACTTCACCAGTAAAGGCTTCTCTTCACCCCACACTCATTGCAGGTCTACCAGTACATACAACATCATGCCCTTATAAAATACAATTTATTGTGTTTCCAGTGCAATTCCCAAGTACCCAGAGTACTTGGCTTGACATAACATTTTGTACTCTTGTAGGTTTGTAGATATACTTACTCTGTGATCAACTTAACCAATGAGATGCTGCTAAACCCAAAGAGAGAGTGAGATACCAGGTCCATGGAGTGTCCATCCATAAAAGGGCCCGATTGTGGTGAAATGGGTGCTCTCTGTTAGGTGGTACATCTATGGGCAACAAGAGGAAAAATGAGTTGAGAGACCTTACTCACATGTTACGTTATACATAACCCCCCAAACTTACCCATGGGATCACTGCAGAACTGCCACTCCGCATAGTGCACACAGCACGTCATTCTGCCACTCGTGGACGTATTTAATGGAATCTGAGCACTGACATTGTACAGCCTGGTCTCTGGGTTTTCCTCTCCACTGGTGTTGGCCCACTCAGTATGAACATGGGGTGAGAATGTCCAGGACAATCTGCCTTTGGGGTACCCACCCACAGATATGCACACGGCTTCTTGCTCTCTTCTCAGTATCAATGGCTTGGAGAAACCAGCTGCATAAGAAGATTAAAATGACAATCCCACAATGAAGGTCTAACTAACTATAAAGTCCAGGGGTAACCCATCCCTTGCCCCCCACAGAATGCAGAGGAGTATGTAATTACATAGGATCAGCCAGGTGTATCTGTTATTAGGGCAGGACAGTGTAAGGGCAGCCGTTTGAGTGGAACTTACCCCAGACAGAGAGGCTCAGTTTGGTTGTCAGTGGAGCTTGATGTCCCCCATTGACTTTCAGGAAGACGTGACACACATACTGGCCCTCATCCCAGGGGTCAATGTGAGACAGGGAGAGGCTGACATTATGGCGGAAGAGGTGGGTGCGGTTTCGATAGCGTGGGCTTTGGTAGCCTCTTTGCTCCTCATTCTCTGAAAAGGAAAAGACAACTGCCTCCCGCTCACCATGACTCTGTCTCTGGACAAACAGACGAAGGGTCTTCCACTGCAAGTCACTGGGTGGGGACACATCACATGGGAGGATGACACTGGAGCCCACCTGGGCTGAGATAGAGAGCTGGTCAGACATACCTGGGGGAGAGTGGGCAAAGGTATGAGGTGCCACCCTACAGTGCGGCACATGTTGTACAACTTACACTCACGTGAAACATTTCACACGCCCAATGGCATGAAATGCATTAGGAGAGAGGAGCTCAGTGAGCAATGAGGTTCCTCTGTCCTTTTGGTATAGTGGAATTTAAAAATAACATTTTGGTTAAATTTATGATATATATTTTTGAGTGTGAGGCTGCCTCCCTTTTGTATGTAATATTATACCAGGATCTCTCAATGTTGAGCCTTTGTGGCTTCTGCCAACTTGATTCCCCTGGTCTGGTGGGACTTCCCCATGCTGCTCATTGGAGCACACAGCTTCTCTACTACTAACTACTTTACCCCCATCCCACTGTGACAACAAGTCTCTATTTTTCTTTTTTTTTGGGGGGGGACATTTTCCTGACTTCTACTCTGGTGTCCAGCCCACTTTAAGGTCTGGGCTTTGACTTAATCAGGCCTCCTAGCCCAGGCTCCTTAGCACCATGTGGCCTCCATAGAGTCCAAAGAGAATGGGGTCCCTTTTGTAGACTAGACAAGACTCGTAAATCCCCTGGTCCAAGGAGGATTTCCCACATTCAGGGAGGTAAACTCCTCACGCCCCCTACTCACAGCTTTAACCATGGAAAACCCAATGCTCAAACACTGTAGCACCGCACCAGTCATATGGCAGCACCCAATCGAACCTGCTTTCTGGAGTTGATTAGCTGCTAAACAAAGTGACATTCCTTGTACCCATTCCTTGTTATATGATTCCCAAAGCACAATTTAAGCCTTTGGATACACACACATATACACACACACTTACACAGCCTTACACACTCACACTTACCCTCACTACCCAGACCCACATCCATACAGAGATTTTACACACTCACAGATTCATCAATACTCTTCGTGCCTCATCCACATCTATCAGTTGCTAAACCCACACAGGATAAAGGTGGAGCTGCCATACTGACACACACACAGAGACGGTACGTTACCTGCACTCAGCACTGTGCACAGCACAAAGAGGCCATTGAGGAGCACGGGGCCCTGTGATAACTCCATTCCCCAGAGTGTGCCAGGGCCACATGAGCTAGGAGCCCACCTGCCAAACTGTGGGGTGAGACAGAGAAAAGGACAATTCAGGGGTATCCTATAAATGACGAAGTTCAGGAATGCACCCCAAAAAATTACACGTGGATAAATACAGTGACTTCCAGACTAGACAATTCGGGGTTCACGTAAGAAGAATAATTTCAGGGTACAATTATGTTTCCCCTCAAAGTACACAGAGAACTGTGAGGTCCCCACTCACCCCTCACACACGAGGCCCAAACCAGGGAAAGAGAGTTAGCCACCCGAAGAAGAGGTGGGCAAGTGTGTGACCCAAGAAGTGATAGATGTGTAAATGGCCAGAGATGAGTCTGAGCCCCCGAAACATAAACTTCAGAGGTACAGGTCCCCCCTCTTACACCCCATGGCACTTACCTGTGAGTCTCCCCATTGCTCGTCGGTTCTGATCTCAGTCTCCCACTCCCTCCTACTGACGCCAAATGACTTCCCCTTCATCAGCTGCAACGTGTTCAACCCACAGGGCAGGACCCAGGGGGGGGTAGAGGGAACCCCCAAGGGAGGGAGTGGGGAGGGGAAAGTGTTGGGTCCCTTGGGGCAGAACCTTCATCTACATACACCCACACTGAGATACTTACGCATACATATTACACATACAGTAAACACATATATATATAGCCATGTTGTGTGTCTGGGGATCAATATATTGTCTGACACACTCACACACATTGTTACACAAATACCCCTCACACTCACACTCATATGTAACAGATGTATCTGGCCTCACACAATGAATGTGCCGCTATGTACAAGTGTATTCTATAAAACTGTCTGTGCATGAGCCGGTGCCTGTAGTTCCCATACAGTAGTAGTGCAGACAGGGATACAATGAAATAGATAAAACGTATACAGGACAAGGACACAGGAGGAAGGTGGTTCCTACCCTGTAGAGCTTACAATCTATGTGGGTGTGTATAGACACAAATATGGGCTGCTGCTCTTCACAATGCCAGGATCCGACCTCCAAGAGGTAAGGTTTGAGTTTAATTCTGAAGAGGCCGAGAGAGGGATAAACCCCAGAGGGAAGGGGCAGGAGGAGACAAAGGGTTAAGGTCTCTGCTTCTGATCTTCCCTCACTTCTCCTCTGGTCACTTCTGCCCATTCTCGTCTACAAGACTTCTCTCAGGCTTCTGCTTTTCTCTGGAACTCTCTGCCACAAGCTGTCAGACTTTCTCCTTCTTTCCAAACTCTCAAGCTCCTTAAAGACCCATCTGTTTAAAGAGGCTTATTCGATGTACCTTAATTAATTAATCAATCAATCATTGCTGTATCACAAATGACATGACAAATTGTTTCCAAAATCCTAATGTCTCAATTGTAGCCTAACCTTTACTTTGTAAACTCCCTTTAATCATATTGTATGTGTAACCCCTTGTTTGTTATCCTCCATTTATTCCCTGTTTGTTATAACTGCAGTAAAGCACTGCGTATCTTGTCAGCGCTATATAAATAAATGATGATGATGATGATGATCTGGAACGTGGTTGGGTTCTCTCATCACTTCTTTCCAGTGCCACAATGTGACCAGCAGATGGGGTGCTATTCTAACAATTAATGCACTAAATGTGGAAAAAGTGAATTAATTAAAATCAATCAGCCATTTTTTTCCCCGTTCGTCCCACTTCATCAATCACGGGTTGAATATCCGAGACCCGAGAGACTGTCGTTTGAATGAAATGTGGCCTGTGTTACGTTGCACAACATTCTAAATGAGTGGGTTGGGGAGGCATGAGGGGGTCCTAACCTTCAGCCCCCCAACCCTCCCCATTTGTACATGAAAGTAAGGCAGCGGGGGGTTAGGGCCCTGTACTTGGACAAGCAGTAAGTGAGCTGTGTCTGATGATGCTGCAAAGAGCATTGGAATTTCAGAGCAAATAACAAAGGCTTTGTAGATTGAGTTGCTACAGTGTAGAAAGAGTTAATAACTTGCATATAAATTTAATTGGTCATTTATTTGGGGTGCTGCCAGGGGCATTTCAGACATTGCACTTGTCGCCGGCAGGAGTCCAGACTGGGCCACTTCTCTAGCGCAGCAATCGCTCTATTTACCACCCCAGTAACTTCTGGGGAACTGTCGAATACTAATTAGTCTGAGGCAGGTATAACCTCTCAATGCCATTTTCTTTTTCTAAAGCATAGAAGTCAGGTCAAGCTGAAAATATCTTTTTCCCTTTTTCCTTGCAGCTTGGGTACTTTGCTTATGTATCTGCAGAAAGAAATACAATTGTACAGGAACATAACAAGTCTGAAGTCTGAAGTTATGTTATGGTAGAGTCTTGGCTTCGAGGTTACTTAGAATAAGAACTGAAATCATTTTGAAAAAAAAGATAATCACGTCTTTATGCTGAATGTGACCAATCATGTATGGCTAATATTTTCTATGCTGATGTGATATTATAAAGATCTATGTAACAGTCAGTTTGGTAGAGAATTCTCCTGAGCTACTGAATGATTTTGTATTCTCTGCTTGAATACATTTCCTTCTCTGATTGAAACTTTGAAATGGCATTGGACTGTATCTTGGAAAAGACACTCACACCGAGGTCCAGACCCAACACAACCGCCCGCCTGAGCTGCTCACCTTGTTTTATGGCAGAATTTAATGAAATTAAATAAATACAATCTTTAAATGTGCGACTCCGTGCCACATGTAGCAGCAAGTTGGTAGCTTAAATACAATGTGGCCTTAACAGGCCCTATACTTCCATAATACCCCAGAACACACAGCAGATAAATACAGGGTCAATTCCATGTATAATACCCCAGAACCCACAGCAGATAAATACAGAGCCAATTCCATGTATAATACCCCAGAACCCACAGCAGATAAATACAGTGCCAATTCCATGTATAATACCCCAGAACACACAGCAGATAAATACAGTGCCAATTCCATGTATAATACCCCAGAACCCACAGCAGATAAATACAGAGCCAATTCCATGTATAATACCCCAGAACACACAGCAGATAAATACAGGGTCAATTCCATATATAATACCCCAGAACACACAGCAGATAAATACAGTGCCAATTCCATGTATAATACCCCAGAACACACAGCAGATAAATACAGTGCCAATTCCATGTATAATACCCCAGAACACACAGCAGATAAATACAGGGCCAATTCCATGTATAATACCCCAGAACACACAGCAGATAAATACAGTGTCAATTCCATGTATAATACCCCAGAACCCACAGCAGATAAATACAGAGCCAATTCCATGTATAATACCCCAGAACACACAGCAGATAAATACAGGGCCAATTCCATGTATAATACCCCAGAACCCACAGCAGATAAATACAGTGCCAATTCCATGTATAATACCCCAGAACCCACAGCAGATAAATACAGGACCAATTCCATGTATAATACCCCAGAACACACAGCAGATAAATACAGGGGCAATTCCATGTATAATACCCCAGAACCCACAGCAGATAAATACAGTGCCAATTCCATGTATAATACCCCAGAACACACAGCAGATAAATACAGAGCCAATTCCATGTATAATACCCCAGAACCCACAGCAGATAAATACAGGGTCAATTCCATGTATAATACCCAGAACACACAGCAGGATAAATACAGTGCCAATTCCATGTATAATACCCCAGAACCCACAGCAGATAAATACAGGGCCAATTCCATGTATAATACCCCAGAACACACAGCAGATTAATACAGGGTCAATTCCATGTATAATACCCCAGAACACACAGCAGATAAATACAGGGCCAATTCCATGTATAATACCCCAGAACACACAGCAGGATAAATACAGGGCCAATTCCATGTATAATACCCCAGAACACACAGCAAATAAATACAAGGCCAATTCCATGTATAATACCCCAGAACACACAGCAGATAAATACAGTGTCAATTCCATGTATAATACCCCAGAACACACAGCAGATAAATACAGGACCAATTCCATGTATAATACCCCAGAACACACAGCAGGATAAATACAGGGCCAATTCCATGTATAATACCCCAGAACACACAGCAGATAAATACAGGACCAATTCCATGTATAATACCCCAGAACACACAGCAGGATAAATACAGGGCCAATTCCATGTATAATACCCCAGAACCCACAGTAGGATAAATACAGGGCCAATTCCATGTATAATACCCCAGAACACACAGCAGATAAATACAGGGCCAATTCCATGTATAATACCACAGAACACACAGCAAATAAATACAGGGCCAATTCCATGTATAATACCCCAGAACACACAGCAGATAAATACAGGACCAATTCCATGTATAATACCCAGAACACACAGCAGATAAATACAGGGCCAATTCCATGTATAATACCCCAGAACACACAGCAGATAAATACAGGGCCAATTCCATGTATAATACCCCAGAACACACAGCAGATTAATACAGGGTCAATTCCATGTATAATACCCCAGAACACACAGCAGATAAATACAGGGCCAATTCCATGTATAATACCCCAGAACACACAGCAGATAAATACAGTGTCAATTCCATGTATAATACCCCAGAACACACAGCAGATAAATACAGGACCAATTCCATGTATAATACCCCAGAACACACAGCAGGATAAATACAGGGCCAATTCCATGTATAATACCCCAGAACACACAGCAGATAAATACAGGGCCAATTCCATGTATAATACCCCAGAACACACAGCAGATAAATACAGGGCCAATTCCATGTATAATACCCCAGAACACACAGCAGATAAATACAGTGCCAATTCCATGTATAATACCCCAGAACACACAGCAGATAAATACAGTGCCAATTCCATGTATAATACCCCAGAACACACAGCAGATAAATACAGTGTCAATTCCATGTATAATACCCCAGAACACACAGCAGATAAATACAGTGCCAATTCCATGTATAATACCCCAGAACACACAGCAGATAAATACAGGGCCAATTCCATGTATAATACCCCAGAACACACAGCAGATAAATACAGGGCCAATTCCATGTATAATACCCCAGAACACACAGCAGATAAATACAGTGCCAATTCCATGTATAATACCCCAGAACACACAGCAGGATAAATACAGGGCAATTCCATGTATAATACCCCAGAACACACAGCAGATAAATACAGGGCCAATTCCATGTATAATACCCCAGAACCCACAGCAGATAAATACAGGGCCAATTCCATGTATAATACCCCAGAACCCACAGCAGATAAATACAGGGCCAATTCCATGTATAATACCCCAGAACCCACAGCAGATAAATACAGTGCCAATTCCATGTATAATACCCCAGAACACACAGCAGGATAAATACAGTGCCAATTCCATGTATAATACCCCAGAACACACAGCAGGATAAATACAGGGCCAATTCCATGTATAATACCCCAGAACACACAGCAGATAAATACAGGGCCAATTCCATGTATAATACCCCAGAACACACAGCAGATTAATACAGGGTCAATTCCATGTATAATACCCCAGAACACACAGCAGATAAATACAGGGCCAATTCCATGTATAATACCCCAGAACACACAGCAGATAAATACAGGGTCAATTCCATGTATAATACCCCAGAACACACAGCAGGATAAATACAGGGCCAATTCCATGTATAATACCCCAGAACACACAGCAAATAAATACAAGGCCAATTCCATGTATAATACCCCAGAACACACAGCAGATAAATACAGTGTCAATTCCATGTATAATACCCCAGAACACACAGCAGATAAATACAGGACCAATTCCATGTATAATACCCCAGAACACACAGCAGGATAAATACAGGGCCAATTCCATGTATAATACCCCAGAACACACAGCAGATAAATACAGGACCAATTCCATGTATAATACCCCAGAACACACAGCAGGATAAATACAGGGCCAATTCCATGTATAATACCCCAGAACCCACAGTAGGATAAATACAGGGCCAATTCCATGTATAATACCCCAGAACACACAGCAGATAAATACAGGGCCAATTCCATGTATAATACCACAGAACACACAGCAAATAAATACAGGGCCAATTCCATGTATAATACCCCAGAACACACAGCAGATAAATACAGGACCAATTCCATGTATAATACCCAGAACACACAGCAGATAAATACAGGGCCAATTCCATGTATAATACCCCAGAACACACAGCAGATAAATACAGGGCCAATTCCATGTATAATACCCCAGAACACACAGCAGATTAATACAGGGTCAATTCCATGTATAATACCCCAGAACACACAGCAGATAAATACAGGGCCAATTCCATGTATAATACCCCAGAACACACAGCAGATAAATACAGGGCCAATTCCATGTATAATACCCCAGAACACACAGCAGATAAATACAGGGCCAATTCCATGTATAATACCCCAGAACACACAGCAGATAAATACAGGGCCAATTCCATGTATAATACCCCAGAACACACAGCAGATAAATACAGTGTCAATTCCATGTATAATACCCCAGAACACACAGCAGATAAATACAGTGCCAATTCCATGTATAATACCCCAGAACACACAGCAGATAAATACAGGGCCAATTCCATGTATAATACCCCAGAACACACAGCAGATAAATACAGGGCCAATTCCATGTATAATACCCCAGAACACACAGCAGGATAAATACAGGGCAATTCCATGTATAATACCCCAGAACACACAGCAGATAAATACAGGGCCAATTCCATGTATAATACCCCAGAACCCACAGCAGATAAATACAGGGCCAATTCCATGTATAATACCCCAGAACCCACAGCAGATAAATACAGGGCCAATTCCATGTATAATACCCCAGAACCCACAGCAGATAAATACAGTGCCAATTCCATGTATAATACCCCAGAACACACAGCAGGATAAATACAGTGCCAATTCCATGTATAATACCCCAGAACACACAGCAGGATAAATACAGTGCCAATTCCATGTATAATACCCCAGAACACACAGTAGATAAATACAGTGCCAATTCCATGTATAATACCCCAGAACACACAGCAGATAAATACAGGGCCAATTCCATGTATAATACCCCAGAACACACAGCAGATAAATACAGGGCCAATTCCATGTATAATACCCAGAACACACAGCAGATAAATACAGTGACAATTCGATGTATAATACCCCAGAAAGCACCCACGTATAACATAGGTTAGTATAAATCTGGCACATTATGGAGTGAGCTTTATTGGTTTGGGGTCTAGATATTGTATCTATTGGGTGAATCAATCTAATTGGTAGACTGTAAGCTCTTTGAGAATGGAGGCTTGTGGGTAAGCCCTGCTTATAATTATTAGTTCTGTATGAGATATGATAATAATATGTATGAGCCACACAGTGCCCACAGCTTAACCCCCTTGTGCTGTTGGAGTGGGAATATTGTGAGTAAGTGGAATGTCTGATACCAGCGAGTTTGGTGCCACATTCCTTGGCACTGAGATATTGGTGAGTGATAATTGGGCTCTGGCTGCCTGTTGAGCCTGGACACATTTCTAAGTTACAACAATTATAACATTATCTCCGAGCCTCTGGTGCTGCTGGACTGAAATACTGACATTTATGCTGAATTCAGAATTTTAGGGACTCACACAGGATCCAGAGAGTTGAGGCAGCAGCAAGAGGCAACAGAAGCCCCGCCCCAAGGGGAGGGACAGGGAAGTGAAAGTGTTACATTGTATCAGTGACGAACAGACCCTGGTCAGGGGCCACAGAGCTGCACAACACTGACACCCAGGGCAGGGGCCAAAAAGGTGCCAGACAGAGCACTGGGGTTACTCACTGTCACAATGAAATAATCTACCCGCTGGCACAAGGAAAATGGACTGGAGGGCAATGTCTGTGCGTGACAGGTAAGTCTCTCTCACCCCCACACTGTGTCACACACATACACACACACACATACACAACTCACACACACATAATGTCACACACACATAATGTCACACAGTGTTACACTTACATGGGGGTCGGACGGAGGAGGTTCTTGTGCCAGACACACTCAGCTTGAGCGTCAGACAAAGAGAATTGTTGGGCAAGGGCAGGAGGGCAGAGCCAACGCGAATGGTGCCAGCTGGATGCTGATCTCCTGCGCTGACACTCGTCTATACAGTCACTGGGTGTTGGAGTAACACGGGGTCTCAGTGAACGTTGGTAGGAAATGTCCACAAACTGAACCCCCTGTTCCCATGCTGAAGTGTGCAAATAATGAGGAATTGTCGCACTATACACAATCATACAATATACAATGTAAATACACAGTCATGTTATCTTTGGGGGCCCAGGTTCAATTCCTGTATCAGGTCCTTGGGAACTCAGCTAATTTCCCCTTACACTTAGAGTGTCAGCTCACTGGGCCAGTAAAATCCACCTATAGAGATGCACAGTCTACGAGTGATGTGTGGGTTAGCTTTTTACAAATGGAAAAACAGACCCAGTCCATCCAATCATATCCCAGTTCCTCTCCCAGCTTTATATAACATATATAATATATACAGTATATATGATCAGCACCCAGACACTGCACTGCTGCTTCTCACTACAATCACCACTGAAACAACGTAGTAGCAGTAGTAGCTCCACTTCCACCAGGACTCCAATTCCCACAATTCCCTGTGCAAATTGTTATTGGGCTTAGCGTGAGTGGTGCTGATATTGGGGTATGGTTTGGGGGACACTTCTCTACAGTCCATCCCCCACATATTCTTGTTCCAGCACCTGCGTGACTCAAACTTTATGGGCTGAGGAGCCAATATTAAATCTCATTCAGCCCAAACCCACTGCTCTAATAATGTTCACTGATGTGGCTGAGCCTCACTCCTGGGGATCCCCCTGCCGACACAGCGGAACAGAAATTGGATCGTTTCCTCCCTCGTTCCCTAATCTGAAGTTGGAATTTGGGCTGGGGGGAAGCAAGAAAAACACAAGGGGAATCCCACTAGGAAGCACTTGGGTCTGTAGCCTCCTGCGCTGAGACACTTTCTCCCTGTTACCTCTGTAGAGTGTAACCTCTGTGGTACAGGGAACCCCCTAATTGGGGCTCTAGGTCTTGGATTGTTCTTTGCAGAACTGAAACAGGAATAACAGGAAAACATTGCTGGGATACAGGTCACAGGGAGCCATTCACTAAACTCACCCCTCTAGAAGCCCCTACATTTGCTACAACTAGATAATCGGGGGGCTAGAGAGGCCCAGCCCATGCAGCCCTTCAGCCAATCACATATTGGCTTTCATATTTGTGTCAGTACTAGGTTCATTAAAGCTGACTGCTGATTGGTTGCTGTGATACACACAGACACTAGATCTGGATCGGCCCCCATACAAGACCCTGGGCCCTGGTGCAACACTAGCTGCTCAGATGGGGAAATATAAAAAAAAAGGGGGGGTTGCTGTACAGTGACAGGAGTCCGGGGGGTATAAAACAAATAACTACTGGGATATGAGGGGCAGGTGAGAGTTCTGCACTGAGCAGCTCTAGCAAGTCCCACCCATGTAGCACCCACAATGCACAAGATCCCCCATAACTTTGCCCCCAGCAGTGCAGAAGAACAATTCCAGCTGTTTTGGCATTATAGGGGCGCAGGAATCTCACTATTGGTTTATTATTTTCTAACTGTTCTACTGAGTGTCAGGGCAATTGTGTGTGTGGCCCCAGTGCCCCTTCTCATTTACTAACACACTCAGGGCCCCATTTAATAGCAGTAACATTCAGTGTGTGTAACATTTGTGCCCACTCACTCTAAATGCCCCCCAAGAGTCTCACACCCCTCTTCCCTCATACTGCACAGGGAAAAGGTTCAGTCTATGACATCAGTGTGTGCCCAGCAGAGCTTACAATCGAATCAGTCCAGCACACACACACACACAGTTATATGAGGAGACAGTTACCCTGGGAGCAGGAGACAGAAGTTCAGTAGGAGCCCAGACAGACAGACAGACAGACAGACAGAGTCCAGTATCCAGGGCTATAGCAACCCCTGCCCCCAGCTGAGAGCTCTCCAGCCCAGAGCTTGGGACTTTCCCAATTGTTCTCTCTCTCTCTCTCTCTCTCTCTCTCTCTCTCTGTTGCATAAATGTGGGGACTCCAGCACTGAGTCACCCCGACACAACCACCTATTGCACAGCCTGAGCAGCTGCGAGGGGAAGTGTCCCCAATAGTGCAACTATCTCTCTCTGCTCAGCACGACTTTGCCTCTCTCTCTTTCTCACACTCTCTCACTCTATGTATCTCTCTCCATATATATATATAATCTCTCTCTATTTCACTGTGTATGTCTCTCTATATATAATTTGTCTCTCACTCTCTATCACTCTGTATCTCTCTCTCTCTCTATATACAGTATATATATAATCTATCTCACTCTCGTATACAATAATCTCACTCAGTCTCTGTATCTCTCCCTCTCTCCCTCTCTCTCTCTCTCTCTCTCTCTCTCTCTCTCTCTCTCTCTCTCCCTCTCTCCCTCTCTCTCTCTCTCTCTCTCTCTCTCTCTCTATATATAATCTATCTCACTCTCGTATACAATAATCTCACTCAGTCTCTCTCTCTCTCTCTCTCTCTCTCTCTATATATAAAATCTCACTCAGTCTCTGTATCTCTCTCTTTCTCACACTCTCTCACTCTATGTATCTCTCTCCATATTTATATATATATATATATAGATATATAATCTCTCTCTTTCACTGTGTGTATGTCTATATATAATATGTCTCTCACTCTCTATCACTCTGTATCTCTCTCTCTCTCTCTATATTCAGTATATATATAATCTATCTCACTCTCGTATACAATAATCTCACTCAGTCTCTGTATCTCTCTCTCTCCTCTCTCTCTCTCTCTCTCTCTCTCTCTCTCTCTCTCTCTCTCTCTCTCTATATAAAATCTCACTCAGTCTCTGTATCTCTCTCTTTCTGTTTCTCTCTCTCACACTGTGTCTGTAGGTAAATAGCAGCAGAATGAGGAAAGGAAACTCTTCACATGACTGAACGTATATTCTTATTTGCTGCTTCCTTTGCTGGGTTAAAGGGGAAACAAACTCAAAGATATAATTCTACATAGTGAAAAAAACCTCAATCTAAGCGACTTCCCAAAATCAGCTAATTACAAAAGTGCAATGATTTAAATCCAATTAGGACATTAAACTGTGAATGAGCCAATAAGCAGTGCTTGCTGCAAAGGTGTTTATTCCAATGACATGTTTCGGGCTCAAGGCCCTTTATCAAGTATAGTGTAAGTATAGGTCCCATAGTGCAAGTATATATATATATATATATATATATATATAAAACAAAAAAAACTTCCGCACACATAGGTCTTGATAAGTGAAAAAAAGCTGGTAGATTTATTTCAACGTTTCGGCTTACAAACTCAAGCCGTCATCAGGAAGAGCCCTTCCTGATGACGGCTTGAGTTTGTAAGCCGAAACGTTGAAATAAATCTACCAGCTTTTTTTCACTTATCAAGACCTATGTGTGCGGAAGTTTTTTTTGTTTTATAGATATGAATTTTTGTCCAGCACCTAGGCATTAACATGGCTATCTGAGTGCACCTATCTAGTTACTGTATATGTATATATATATATATATATATATATATATATATATATATATATAGTGAAAGCAGGAAGTGATGTCACCTTCTCCATAGGTGTGGTAATTAGTACATTAGCATATCAGTCCATTCAATCCAACACAAGTGTATCTTCACAAATAAAGTCCACATTGAAAATCTTGTATTAAAGTTCATGGTAACATCCAGAAAAAACAAATGGAACTGCCCTTCTTGTGAGGCCTACCATGAAACTTGACATTACAAGTATTCAAATAAACAGTAGGAAGGAAAATGCTCAATTTTTTACCATTATCTTGTCTGGTAACTGATCGTAAAATTCAATATATTCTTGTTTGTATATGATATGGGCATACAGATATATAAAACTTTATCTTTAAGAGAAAAAGATACATACTGTATTAGTACCTTATTAGAGATTAACCCAGAAATCATTTAACACTCCAGCTATCATTTAAAGGGATACTGTCATGGGAAACCATATTTTTTTCCAAATGCATCAGTTAATAGTGCTGCTCCAGCAGAATTCTGCACTGAAATCTATTTTTCAAAAGAGCAAAAAGATTTTTTTATATTCAATTTTGAAATCTGACATGGGGCTAGACATATTGTCAATTTCCCAGCTGCCCCCAGTCATGTGACTTGTGCTCTGATAAACTTCAATCACTCTTTACTGCTGTACTGCAAGTTGGAGTGATATCACCCCCTCCTTTTTCCCCCCAGCAGCCAAACAACAGAACAATGGGAAGGTAACCAGATAGCAGCTCCCTAACACAAGATAACAGCTGCCTGGTAGATGTAAGAACAACACTCAATAGTAAAATCCAGCTCCCACTGAGACACATTCAGTTACATTGAGAAGGAAAAACAGCAGCCTGCCAGAAAGCATTTCTCTCCTAAAGTGCAGGCACAAGTCACATGACTGGGGGCAGCTAAGAAACTGACAATATGTCTAGCCCCATGTCAGATTTCAAAATTGAATATAAAAAAATCAGTTTGCTCTTTTGAGAAATGGATTTCAGTGCAGAATTCTGCTGGAGCAGCACTATTAACTGATGTGTTTTGGAAAAAAACATGTTTTCCCATGACAGTATCCCTTTAAGGTTAAGCCTTTAGGTTGCAATGTATCTAACTTTTTAATCCAAAAAGCTTCTCTCTGTATCCGATACTTTGCATGTCACCTCCTCTTGTGAGTGGTTGTACAACCTCCAGTACTGTCCAATTAAGTTGGCAAAGGTTTTGGTTGGTAACATTAAAGTGTCTTGAGACTGTTGTGTCTGTGGCCGTTCCATGTTTATAATTCAATATACTGCCTCTATGTTCTTTTATACGCGTTATAACTGTTCTTGTTGTTTGACCAACATATTCCATTCACATTGTGGGTATTAGGTGGTCTACACAATGAATGGATGTCAGGCTTGTGACTGATTATATGCAAATTGCACATTATTTGGGTGGGATCATAAGGAAATATAACACTGGGAAGTCAGTCTCCTCTATGTAACACTCTCCCTCCCTGGTCCCAGCCATCCCTTGTGCTACCTGGCCAGGTGAATGGACAGTATAGCAGGGGGTCAGACTGTGTTGCCTGCCCTGTATGGTCTTACAAAATACAGTAGTCATGGAGTATGGGTTACAGAGAATATCAGCCCTGAAACTGGCAATTCCCATGGGAGTGGGGATTGGATTCACTTAACCAGGGGAGCTTCCTGTGTGGCCATGGGAATGAGAACAGCCCAGGAGAATATAGAGAATAAGAGCTCTGTACCTGGGTAAGTACTGGGGAAGGACTGGATTCAATGAGTGTTCCTGTATGACCATGGGAAAGAGAGCAGCCCAGGAGAATATAGAGAATACGAGCTCTGTACCTGGGTATGTACTGGGGAAGGACTGGATTCACTGAGTGTTCATGTCTGACCATGGGAATGAGAGCAGCCCAGGAGAATAGAGAGAATCAGAGCTCTGTACCTGGGTATGTACTGGTGAAGGACTGGAATCAATGAGTGTTCCTGTATGACCATGGGAAAGAGAACAGCCCAGGAGAATATAGAGAATAAGAGCTCTGTACCTGGGTATGTACTGGTGAAGGACTGGAATCAATGAGTGTTCCTGTATGACCATGGGAAAGAGAGCAGCCCAGGAGCAGTAAAAAAACAGAGTATCAGAGCTCTGTACGTGGGTGAGTAATACGGTGGATTAAATGCAGACTGAATAAACAGATAGGATTAGTAGGAGCAGTACTAGGGTGTAATGGGGAGTGAAACAGGAAGACTGTGAAATCTGGGGTGAGTAGGAGTTATTTCAAGTAGAGAGAGAGGTGCAGGTATTGTGTGTAAATCAGAACAGGTGAGCAAACTTCTCTTGGAAAGTACCGAAACCTACAGGTAAGGAGGAGACATGGGAGAACTTCACTGGGGCAGAGGGTTTGAGAATCTCGACAATCTTGTTTGTTCTATGATATACTGTCTGGGCTTGATCCCATTAATGTGTATTCAGATATATCACTTCTGTTTATCTAATGTGTGACATTTCCCAGCAGCTCTCAACTCCTGTATAATTATTCTTTCACTAATATTCCCTGTGTCACACACGTCTCATTGTCACATTCACACTCACTCACACTCATACACACTCTGTTATACCCTTACTGACTTACTGTGATCTGTTATACAGATAGAATCTCAGCTGCCATAAAGCAGGACAGGACTGCTGCTTACAATGGGGATCAGATAGGATCTGTGCAGCCACTGGGACAGAATGTTCTGTTATACAGATAGCTAGAATCTCAGCTGCCATAAAGCAGGACAGGACTGCTGCTTACAATGGGGATCAGATAGGATCTGTGCAGCCACTGGGACAGAATGCTCTGTTATACAGATAGCTAGAATCTCAGCTGCCATAAAGCAGGACAGGACTGCTGCTTACAATGGGGATCAGATAGGATCTGTGCAGCCACTGGGACAGAATGTTCTGTTATACAGATAGCTAGAATCTCAGCTGCCATAAAGCAGGACAGGACTGCTGCTTTTTAGAGAAGGGAAATCAGGCAAGATGAATGTGAATATTACAGGTTATTCCCTGTGCCAATCTTTACTTAACATTGTTTACTGGTTCTGTTCCCTGATATCATTCTTTAATCATTGACAGTCTCGTGCTCTCTCTCTCCTCACAGGTTGCTCCTTGGTCTCTTGTGGTATCTCATATCAGGTAAAGTAAAATGGAAGTTTCACTCATGTGCCAATTACTCATGGTCTCACTCACTTACTGTCTCACACCTTCAGGGTCTTATCCACCTTGTCTCTCACTCACTAACCCTCTCTCCTACTGTCTCACTCATTCACTCACTGGCTTCTCTCATTGTCTTTCTCAGTGGTCCTTGTCTGTATAAGGCAACGTATGTGTCCCCTTTACACTTAAGAGAAGTGTTTGGTTTTGAGGCTTATGGGCAGTGGTGGCTATGGACCAAGTTGCCAAGTTAGAGAGTGGAAAAGCCAATAAAATATAATACAATGAAAATTAGTTCTTTGGCACCAAAAAAACCAAAGTCCTGGGTAAGAATAAGGACACAGCCTCCACTGTATCTACCTTTATCTGATATGGTGGGTTTCCCTCACAGGTTGGGCACATGGCAGATCCTTAGTTGGACGACTAGGGACCAAGATGGAGATGCCCTGCAGGTACCAACCTCTCCGGGCCCCTTTGCACCAACTCTACATGTACTGGCAGATAAAGGATTCAGAGAAAGACTTAACAGCTGCCGCAGTGGTGAATGGGCAAGTGGATGAGAAATACCAACATGGGGCATTCAAAGGGCGTGCGTGGTTGGATCGCACAAAGCTGAAGGAAGGAGACTTCACATTGCACCTCTCCAATCTGACGCAGAAGGACGAGGGGACATATTTGTGTATTGTCATGTTTGAGAAACCGCCCATGACACTTATGCACAACAGTACAGTGCAACTCAAGGTGATGGGTAAGTTCTAAATCCTAAAGCCTTACTACATCCATTGGCCACAAACTAATCAACCTGCCAAGTCCATCAGCAACTTTACTCACCCAACACTGAGTTAGTTGGTTTCCATATTTCTTTACTGATCTCAGCCCAGTACACCCTGCATGATCAGTGGTGAGAGTTAACATTGTGAGTAAATCCATTTTAACCTGCCTAACTGCTATTTGATCCAGAAACCCCATCTGAAGCCTCTCCAATTTGCCTCAGAGGGGGAAAAAATCCTTCCTGACTCCCAAGATGCAATGGGACCAGTCCCTGGATCAACTTGTACTATGAGCTATCTCCCATATCCCTGTATTCCCTCACTTGCTAAACACCATCCAACCCCTTCTTATACCTATCTAATGTATCAGCCTGTACCCCTGATTCACTTCCCAGCTCTCCCTGTAACACCCCTTTCCCTCCTCTAATCTCATTGGCTCCCTCCTGTCTGCTGGGAGGAGCTACTGGTGAATAAAGCATCCGACCCTTCCTTGTACCTATCTAATGTATCAGCCTGTACCCCTGATTCACTTCCCAGCTCTCCCTGTAACTCCCCTTTCCCTCCTCTAATCTCATTGGCTCCCTCCTGTCTGCTGGGAGGAGCTACTGGTAAATAAAGCATCCGACCCTTCCTTATACCTATCTAATGTATCAGCCTGTACCCCTGATTCACTTCCCAGCTCTCCCTGTAACACCCCTTTCCTCTAATCTCATTGGCTCCCCTCCTGTCTGCTGGGAGGAGCTACTGGTGAATAAAGCATCCGACCCTTCCTTATACCTATCTAATGTATCAGCCTGTACCCCTGATTCACTTCCCAGCTCTCCCTGTAACACCCCTTTCCCTCCTCTAATCTCATTGGCTCCCTCCTGTCTGCTGGGAGGAGCTACTGGTGAATAAAGCATCCGACCCTTCCTTGTACCTATCTAATGTATCAGCCTGTACCCCTGATTCACTTCCCAGCTCTCCCTGTAACACCCCTTTCCCTCCTCTAATCTCATTGGCTCCCTCCTGTCTGCTGGGAGGAGCTACTGGTGAATAAAGCATCCGACCCTTCCTTGTACCTATCTAATGTATCAGCCTGTACCCCTGATTCACTTCCCAGCTCTCCCTGTAACACCCCTTTCCCTCCTCTAATCTCATTGGCTCCCTCCTGTCTGCTGGGAGGAGCTACTGGTAAATAAAGCATCCGACCCTTCCTTATACCTATCTAATGTATCAGCCTGTACCCCTGATTCACTTCCTAGCTCTCCCTGTAACACCCCTTTCCCTCCTCTAATCTCATTGGCTCCCTCCTGTCTGCTGGGAGGAGCTACTGGTAAATAAATCATTAGAGAGATTATTATATGATCCCCTTATATATTTATACATAATTATCATATCACCCCTTAAGCGCCTCTTCTCCAGAGTGAACATCCCCAATTTGGCCAGTCTTTCCTCATAGCTAAGATTTTCCCTTTACCAGCTTAGTTGCCCTTCTCTGTCCCCTCTCTAATACAATAATGTCCTGTTTGAGTGATGGAGACCAAAACTGTAGGGCATATTCTAGATGGGGCCTTACCAGTGCTCTATACAGTGGGACCCCCTCCTCCCGTGACTCTCTGCCCCATTTAATACAAGTCAAGACCTTATTTGCCCTTGATGCTGCTGACTGGCATTACTTGCTACAGACAAGTTTATTATCTACAAGGACTCCAAGCTCCGTCTCCATTATGGATTTGCCTAGTGCAGTCCCATTAAGGGTATAAGTGGATATTGTTACATCCCAGGTGCAGGACTTTACATTTATCAACATTGAATCTCATTTGCCACTTAGCTGCCCAGATTGCCAGTTAGTCAAGATCCTGTTGCAAGTGCCACATCCTGGATGGAATTAATTGGGCTGATAGTTTTGTCTCATCTGCAAACACTGATACATTACTTACAACACCCTCCTCTAAGTCATTAATGAAGAAGTTAAATAAAAGTGGCCCCAATACTGAGCCCTGAGGGACCCCACTAAGAACCTTACTCCAAGTAGAGAATGTCCCATTAACAACCACCCTCTGTACCCGATCCTGTAGCCAGTTTCCTATCCATGTGCAAACGACTTCATTAAGCCCAACAGACCTTAGTTTAGAAAGCAGTCGTTTGTGGGGCACAGTATCAAACGCTTTGGCAAAATCCAAATAGATCTACTGCCCCCCCACTGTCCAGCATCTTACTTACCTCATCATAAAATGCAATCAAATTAGTCTGACATGACCTATCCTTCATAAAGCCATGCTGATTGCTGCTCATAATGACATTCACTAGGACAACATTTTGTATGTGATCCCTTAACAAGTCTTCAAATAATTTGCCAACTGCACATGTCAGATTTACTGGCCTATAATTGCCAGGCTGCGATCGTAATCCCTTTTTAAATATTGGAATGACATCAGATTTTCTCCTTTCAGCTGAGTTCACCAGGCCGACTGTCACCATCAACATGACATCTGGGCAGGAGTTCACACTGATCTGTAATTCATACGGAGGGTTACAGAAGCCAAGCGTCTGGTGGCTGAACTCAATGGATGGATCCCTGATTGGTTCTGGTCACTTGAATACAGAGAAGCATGAGGACTATGTGAATGTCACCAGCATCCTCACTGTGAATGTTACCCAGTCCCTTAACATCACCTGCACTGTGGAAAACCCACAAGGAAATGTTACCTCAAAGCCATGTAGGTCAACACACATTGGGTTTGGTGGGTCAGAATATGCAAAGCATTTCTATTTCACATACTAGAGCACATTACTAGATAAATAAGGTTCTATTTCAAACTCATGAAGTCATATCAATATCAAACCAACTCCCAACATAGAGTTTGATGGAGCAAGGTCTCCCTTTAGTGGCCAAAGCTTCACTCTCCTTTGCACTTAACAATGGCGCATGTTATAGGAAGGGTTATATGGACCAACAGTAGAGTAGTTACACACACATTCCCCGAGTCTTTACACCCTATTATTGCACTGCTGACTTAGATTCTGTTTCCAGATATCCTAGAAATCCCACCTCCTAACGAGCATTATACCGAGAGGCAGAGTCACGTTTCGGAAGCTGTGATTGGTACCGTATTACCTTTACTTGTACTGGCCCTGTTGGTTGTTGGACTCTGTCTGGTGAGGAAGCCTCAGTGCATTTGGCACGCAGGACTAAAGGATACCAAGGAGGGCACTGAATTGCCGTTACAAGGAAGGTACCCTGAGGTGAGATGAGACAGGAACCTGACTGGGCATGGAAAGCAATAGAAGGATGAAGAGAAACTACTGGAGGGTCAACAAGGTAGTCACAACTTAGCGCCACTGGGACACATTGTTCCTTATTCTACTTAAATAATGAAAATATGAACAATTCAGACTGCAACAATTAGATTGTACCTCTCGACCAAGGAAACAGCAGTTTAGACAGGAAGTGCCCTTTATTCTCACCCTCATTAACATCTGTGCAACATTAATCCACACCCATCACCCAGAAGATGCTCCATGATCAAACTGAGCCAGGCAATCTTTGGGTGGGAGCGTGTGATGATACTACATTAAGTCTAAGCCAGTGATCTTCTGTGTTGCTAGCCAGCACAAATCTAGATTGTAAGCTCTATACTGCAGTGGTCTCATTGCCTCAAGCTGCAGTATGTTACTGTATATAATGCCCAGCTTTGGTTGGGTGCTTGGGCTGCTCTCTCCTCACTCACTCTCTTTCTCTTCATCCTATAGGAGATATAGAACTTTGGGACAAATTAAATGTGACTCCTGTGGAATAATGTGCTGTGGTGCTGCCCGTCCCCCATATATCCCAGGCTCCTTGTGGAGGTTACGCCCTGTCATTGGTGGGAAGGTACAGTGAAAGCTCAGAATGAAGATGTGGCCTCAGGATTAGACCTGAAACTTGTGTTGCACCAGTTGCCAAAAAGTTTTTCTTGTGGCTGAAATGTTTGTTGGAGGCTACAGGGGGAGCCACAGAGGATTGACAGAAGACTGGTTTCTTTTCAAAATGTCAGCTTTGTATTCAAGATGAAGGTGGTAAAGAAACAACTGTTTCAGTCCAGTAACCCATAGCAACTAAACAACTATCAGTTTTGAGTGATCTGTTGCCGTTCGAATGATGAAAGAATTGCTGGGTTTACTGAGGTAAGGCAACTGCAACCCATTCAACTTGTACATAACCCCAAAACCACCCTTGCTGCCATTGCAGAACTTCAGATATGGATATCAATGGAATTCATGGTTAAAATAAGATCTGGGAGAGGAAGAATTACTCTTTGGTCAAAGGATTCTTCTGATAAAATGTTGGCAGCAGTTATATGTATATTAAGTGGGACAACCAACTGAGCCAAGAGTTCCCCCACACAAAAGTCTCCTGTATGAGGAGACAGTAATAAGGACCATGTTGTACTAATATCCCATTGGATAGTCCACACCTGGACTTGTGGCTGATCATAAATTCAGTGTTTCCTGATCTTACTGAGATCTTTATATATCAGTATATTTTGTGTGTGTATGTTGGGGGGGGGGTGTTTGTGTGTGTATGTTGGGTGGGTGTGTGAGTGTTGGGGCAGTTATTGAAATGTACAAGAAATGTATCCAATCCTCCAGCTGAGATGCACCACATGAAACGGAAAAGACTTTACTGACGCAATTAGTGCAATTGGCACATTATTCATTTTGGGGGGGACAAGGAGGTGCACCAGAAACTCTGCAAATATGTCCTGGACTCCAGTGGGTTACAATGGAACTGAATGATGGGTACAATGGCAGACTGGTCACCAGTGGGTTACAATGGAACTGAATGATGGGTACAATGGCAGACTGGTCACCAGTGGGTTACAATGGAACTGAATGATGGGTACAATGGCAGACTGGTCACCAGTGGGATACAATTGAACTGAATGATGGGTAGATTGGCAGACTGGTCACCAGTGGGTTACAATGGAACTGAATGATGGGTACAATGGCAGACTGGTCACCAGTGGGATACAATTGAACTGAATGATGGGTAGATTGGCAGACTGGTCACCAGTGGGTTACAATGGAACTGAATGATGGGTACAATGGCAGACTGGTCACCAGTGGGTTACAATGGAACTGAATGATGGGTACAATGGCAGACTGGTCACCAGTGGGATACAATGGAACTGAATGATGGGTACAATGGCAGACTGGTCACCAGTGGGTTACAATGGAACTGAATGATGGGTACAATGGCAGACTGGTCACCAGTGGGATACAATTGAACTGAATGATGGGTAGATTGGCAGACTGGTCACCAGTGGGTTACAATGGAACTGAATGATGGGTACAATGGCAGACTGGTCACCAGTGGGATACAATGGAACTGAATGATGGGTACAATGGCAGACTGGTCACCAGTGGGTTACAATGGAACTGAATGATGGGTACAATGGCAGACTGGTCACCAGTGGGTTACAATCGAACTGAATGATGGGTACAATGGCAGACTGGTCACCAGTGGGATACAATTGAACTGAATGATGGGTAGATTGGCAGACTGGTCACCAGTGGGTTACAATGGAACTGAATGATGGGTACAATGGCAGACTGGTCACCAGTGGGATACAATGGAACTGAATGGTGGGTAGATTGGCAGACTGATCTTCAGTGGGTTACCATGGAACTGAATGGTGGGTAGATTGGCAGACTCCTCCATTGGATTCCTATAACACTTCCAGGGAGGTGGGGCCTCTAGATAAATTGTATTAAACAGTGCCAAAATGGTTTAGGGTTCAGTATTGGACTTCAAAGGTTTAAAGCTTTGGGTTCTCATGACTTCAACAAACTAAATACAGTCCCTGCTCCGTCACTGGAATTAAGGGCAAGTGTTCCTCCGGTCAGTGACAGGAGATTCCTCTCTTGCACTGCTGGAATTTATTATCAATATTAATGTGTCGGTAATAAAATGTCAGATATGCCACAATCATTATGACATTCAGTGCAAAGTCCATGGTGTTCGGGCTTCCTCTGATCTCACCTTCCAAAGTCTCCAGACTGGGAGGAGCTTGTGCCAGACACATGTATGTAGGGTAAGACATATACATATTATATACATATTATATACATACTATACAATGTACCCAAGTAACCTCCAGGGACAGAACGTAATGGGTCACTTATGTATCTGATTCTTCTGAACAACTTACTTCCCTAAGGTTCAATGAAGATGTTTCAGTCTCGCCTACACTGCCATTGTCTCTCCTCAAGCTGGTCACACGCTTCCAAGTATATATATATATCTAATGTAAATAAATCTGCCGCTGGTATCAGTCATGGCATGAATGTTCCTTTGTCCTGCTGCAGGGGTTAGCCGAGTGCTGCCAGCCAATGAGGTTAGTAAGTCATTCGACACGATCATACTCACTGTATTGGGGTCACTTACTGATAGTGGGGGTCAGTCTGCAATAGCTAAATCCTAAATAAAACTCCCTGTATCTGTAACACGTAGCATGAGTGAAGTCAGGGCAGGGGGGGGTCAGTAGGGCAAGTTTTACACCTATATATATTGGGGTCAGAATAAGCCCTTCCTTAAATCACACTCTGTGCCCACCCCCTAATTAATGTAACGTTATACACCATTGTATTAGGGGTCAGTGGTACAAGGAACAGACAATTGAAAGTCTCTAATTAAAGGAATGCTAACGACATAAGGAGTGAGTAGAAGAGTCGGACAGTGTGGGTGTGAGTGGGGGGGGGCAGTATGTTCTGCAGTCGCTCACATCCCTTTTTATCTGGGTTCCTTCCAGTTTCAGTTGTGCAACTCCAGCGAGTGTGGGGGTGGCGTCTGGCAGAGAGACGCAAATACTGGGGACCCACCCTGACCCCACGCCCAGGCCACGAACCTTTCCAAAGGGCAAGGAGAGGAGTAGAGGAGAGCTGGGGGCTACTATACAACATGTAGTAGGGAAAGGGAAACAACACTTACCCTAGGGGCAGATATGAATCGGCTTTAGGGGAATAGACAAGCACATGAACATTAAGCCCCAGGTAAAAAGAATATGGGAAACCCACCCAGTAATCACTCCCAAGCCCATCTCAGTACATTATAACCCCCGTTATAACCCTCCCCCCCAGTAACCCATTCCTGTATCCAATTAATACAATCACACTGAATTACTGCCCCCACTGTCAGGCAGAAAGGGGGAAACTGGGCCCTCAGTGCAAAGAAAGGGCCCCCAACACAAGACTGTGCCCAATAGATTTATTGTTACAGTGATACAGGTACAGACAGATGGACAGACACCGGCAGCAAGTCCCATTGGTTGGGGCATCGTCAGGTGCTGGAGTGAGGGGGCAGCTCATTTATATTGAGGGGGGGACAAGTCTGTTATTTTCCTGTGAGCTTGAGGACTCCCGAGACCATGGCCCCAATTCCATCGAATATCTGGTGCAGAGGAGCTTCACCCATGAAGGCGGGAGTGGTGACAACTCGACACTTGGAGTCCACATGCACCTCGTAGAGGAAAGGGTTAAGGCCAATAGACTTGCACTGTACAATATGGCTGCTATTTGCTAAGGAGCTCCAGCCAATCATCTGCTTCTTTCCAGGAACTGCACCAACTGATCGGGGCCAAATGCCAACTGGTCCCACTGGTGGCACCTCTGTCACTAATTATATTTCACTAATTATATTTCACTAATTATATTTCACTAATTATTTGTCACTAATTATATTTCACTAATTATATTTCACTAATTATATTTCACTAATTATTTGTCACTAATTATATTTCACTAATTATATTTCACTAATTATATGTCACTAATTATTTGTCACTAATTATATTTCACTAATTATATTTCACTAATTATATTTCACTAATTATATTTCACTAATTATTTGTCACTAATTATTTTTCACTAATTATATTTCATCTTCTGGGAACCAGGCTGGGGCCTCCCCAGCAACAGACAACATGGAAGCCACATTCCATACGAGAGGGGTGGGGTCTCGGAGGGAAGAGGAGGAACTTACACTGATGTATCTACCCCCCCCATACATCCCCCACAAACACTAGGACACAGGACACTACCCAGACCGCCACCCATTTTCACCCCAACTGAAGCCACAGACCCGTTACAGAGGATATATCCACTTCCTTAGCGCAGTGCTTCCCGCCCAGCGCACTGATGGATTTAGCGGTTCCAGCATACGGCCATTTTCCTCCAAGCTCCTCCTCCTGCCCCACTGTCACCTCCACTCCGGGAATGACCTTAGCGGCCAGTACAGGGGCGATGCAGCACAGACTGAAAGAGGAAGGTGAGGGGCAGTGAAGGGGTTACAGGGAGCACAATCACTGGTGCACTGGGAAATAAGAACTCACCCAATCGGCTTCTTGGCTTTGCTGAAACCCGTGAGAACTCGCTCCACGTCCGGCTGAACTTTAAACGATTCACCATCGACGGCAAAGGAGGAACTGAGAGCCGGCGACAGACAGACAGACAGACAGACAGGTGTCAATCAATCTCTTCAGTCACATGAATTCTACCAAAAGTCCCACTCATCAAAAGGAGGGTAAAACAAAGCCCTACAAAAGCAGCCCCCCAAATGGAGCGAATATCAGCATTGCCTTTTCTCACACTAATAGGCATCCGACCCTTCCTTGTACCGATCTAATGTATCCTCCACTCCAGCAAGAGAATCCCACAAGCTCCCAGCTCTCCCTGTGACATCCGGTCCTGCTCATTAGGGCAGCCATTCACAGGACACTCTATTACACCCTCCAACCAATTGGTTCCAACTCTTCCAGCAAAATGATTGGTACAGCCGGAAGTGCAGTGGCTCCTCCTTCCCAAAATAACAGGCAGCAGAAAGTACAGGTACTTGGAGAAGAGGAGGAGCTGAGAGCACAAAAGAGGAGTAGGGAGGGAACCAGAGGAGCTGCAGGTAATGGGGAGTAGTACAGCCTCCTGGTATATATATATATATATATAAAGAGCTTAATAAAAGTCATTTAGCTGGAGGCCGAGTTCTAGGAAAGAGAGAAGGGCCCAGCTTGTGGGGCCACATGTTCCATGTCTACTTACAGCTCAGGAAATGGAGCAGAAGTGAAAGGGACAGAAGGGGCATCTCTAATTAACGCTGTCTGATTTGCACATCAGTGATGAGCCTGTCACATTTGTACCTACTGCCCAAGTACCCCCTGATGTAACAATGCACATTCTCCCAACTGCCCCCCATTCTCCCAACTGCCCCCCCATTGCTGCATAAAACATCAGATCCAGTGCAGCAGCCGTGGCCCCGGGTAACAATGTCCCTCGCTGCACTTACAGGTTCTTTGCGGCCCCAAAGCCTCCTGGGAATATGACTGCGTCGTGTTCCTTCACATTCAGCCGAGACAGAGCTGTGATGTTGCCCCGAGCGAGTCGCGCAGATTCCACCAATACATTCCTACAACATAAAGCTGAGCGTTACGTGGGGCCCACACATCACTTTACTGTTCAAAAATACAAAAGAAGGATCGCACACTCTAAATCCAAAATAAAGTGTTTATTACATCAAAAAAATAAAACAAAAATCCTACCAAAATGACATTAGCCCAACGTGTCTCGACAAAAGTGATTTTCCTCAGGGGGAAAACAAAAATAAGAAAAAAAAATATTCTGAGGAGGGAAAGGATGAAACGACCCCCCGGGCCCCTGGGGCAGTACCTGGACTCCTGGGAAGGTTGCCCTTTGCTGTGGTCGACCACGTGCATCTGCGGCACATCCGGAGCAAACATCTTCACCTCAGCTCCAGCCCGGCTCAAGTGAACCAGAATCCTACAATATACACGGAAGCCTTTAGCTACAGGGCCCCCCAATGAGAGGGAGGGACACAGGGAATGAGGGGCAGGACAGTCTCCCCAATACTCACGCTGAGGCTTCATGGATTTCTGTTCCATCAAACACCCCACAGCCCGACAGGACCTGACATGATAAAGATAAATATATAGGAAGGTCAGTGATCCCAATGTTATTAATAGGGAATAAAGATAAATATATAGGAAGGTCAGTGATCCCAATGTTATTAATAGGGAATAAAGATAAATATATAGGAAGGTCAGTGATCCCAATGTTATTAATAGGGAATAAAGATAAATATATAGGAAGGTCAGTGATCCCAATGTTATTAATAGGGAATAAAGATAAATATATAGGAAGGTCAGTGATCCCAATGTTATTAATAGGGAATAAAGATAAATATATAGGAAGGCCAGTGATCCCAATGTTATTAATAGGGAATAAAGATAAATATATAGGAAGGTCAGTGATCCCAATGTTATTAATAGGGAATAAAGATAAATATATAGGAAGGCCAGTGATCCCAATGTTATTAATAGGAATAAAGATAAATATATAGGAAGGTCAGTGATCCCAATGTAATTAATAGGGAATAAAGATAAATATATAGGAAGGTCAATGATCCCAATGTTATTAATAGGGAATAAAGATAAATATATAGGAAGGTCAGTGATCCCAATGTTATTAATAGGAATAAAGATAAATATATAGGAAGGTCAGTGATCCCAATGTTATTAATAGGGAATAAAGATAAATATATAGGAAGGTCAGTGATCCCAATGTTATTAATAGGGAATAAAGATAAATATATAGGAAGGTCAGTGATCCCAATATGATTAATAGGGAATAAAGATAAATATATAGGAAGGTCAGTGATCCCAATATGATTAATAGGGAATAAAGATAAATATATAGGAAGGTCAGTGATCCCAATGTTATTAATAGGGAATAAAGATAAATATATAGGAAGGCCAGTGATCCCAATGTTATTAATAGGAATAAAGATAAATATATAGGAAGGTCAGTGATCCCAATGTAATTAATAGGGAATAAAGATAAATATATAGGAAGGTCAATGATCCCAATGTTATTAATAGGGAATAAAGATAAATATATAGGAAGGTCAGTGATCCCAATGTTATTAATAGGAATAAAGATAAATATATAGGAAGGTCAGTGATCCCAATGTTATTAATAGGGAATAAAGATAAATATATAGGAAGGTCAGTGATCCCAATGTTATTAATAGGGAATAAAGATAAATATATAGGAAGGTCAGTGATCCCAATATGATTAATAGGGAATAAAGATAAATATATAGGAAGGTCAGTGATCCCAATGTTATTAATAGGGAATAAAGATCAATATATAGGAAGGCCAGTGATCCCAATGTTATTAATAGGGAATAAAGATAAATATATAGGAAGGTCAGTGATCCCAATGTTATTAATAGGGAATAAAGATAAATATATAGGAAGGTCAGTGATCCCAATGTTATTAATAGGGAATAAAGATAAATCTATAGGAAGGTCAGTGATCCCAATGTTATTAATAGGGAATAAAGAGAAATATATAGGAAGGTCAGTGATCCCAATGTTATTAATAGGGAATAAAGATAAATATATAGGAAGGTCAGTGATATGATCCCAATGTTATTAATAGGGAATAAAGATAAATATATAGGAAGGTCAGTGATCCCAATGTTATTAATAGGGAATAAAGATAAATCTATAGGAAGGTCAGTGATCCCAATGTTATTAATAGGGAATAAAGATAAATATATAGGAAGGTCAGTGATCCCAATGTTATTAATAGGGAATAAAGATAAATATATAGGAAGGTCAGTGATCCCAATGTTATTAATAGGGAATAAAGATAAATATATAGGAAGGTCAGTGATCCCAATGTTATTAATAGGGAATAAAGATAAATATATAGGAAGGTCAGTGATCCCAATGTTATTAATAGGGAATAAAGATAAATATATAGGAAGGTCAGTGATCCCAATGTTATTAATAGGAATAAAGATAAATAAATAGGAAGGTCAGTATTTTTCCAGTAACAACCCTGTAAATAACAATGACAGACAGACACATATTTCCCTGAACCTAAAAAACTCCTGGGCAGAGGCAACGCAAGGATCACAAACTTATGCACAGGATCACAGCAGCAGCCTAACACTCACTCTACGCGCTCAAGCCAAGAGACACGCCCCCGCGGAACTTTTCCGTCACAATTCAGGACAAACGCTGCTCAAACAGCACAACTGAATCACGTGACACGGCCCCACGGGTGCACATTCAGCGCAGACCAGGGAACTTAGGGAAAATTAAGGATATTTGTTTAATATTATGTTTATTCTGCAGGGACAACCCTCCTGGCTGCTCCCCTGCACTGACTGACAATGGTACAGCCCAGCAATGCGCCGCCATTTTGTCTGACAGTGGAGCGTAACGGGTCTGTACCAGGGAAAGAAGCATTTAGTTTACCTACCACCGCCACTTTGGCTGCCGGTTTCCCCTGGGACACATGCAAGCTTCTACTCCCCCGCAGGACAGGGATTAGTCGGGCTCCGCGGGCCCCTATAGCTCCGGACAACATTTCTGTGTGTGGGAGTTACTTGCTACGCAAAATGCGTAACTTTGAAGCTTGCTGTAGAAGCTCGCTACGCTTTTTACGTAACAGGGGAAAAGTGTCTCGGCAAGGTCACGCACGTGATTTTTAGAGTTACGTAGTTATGGAATGGGCGTGGCTATGGGTTTTCCTATTTGCGGGAGCTGCGTAGCCTTTCTATCTCACTCATATCGCTTGTCACGGCTACGGAATGTGCGTAGCTACTATAACAACTACAGGTTTTGCTGTTGTTCCTCTCACAGCGAGCTGGGGCCGCCATATTTGAACCTGGCAAACTCCCCTCAGGATAGTGAGATATGTCACAGGCGTACAAACGTATTAGACAGAAGCTTCAAGGAATATGTTGAAAAAGCTTTTTTTTGCTTCTCTTGCCTTTGATCTGGAAAAATTAGTCTTCTGCCCTTTAATTATTCTCACTCAGGGTTGCCAGGTTTATATTTCAAAACCAGACTATGGAACAAATAGCCAAAGACTATAGAAAAACTAGCCAAAGACTATAGAAACAACTAGCCAAAGACTATACAAACAACTAGCCAAAGACTATACAAACAACTAGCCAAAGACTATAGAAAAACTAGCCAAAGACTATACAAACAACTAGCCAAAGACTATAGAAAAACTAGCCAAAGACTATACAAACAACTAGCCAAAGACTATACAAACAACTAGCCAAAGACTATACAAACAACTAGCCAAAGACTATACAAACAACTAGCCAAAGACTATAGAAAAACTAGCCAAAGACTATAGAAAAACTAGCCAAAGACTATACAAACAACTAGCCAAAGACTATACAAACAACTAGCCAAAGACTATACAAACAACTAGCCAAAGACTATACAAACAACTAGCCAAAGACTATACAAACAACTAGCCAAAGACTATACAAACAACTAGCCAAAGACTATACAAACAACTAGCCAAAGACTATACAAACAACTAGCCAAAGACTATACAAACAACTAGCCAAAGACTATAGAAACAACTAGCCAAAGACTATATAAAAACTAGCCAAAGACTATATAAACAACTAGCCAAAGACTATACAAACAACTAGCCAAAGACTATACAAACAACTAGCCAAAGATCATAGAAACAACTAGCCAAAGACTATACAAACAACTAGCCAAAGACTATACAAACAACTAGCCAAAGACTATACAAACAACTAGCCAAAGACTATACAAACAACTAGCCAAAGACTATACAAACAACTAGCCAAAGACTATACAAACAACTAGCCAAAGACTATACAAACAACTAGCCAAAGACTATAGAAAAACTAGCCAAAGACTATATAAACAACTAGCCAAAGACTATACAAACAACTAGCCAAAGACTATACAAACAACTAGCCAAAGATCATAGAAACAACTAGCCAAAGACTATACAAACAACTAGCCAAAGACTATACAAACAACTAGCCAAAGACTATACCAAAACAACTAGCCAAAGACTATACAAACAACTAGCCAAAGACTATACAAACAACTAGCCAAAGACTATACAAACAACTAGCCAAAGACTATACAAACAACTAGCCAAAGACTATACAAACAACTAGCCAAAGACTATACAAACAACTAGCCAAAGGACTATACAAAACAACTAGCCAAAGACTATACAAACAACTAGCCAAAGACTATACAAACAACTAGCCAAAGACTATACAAACAACTAGCCAAAGCTATACAAACAACTAGCCAAAGACTATACAAACAACTAGCCAAAGACTATACAAACAACTAGCCAAAGACTATACAAACAACTAGCCAAAGACTATACAAACAACTAGCCAAAGACTATACAAACAACTAGCCAAAGACTATACAAACAACTAGCCAAAGACTATACAAACAACTAGCCAAAGACTATACAAACAACTAGCCAAAGACTATAAAACAACTAGCCAAAGACTATACAAACAACTAGCCAAAGACTATACAAACAACTAGCCAAAGACTATAGAAACAACTAGCCAAAGACTATACAAACAACTAGCCAAAGACTATAGAAACAACTAGCCAAAGACTATACAAACAACTAGCCAAAGACTATAGAAACAACTAGCCAAAGACTATACAAACAACTAGCCAAAGACTATAGAAACAACTAGCCAAAGACTATAGAAACAACTAGCCAAAGACTATACAAACAACTAGCCAAAGACTATAGAAACAACTAGCCAAAGACTATAGAAACAACTAGCCAAAGACTATACAAACAACTAGCCAAAGACTATAGAAACAACTAGCCAAAGACTATACAAACAACTAGCCAAAGACTATACAAACAACTAGCCAAAGACTATACAAACAACTAGCCAAAGACTATACAAAAACTAGCCAAAGACTATAGAAAAACTAGCCAAAGACTATACAAAAAACTAGCCAAAGACTATACAAACAACTAGCCAAAGATCATAGAAACAACTAGCCAAAGACTATAGAAACAACTAGCCAAAGACTATATAAAAACTAGCCAAAGACTATATAAACAACTAGCCAAAGACTATACAAACAACTAGCCAAAGACTATACAAACAACTAGCCAAAGATCATAGAAACAACTAGCCAAAGACTATACAAACAACTAGCCAAAGACTATACAAACAACTAGCCAAAGACTATACAAACAACTAGCCAAAGACTATACAAACAACTAGCCAAAGACTATACAAACAACTAGCCAAAGACTATACAAACAACTAGCCAAAGATTATAGAAACAACTACCCAAAAAGTTGCCAAAGACTATAGAAAAAACTAGCCAAAGACTATAAAGGAACTAGCCAAAAGCCATATTAAAAGTAGCCTACAAATAGCCCAATTTGTTCAGTGAAAAATCTTAATAAAGTGAAACAATAAGGGAATTAAATCAATGAAGTGTCTGGAATTTTCTGACATTAAAGGGGACGTTTTTATATTTTCCTGGTTGGGACAGATTTGTATAGAAATAAAAAATTACATTTAGGTGAGCGACAGTCTCTGGGGTATAAGAAGTCAATGTAAATATTAGGGGGCCCTTTCCCAGAATTCCCTGTGACTGATACAAAAACCAACATGTTATTGCTGCTGCTGATGTTGATGGATAGGGGGGTATCCAGCCACTTGTGTTTCTATACGTCACAAATAATGGTCTTACAATATTTCTCTATATATAGAATGAAAGTTGTAGCAGTTTCAGGTACATTTTGTTTAGTGGCCCCTGTGGCTCAGAGTCACCACAAGAATCAGACGTACATAGAATATAAAGATGAATAAACTCACACAAGGATATTAATGGGACTGGGGTGTGAGCAGGTAATGAATGAATAATGAGTGAAGTCTGGACCAATGAACAGACTAGAAGTTTCAGCTACACTAATGTGACTCCCCTGTCAGATTCCACAGTTGGTACATGCCAAAGCCTAGTAAAGAGCAGACTCAAACCTAACGTGGCCTTAATTTGCATTAATAACATTGGGCGGGTTTTAAAGGAGAAGGAAAGGCAAAACATAAGCAGCTTCTATACTAATTCTGGTGGACTTAGAATTTACTAAATGTCTTTAAAGTTGTCTCCCTGGAGTCAAGTAGAAGCAACATCGCTCAGACTGTAGTGTTGGACGTAATGCGCATGTCACACCTTCGAATGATGACGCGCATGCAAATTTAACTCTGAACACGTATGCGCAATACAGGGAAAGAGTTAATGGAAGTGTCCACTACTTTAGTAACATGGCGGCTTGTAAATGAGAACAGAATATGACGATGGATTTGAGGCTATTGGATTCGCCTACGTGAGCTACAACTATAGCAATTCACAAGATCTTCATGAGTGAGGGACATAAGTCATCAATTTTGCCTTTACTTCTCCTTTGAAAGGGGAAACCTGAAGCAACTTCCACAACTGGCCCAAATCTGTATGTTGGGGGGTTTGGACTTTTAAAACCCACCACTAAGTTTTATTTATTTTGAAAATATTTTATTCGATTTTCATGTTAAACAAGCGATAACAGTATAGCAACAAATATTTTGCAGATGAAGAAAGAAATGCTGAAATCGATACAATGACATAGTATTATTAAAGACTACATATGAATTGAAATGAAATAAAATTAACTAAACGAAACCAGTGGATGTGTATATATTGAAAGAAAGAAAGAAAGAAAGAAAGAGAAATGACCATTCGTCGACTGGAATGTCAGAAATTGCATCTTACAACTGGAGAAATCGTCCTATTTGTTCACCTGCGTTGGAGGTACAGGGCTTCAAGATAAGGAGACCAAATCAGTTTAAAAGAGTCTATGGAATTATTTGCTTTAGTTTTGGTTAATAAGGCTTCTTGCCAACTAAGTAGGTTCATAAAAGAAATAGCATCTGCCATCAAGGGGGGTTCACTTTGTAACCAAGAATTAAATAAAGCTTTCTTGGAAGCAGCTAGAAAAAAAAACTATCAATAATTTATTTTCATGGGAAATTAAATTTGAGTTAGGAATTGAAAAAAAACTCAACATCACCTTTATGTAAAAAGACAAAGCACGGAGATAATTGAATCCTTATCTTCAATATATAACTCAAAAACCTAAAGATTTCTCTCCAATATAGATTTATCTTTGGACAGGACCAATGGAAAAGTGACACATTAGTCTCGTCGCATTTAGGACAATATGAAATAGGGCTCTAAGAAGAATTTTTAGAAAACAATTTTCCATAGCCTAGGTGGGTAAGCTTAAAGTGTTGTATCCTCCAACTTTCTGCTAAAATTAATTTATTATAATCCCTAATAGATTTTACCAAATCTGAGGGAGTTATTTGACAATGCAAAAATTCAGACCATTTAGTAGAAGGTTTCGATAACGGGTGTGAATCTGTACTATAGACATTCCAAAATTTTTTAGAAAGAGATCTAATAGAGACCAGACCAGGGGATTCCAAAAACTCTTCCAAATCGTCGTCAAGCTTGTGTTCAGCTAAAACCAGGTTTTTATTATTTTTATTAAAAAAAAAAAAAAAAAACCCCTGTTTCAAAATTACATGCACTGTCATATTTACTTGAATTACTTAGACAGGGCTTTATACTTTTTGAAATTGGCCTCAGGTGTGTATCCACAACCCCCCCATATTGATGTGTTTGCCGGAAGCTTTGGCTCAGCTCATGTGGTTATTGCACCCTCATACCCACCCCTTTATATTTTTGGTGGTCCCCCTCACTTGTTGTGCCTTGGTTTGTGCAATCGCTCTCTCTTAAAAGCCATAAGTGCTGGCGACATGGGAGGATCTAGCCGTGAAAAAACCAACGTCCCATTAGACACTTCTCTATGTACACACACACTTATTATGTCTTTCATTTAGTTCTTCTTTACTCTTTCATTCTATGCTTTCTTACATACATACTCCCAAATACACATACACTTTCCCTTATCACTACCACACACACCTTCACATTTCACTTACACATGTATACACACTATTGTGCAACTGCACATATCACTCTACTTTGTTTTTAATTACAACACCTGACTTTACTTTTCTGACATGGGTGTTGGTTAAGGCAGTCTCTCCCTCTTAAAAGCCGCTCAGCAGTTGGCGGGGGAGGATTTAGCACAGAGTTTGAAACCAAAGCACAGGAGATGTTTACACAAAGAATTGTTACTACAGAGAGGTAATATACCTTTTTTACTATGACTAAAGATAAATAAGTTAGGGACCACCATGTGGGGTTTTACCTTGACGTGGTATGGTGGCTTATCAATATTATGATCATAACTTTGTAACAAAAAAACCCTGTTTCAAAATTACATGCACTGTCATATTTACTTGAATTACTTAGACAGGGCTTTATACTTTTTGAAATTGGCCTCAGGTGTGCATCCACAACCCCCCCATATTTACGTAGCAGGGAAAGACCGCATTGACACACTAAATAATAGTATCTATCAGAATCTTGAAGCTTGTATTGTTCTTTGAGTTTTGACCAGGGCTTTAAGGTTTTCTTAAGCGAATCAAATATATCTTTTACCAAAACCAGTGACTTTCTCTTAATTGAAAATATAAAAGTATCAGTATTTTGAAAATCTGAAGGTTTAAGTAAGAGTTTTGCTGGCATGTAAGGGGTTACTGTATAGCTATAACCACTAAGTTTTAAAACTAGCCCAATTCAGCCAGTAAACCGCCAACCTGGCAACCCATCACATGTGGTCAGACATCTTTATACGTCTCCACACGGAACTACATCTAGTGGCTCGTTACACAATAACCACACAATGAAGCAACCAGGTCAAATACAAATGTGAGGTTCATCAATCAGATCCAGGGCCCCATCAGGGGGTACAGTCATCTGGGCCCGGCAGTATAAAGGGGGTTTCTGGATTCGCCGGATTTACCGGGGTTTTTGTTTTTTCTCGTTTTTTTTAAAGGAATTATTTTATTTGTTTTATAAAAATAAACATTGACAAAACAATAAACCGTTCTGTTCCATACATGTGTCACTGGAATTATTTTACTCCTTACTTACAACTTGGTTTAATACCCCCCAGTGTTAACTTGCGAGGAGACACCCTATTCCGCATCCGGTCACATTTACCGTTTTTAGCGCTGATGTCTGTGTGGCCTTTTTACTTTGTGTGGAGTGGGCGGGATCTGGGGTGGAGCTGTGGTGGGCGGGGACCAGGGGCCCCGGAAAATGTTGATGTGCGGGGCCCCATCATTTCTGAAGGAAGCCCTGATCATATTTACATATTGTTAGTGGACTAAGTCCATCCTTATGTCAGGTATTGTGTCCATGTCTCATCACTTGTATAAATAAAACATAAATAAAAGGACAATTAAAAACAAAATCACCAAATGCAAATCATATTCCTGATTCCTTAAAACTGTGGGGTCCCATAGTCTTGAGACGACAAACCCACACGGTCTCTCTCCTTAACAATTCTCAGCTCTGTCCCCCCCACCCCTTCGACAACAATTTTTTTCTTTCCAACCTTTTTATTGGGTTTTCATAAACACAACAGATTATGATTTACATATTAAAGGGATTCTGTCATGGGAAAACATGTTTTTTTCAAAATGAATCAGTTAATAGTGCTGCTCCAGCAGAATTCTGCTCTGAAATCCATTTCTCAAAAGAGCAAACACATTTTTTTATATTCAATTTTGAAATCTTTCATGGGACTAGACATATTGTCAGTTTCCAAAGTGTCATGTGACTTGTGATAAACTTCAATCACTCTTTACTGCTGTACTGCAAGTTGGCCTGATATCACCCCCCCCCAGCAGCCTAACAACAGAACAATGGGAAGGTAACCAGATAACAGCTCCCTAACACAAGATAACAGCTGCCTGGTAGATCTAAGAACAACACTCAATAGTAAAATCCAGGTCCCACTGAGACACATTCAGTTACATTGAGAAGGAAAAACAGCAGTCTGCCAGAAAGCATTTCTCTCCTAAAGTGCAGGCACAAGTCACATGACCAGGGGTAGCTAAGAAACTGACAAAATGTCTAGCCCCATGTCAGATTTCAAAATTGAATATAAAAAAATCTGTTTGCTCTTTTGAGAAATGGATTTCAGTGCAGAATTCTGCTGGAGCAGCACTATTAACTGATGGGTTTTGGGAAAAAAACATGTTTTCCCATGACAGGATGCCTTTAAGTATGTCAAGATAAACATAGAAGAAGACTATACATTGCTGGACACTTTCATACACTGTCACTCACTTGGAACTAGGGATGCACCAAATCCAGGATTCGGTTCAGGATTCAGCCTTTTTCAGCAGGATTCGGATTCGGCCGAATCCTTGTGTCAGGCCGAACCGAATCCGAATCCTAATTTGCATATGTAAATTAGGGGCAGGTAGGGAAATCACGTGACTTTTCGTCACAAATGAAGAATTGTTTCCACTTTTTCCTTTCCTACCGCTAATTTGCATATGCAAATTAGGGTTCGGATTTGGTTCGGAATTCGGCCGAATCTTTCACGAAGGATTCGGGGATTCGGCCGAATCCCAAATAGTGGATTTGGTGCATCCCTACTTGGAACAAAACTTGTTTAACCCCATGGACTGCATCACGGTACTTGATTCTTGTGAGCAAGACATCATTGCGCTTCAAGCTCAGTTAAAGGAGGTCCAAGATAGGATTGAGGACGCGGATAACAGATCCAGACGAAACAATATTCGGATTAGAGGCCTACCAGAAAGTGTCTTGGATATTAAAGTTGCAACTCTTGAACTGCTACAGGCCCTAGTTCCAGATCTCCCAGTTAACAGACTTGAGATGGACAGAGTTCACAGGACCCCCCAAGGGGACATCATCCATTACCATCAAACGCAGGTGGCTATCCTTGCGGCTGCAAGGGCAAAGGGTAAACTAATCTACCAAACCCACCCTTATCAGCTCTATACACCAACCACCATGGGCCCAATTACTAATATCCTACAACAGCATAAAATATCATAACGTTGGTGGTTATTACTGTTCCGTCTGCTATTTTCTTATAACAATATACAACATTCGGTTATGTCCCCAGAGGAAGGACGGGACTTATTTGCTAAATTTGGATTTGCAGATGCTTCCTTAAAGGGATACTGTCATGGGAAAAAAGAATTTTCTCAAAATGAATCGGTTATTAGTGCTGCTCCAGCAGAATTCTGCACTGAAATCCATTTCTCAAAAGAGCAAACAGATTTTTTTATATTCAATTTTGAAATCTGACATGGGGCTAGACATATTGTCAATTTCCCAGCTGCCCCTGGTCATGTGACTTGTGCCTGCACTTTAGGAGAGAAATGCTTTCTGGCAGGCTGCTGTTTCTCCTTCTCAATGTAACTGAATGTGTCTCAGTGGGACCTGGATTTTACTATTGAGTGTTGTTCTTAGATCTACCAGGCAGCTGTTATCTTGTGTTAGGGAGCTGCTATCTGGTTACCTTCCCATTGTTCTGTTGTTAGTCTGCTGGGGGGGGAGGGAGGGAGGGAGGGGGTGATATCAGTCCAACTTGCAGTACAGCAGTAAAGAGTGATTGAAGTTTATCAGAGCACAAGTGTCAGGAGTCAAAGCGAGTCCGAAGGTAAGAGCCTCCCCCACGCTTCCCACTGAGTTGCGCCCTGAGGGTTGAGACAGGACGTTCCCAGATAAGGAATAGCAGGAGTGCTAGAGGAGCCCACAGAAATAACAGTTCGTAATAAGGGCTAGCACTTATCTGCAGGAGACGAAGCGAAGTCTGGAACAGGCCGGGTCATACACAGGAAGGATCAATAAGCAGGTACCAGTTGAGGGAAATCCAGAAGAGTAGTCAGAAAAGCCAAGGTCGAAGTCAGACGAGCAGTACAGGAATCCAGGGATAATCAGAAGAGTAGTCAGTAACAAGCCGTGGTCGAAATCAGAATAACATCAGTAATAAACGCTCAGTGTCAGTAAGACGATCACCTCGCACTGGGCCTAGGTCGGAGTGACCTTTTAACCCCAGGACGCATGTTGGCGTCAGAACGCGCGCCTGCGTCAGAACGCGCGCGCGCACGCGAATGCGCGCCCGCGTCAGAACGCGGGCGCGCATGTAAATGCGCGCCCGCGTCCAAGCACACACGCGCATCAGGACACGCGCTCGAACCTGCAACAAGCGCCGGAGTGGAAGCACAGGCCTGGGGAGATGTCGGCTCGGCTTGAGCCAGATCTTCTAGATCCCGACAACAAGTCACATGACTTGGGGCAGCTGTGAAATTGACAAAAATGTTTAGCCCCATGTCAGATTTCAAAATTGAATATAAAAAAATCTGTTTGCTCTTTTGAGAAATGGATTTCAGTGCAGAATTCTGCTGGAGCAGCACTATTAACTGATTCATTTTGACAATTTTTTTTTCCCATGACAGTATCCCTTTAAAGGATATCCTGAGTACCTCTAATTCTCCACGGAAACTATCTCCAACATGGGAAAAGGTTTTTTTAAAGAGACAGTACCTCGACTATCGAATGGTCAAATAGTCGAACGATTTTTAGTTCGAATCCTTCGATTCGTAGTCGTAGTCGAAGTAGCCCATTCGATGGTCGAAGTAGCCCAAAAAATACTTCGAAATTCGAAGTTTTTTTACTTCGAATCCTTCACTCTAATTTAGTGAATCGGCCCCTAAATGTTAGCTTGGCATGAAGACCTTTCCAGAGAATTATTGGGATTAAATGGTCTTCTAACAATGTTTCCTTACAGGAGACAAATTATAAAGTACTTTTCAGACGGTACTAAATTCGCTTCGCTGCTGATCCCAGTTGCTTCATGGGCTGTGTTGAAATAGGCACAATGTTCCACTCGTGATGTCCCAATGCCCAAAGACCCTGTTATAACCTTATTAGATAAAAAACCAGAGCAACTTACCAATGGCCAGTTCTGTTTATTTTCCTTTATAATGATGGCTGCTAAGAGGACCCTAGCTGGGGCCTGGAAACAAAAACAAATTCCAATAGACCCAGTAAAATCCAGAGTTGACTGGATTATGTCCATTCTGCTTGACACCCATCAGAAATTTCTATTCATTTGGAGCCCTTGGATTGAGTATAGATATGGGCCTGGGGCGCCTAACATTCTTTTTTTCATTGTCGTTTCTCTTTTTTTCCCAACTTAGAGTCAGTGTAGATGAAGTATTATTTTTTTTCCTTTTCAGTTTAATAATGGATATGTACCTTTAATACTTATGGAAATGCATTCTGTTAATTTATCAATCGTATAATTGGCTTATATTGTGAAAGCACCAGGTAGTACAGGCTATTGCTACTGTTTTCATAATATAAAGCATATTAATGTTGTCGTACGTATATCAGCGATGTTTTACCTAAATAATTGTCTGTACACAAATGCTTGAAAACAATAAAAATGTATTGAAGTAAAAAATATAAAATATAAAAACAGCAGTGCAGTGCGGTGCGGTACACCAAATAACCATGTTACGGTGATGGTGAAATAAAATGAAAGTAAATGGTGCAGTAACAGAACACAGTATTAAAGTGCATAGTATGTGGATTGTATAGTATTGTATTGTGCTGTCGTTATGTGTCACATAGATCAAGTAGGTGCAAGTGAAAAAAGGGAGAGGGGGTGGGAGATGTGGGTAAGGTGACATGAACCATATTATTTACATAAGTGACAGTGAGTGAAGATTGTATAAAAAATATAAAAATATATAAAAAAAAAAAAAAAAAAAAAGGAAAATGCATATAAGATATATCATGACTGGTATTATACGCCCAAGAAGTTGCATAAATGGTTTCATTCTTCTGACTTATGCCCGAGGGGATGTGGGGAGGTAGCAGATGAAATGCACATGTGGTGGTCATGCCCTACAGTCTACAGTTTATGGGAGGAAGTATTTAAAACAATAAATGAAACGTTGGCGACATCAATGCCACCTGACCCTTGGTTAGCTCTTTTATTGCGTAAACCCGAACAAGTGACATACAATGAACATAAATTGTGTGTCCAATTCTGCCTAACCACAAGAGGTTTGATAGCTAAGAGATGGAAGGGCCCCCCTCCAACGATGCAGGAAATCCGAAACAAACTGTGGTGGACTATTGAAATGGAGAAACTTACTGCCTTATTGAATAATAGGCTTAGTAAATTTGAGGACGTATGGAATATTTGGCTTTACAGAGAAGGAATGTTACAAAGACAATTATAATATCTCAACCACCGAAAGGTTTCACTCAACCCCACCCCCCACCTTTTTCCCCTATCTTTTTTCCCCTTTTATAAGGAAATGTTGCTAATTTGTTAACACATATATAGGTTTGTACACGTGCGGTAAAGTGATAGACGAAAATGTCTTTCAGTAAAGATTCTTATTGATTTGTGTATAAGCAGGACACAATGTTGCATTCTGTCAAATATTTGTGTTAACCTCAATAAAAAGAAAGTTGAAAAAAAAAATATATAAAAAAAATAGCAATGCAACACTGTATTGTGGTGATATAGAGTGTCACGTAGGTAAAATATGTGCAAGTGAGAAATAGAAGGGGCCTGAGGATACAAACTCCTTTTGAGTCTCTCAGTTCTGACCAGGATATGGCAAAAGCTTTTCCCTGATTTAAGTAGAGGATGTGATGAAATCCTTGAGAATCCTGAGGGCTTTGGTCCTGCATCTCTTGGTGGAAATGTTCAGCAAAGATAGAAGAGCTGACCAGCGTTCTGCCTCACGTATCACTCTCTGAAGGGCTTGGCGGTCCTGGACACAACTGTTTCCAAACCAGGATTGTAATGTTCTGTGCTAGGACACTTCCCACAGCACCAAAGTAGAAAGTCTTTAGGATCTTTGAAGAGACCCCAAACTTCCTGAGCTGTCAGAGTTGGTACAAATGCAGCTTTGCCCTTTTAATTTGAACTTGGATGTGTTTAGATCGTCATGTTCTCCTTATTTAAAACCGCTCACCCTCTCCACTAGGGTCCCACTGATGTTAAGGGGTTTGTAGTCTGCTGCTGTCTCCTACTAAAGTCCACCACCAGCTCCTTGGTCTTGATAACATTCAGCTGGAGGCACAGTGTCAGCTTATCCACTTCTCCCATGTAGACCATCTCATCGTTGTTCATGATGAAGCCCAACACTACCGTGTCATCAGCAAACTTCACAATAGTGTTTGAGTGATGTGTGGCCACACAGTGGTGGGTGTAGAGAGAGTACAGCAGGGGGCTAAGAACACACCCTTGTGGAGCTCCGGTATTAATAGTGATACTGTTAGAGACACAGTTACCAACTCTCGCTACCTGTGTTCTGTGAGAAAGTCCAACACCCAGAAACACAAACGACTGTTAAGTCCTAAATCCTTCAGTTTAGTGACAGTCTGCAGGGTGGTATTGTATTGAATGCTGAACTGTAATGAATAATCCGCACATAGTTCCCCTGTTTCTTATCCACGTGGCTGAGGGTGGGATGCAGCACGTGGGAAATAGCATTCTCTGTCGCTCTGTTGGGACAGGCAAACTGAAGTGGATCCATGAAACTGGGGATGAAGGAGAAGATGATGTGCTTAAGAAGCCTCTCAAACACCTTCATGACTAATGATGTCAATGCGACAGGTCGGTAGTCATTCAGTCATGAGGCCTTATTGCTTTTTGGAACAGGAACAATTGTGGATTTTTTTAAGTATGTTGGGACCACAGACTGAGCCAGAGACTCGTTAAAGATAACAGTCAGTTGATCAGCACAGCAGCGCAGAAGTCGCCCGGAGATGCCATCTGGACCTGCTGCTTTTCCCGCAAGTCATACTCTGTGATGCTGATGACACTTATGACATCACCTTCTTCTGTTGTCAGGCTATAGCTAGTGTTAGCCACGTGACTAGTCTCAAAACGTGTTGAGCTCATCAGCAAATGCAAGATCTGTGCTCAGTGTCGCAGAGGAGTTTCCTTTGTGGTCTGTGCCGCGTGCTCCGTGTGTCGCCTTGGTGGAAGTGCAACTCCTCTCGTTCACCATACGGGCATTTGGCGTCTTGTACACCACTCATGTGGCCTGTAGTGAGTCCAGAATTATCAGCAGCAGTTCGAGTGTTCACTGCCAACCGAATCGATCTGTCAACCCCCTGGTTTCTGATTCAGAAAAGATCGAATTTTCGCCGTAGGGACTACTTCATCAGCAAGCATGGTGGAGGCTTATAACATACTAATAAAGCTAACGACTACAAACTCGTTGACTGCGCATGCCCAGAACCTGTCCCAGTCCACGTCATTGAGCGCCTCCTGTAGCGCGGCTTCTGATTGAACTGACCAGCGTTTTACCTCCCTCACAACGGGAGCTTCACCAATGAAAGTTTGTTTATATTCCGGCATGAGGAAAATGGTGTCATGGTCAGATTTCCCAAACGTTGGATGTAAAACAGCTTTGTAGCCTTTCTTGTTTGTGGTATAGCAGTGATCCAAAGTGCTAGCTCCCCTGGTCAGACACGTAACATGTTCAGTTCAGGCATTGCTTTATTAATGTCCCCTACAACAACGAGTGCTGCTATACCTGTGTCCACGCTAGGTGGAATGTACAGCTCTGGCAATGATCCAGGTGCGAGGCATGAAGTATGGACGACACTTGATGATTTAATACTCCAAATGAGACAAAGAATAGCTGGAGAGAGTAAGAGCACTCCTTGCATCCCACCACTTGCTGTTCACCATGAAACAGACGCCTCCGCCTTTAGCTTTCTTAGTCTCCGCTGTTCCAGAGGAACTAAACACTGATGTTACACATTGTAACAACTACTCCACAGCTTACAGACAGCATGCAGGAACTACATAACCCACAATGCATTGCACTGGGATGTTCCTTATTGAAATCACGTGTGCAGGGAATTGTGGGGTTTGGATGATACAAAGTAACAGTAGTCAGACAGATCAGCAAAGTAGTCAGACAGATCAGCAGGAGAGCAGGGGGCTGGGCTTAGGGAACGGTTCCAAGCCATTAATAATCATGAAAAGTCTGCAGATTTTTTAATTGATGTATATTGCAAAGTTGCTTGAAATTATGTTTACTTTTCAAAAAAGCTTAAGTTATATTTTTGTGGAGTTCCCCTTTACTAAACTCCTGCGGTACTCCACTAACAACACAGGCACAAACTGAAAATACTCCATTTCCAGATGTATTAATGGTCAGGGTTTAGTTGATGACAAATTGAGAGACTGAGGGTAACAAGTAGGAGCCCATTATAGTGGGCAGTACCATGTGGCAGAGGTGAGAGGTGAGAGTATTTCTGAGAGAAGGGAAATGGGCAGAGACTGAGACCTGAATCTCTGTGTGACACTGGTGTGAGTGAGTGGGACACACAAGAGGTGCAAAGCTGCGGCTCACATATTTGGCTTCCAAAGGGGAAAAGATGCAAATTTATGTCCTCCTGCTTCTCCTCTGTGTAACCCTCTTCTCAGGTATGTGATGGGGGGTGTTTGCTGGGAGTTTACACTATCATTTAATGGCGGAGGTTGCTGGGAGTTTACACGATCATTTAATGGTGGAGGTTGCTGGGAATTTACACTATCATTTTATGACAGAGGTTGCTGGGAGTTTATACTATCATTTTATGATAGAGGTTGCTGGGAGTCACTGTGCCAATTTGTGCCGGAGGGTTACACTTTCATTTTATGGTGGAGGTTGCTGGGAGTTTACACTTTCATTTTATGGTGGAGGTTGCTGGGAGTTTACACTATCATTTTGTGGTGGAGGTTGCTGGGAGTTTACACTATCATTTTGTGGTGGAGGTTGCTGGGAGTTTACACTATCATTTTGTGGTGGAGGTTGCTGGGAGTTTACACTATCATTTTATGGTCGAGGTTGCTGGGAGTTTACACTATCATTTTGTGGTGGAGGTTGCTGGGAGTTTACACTATCATTTTATGGTAGAGGTTGCTGGGAGTTTACACTATCATTTTGTGGTGGAGGTTGCTGGGAGTTTACACTATCATTTTATGGTAGAGGTTGCTGGGAGTTTACACTATCATTTTGTGGTGGAGGTTGCTGGGAGTTTACCCTATCATTTTATGGTCGAGGTTGCTGGGAGTTTACACTATCATTTTATGGCGGAGGTTGCTGGGAGTTTACCCTATCATTTTATGGTCGAGGTTGCTGGGAGTTTACACTATCATTTTATGGTCGAGGTTGCTGGGAGTTTACACTATCATTTTGTGGTGGAGGTTGCTGGGAGTTTACACTATCATTTTATGGTTGAGGTTGCTGGGAGTTTACACTATCATTTTGTGGTGGAGGTTGCTGGGAGTTTCAACTATCATTTTATGGTGCAGGTTGTTGGGAGTTTACACTATCATTTTATGGCGGAGGTTGCTGGGAGTTTACACTATCATTTTATGGTGGAGGTTGCTGGGAGTTTACACTATCATTTTATGGTGCAGGTTGTTGGGAGTTTACCCTATCATTTTATGGTAGAGGTATCGGGGAGTTTACACTATCATTTTATGGCGGAGGTTGCTGGGAGTTTACCCTATCATTTTATGGTAGAGGTTGTGGGGAGTTTACACTATCATTTTGTGGTGGAGGTTGCTGGGAGTTTACACTATCATTTTATGGTAGAGGTTGCGGGGAGTTTATCATTTTATGGTCGAGGTTGCTGGGAGTTTACACTATCATTTTGTGGTGGAGGTTGCTGGGAGTTTACACTATCATTTTGTGGTGGAGGTTGCTGGGAGTTTCAACTATCATTTTATGGTGCAGGTTGTTGGGAGTTTACCCTATCATTTTATGGTAGAGGTATCGGGGAGTTTACACTATCATTTTATGGCGGAGGTTGCTGGGAGTTTACACTATCATTTTGTGGTGGAGGTTGCTGGGAGTTTACACTATCATTTTATGGTGGAGGTTGCTGGGAGTTTACACTATCATTTTATGGTCGAGGTTGCGGGGAGTTTACACTATCATTTTATGGTCGAGGTTGCTGGGAGTTTACACTATCATTTTATGGTCGAGGTTGCGGTTAGTTTACACTATCATTTTATGGTGGAGGTTGCTGGGAGTTTACACTATCATTTTATGACGGAGGTTACTGGGAGTCACTGTGCCAATTTGTGCCGGAGGGTTACACTTTCATTTTATGGTGGAGGTTGCTGGGAGTCACAGTGCTGTCCTATGGTGAGGGTGAGGGTTGCTGGGAGTCATTCTATACTGGAGGTGTCACTATTCACGTGAGCTAAAGAAAATGCAGAGTCCGCAGTGACTTCCTGTAGCACCTGCTTCTATAGACACTTCCTGTTTGTGGTTCTTTATTACAGGCTGTGGCTTTTATTTACTCCTCCGTCTCTCAGCCTTTTAGCAACGACCCCCCCACACTGGGGCCGGAGGGACTCGTCTTCTGTACCCCAAAATAAAGTGACAGTAACACAGGAAATACATATTGGTTTCCTCATTAGCAGCTTTTTACTTCATTGGTTTGTGTCCTCCTGTTACCTCTGTGCCACAACCCCAACCTCACATTTACTATAGAACATTGTCTCTTACACTGTACCCCCTGCTGTAACTGATAAGGATATTAGAAGTCACTGAGGGGTTGTTCTGTGACCATATAAAGGCACAAGGCTGCAGGCTGAGTTATACAGGGAACTCTGAGTATCACTCATGTATTATAAGGGATAATGTACCCCCTACTGTAAATGATAAGGATATTAGAAGTCACTGAGGGGTTGTTCTGTGACCATATAAAGACACAAGGCTGCAGGCTGAGTTATACAGGGAACTCTGAGTATCACTCATGTATTATAAGGGATAATGTACCCCCTACTGTAAATGATAAGGATATTAGAAGTCACTGAGGGGTTGTTCTGTGACCATATAAAGGCACAAGGCTGCAGGCTGAGTTATACAGGGAACTCTGAGTATCACTCATGTATTATAAGGATAATGTACCCCCTACTGTAAATGATAAGGATATTAGAAGTCACTGAGGGGTTGTTCTGTGACCATATAAAGGCACAAGGCTGCAGGCTGAGTTATACAGGGAACTCTGAGTATCACTCATGTATTATAAGGGATAATGTACCCCCTACTGTAAATGATAAGGATATTAGAAGTCACTGAGGGGTTGTGACCATATAAAGGCACAAGGCTGCAGGCTGAGTTATACAGGGAACTCTGAGTATCACTCATGTATTATAAGGGATAATGTACCCCTACTGTAAATGATAAGGATATTAGAAGTCACTGAGGGGTTGTTCTGTGACCATATAAAGGCACAAGGCTGCAGGCTGAGTTATACAGGGAACTCTGAGTATCACTCATGTATTATAAGGGATAATGTACCCCCTACTGTAAATGATAAGGATATTAGAAGTCACTGAGGGGTTGTTCTGTGACCATATAAAGGCACAAGGCTGCAGGCTGAGTTATACAGGGAACTCTGAGTATCACTCATGTATTATAAGGGATAATGTACCCCCTACTGTAAATGATAAGGATATTAGAAGTCACTGAGGGGTTGTTCTGTGACCATATAAAGACACAAGGCTGCAGGCTGAGTTATACAGGGAACTCTGAGTATCACTCATGTATTATTAGGGATAATGTACCCCCTACTGTAAATGATAAGGATGGCCCCATTAGTAATATATGTAGAACACAGAGGGGGCTTATTTATAAACTTTAAATAGATTGATTCGCAAAGTGAATATATTTACCATAGTTATATATATATATAAAGATGAATAATTGTGATGCAAACAGAATTCAGAATTTTTTTTCACAATGCGAATGTCTATAAAAGTTTTTTAAATATGTCAAAAATCACAAATCACAAATATTTAAGCGCACAGTCTGCGACTCAATTACTCCATAACTTTGGTGGCGGTGAAAATATTCCTAAAACAGTTTCCCAAAGTGGGAATTTAAGTCACTGTCAATGATATTTTCGCGCACAACAACTTTGCACTTTTAAAATTTATTCACAATGTGAATTTGCAAAAACGGGAAAGACGGGCAGAGCAATATATTAGCGTTCAGAAAGAAACATGAGCAAAACAACTAATTGCAGAACTTTATAAATGACCCCCATTATTATTACTCAGCTGCTAAAGCGACATATTCACGTTTCTATTGCAGGGGAGGAGGAGCTGACGCTACTACAGGTCCCCCCATTAATATCAGTGCAGGAGGGCCACAGGGCAGACATGAGCTGTACCCTCAATGGGATCATGGACTCGTGGATCTGGGAGTGGTTCTGGTACATCAATGGAACCCGAATAAGAGGGAATAAACCGGGGGGCCCTCAAATTACCTACAGCCTAAACCAAATGTCCACCACCCTCAGCATCCGGCTAGTGGCGGCCAAACAGGGAGGAATGTATCACTGCACCATGAGGGTGTCGCACCCGTACCCCAATATGGAATATACAGGTAACGGGACCCTCCTGCTAATTACAGGTGAGATGTGATACTGGGGGTCTTACACTGGGGCAGAAATCTAATTATGTGCAGAGCTGTTACCCCAATGTTTTCTATATATCTGTAACCTTGTTATGAGCTAAGGGGGCCCAGTCTGAAGGTCAGTTAGGGGGAGATTTGGGGTGAGTGCTTATTTGTACCCTGGGTACCCCTGGAACTATAGCAGGGTGACACCCCAATGTTTCTATATATCTGTAACCTTGTTATGAGCTAAGGGGGCCCAGTCTGAAGGTCAGTTAGGGGGAGATTTGGGGTGAGTGCTTATTTGTACCCTGGGTACCCCTGGAACTATAGCAGGGTGACACCCCAATGTTTCTATATATCTGTAACCTTGTTATGAGCTAAGGGGGCCCAGTCTGAAGGTCAGTTAGGGGGAGATTTGGGGTGAGTGCTTATTTGTACCCTGGGTACCCCTGGAACTATAGCAGGGTGACACCCCAATGTTTCTATATATCTGTAACCTTGTTATGAGCTAAGGGGGCCCAGTCTGAAGGTCAGTTAGGGGGAGATTTGGGGTGAGTGTTTATTTGTACCCTGGGTACCCCTGGAACTATAGCAGGGTGACACCCCAATGTTTTTATATATCTGTAACCTTGTTATGAGCTAAGGGGGCCCAGTCTGAAGGTCAGTAAGGGGGAGATTTGGGGTGAGTGCTTATTTGTACCCTGGGTACCCCTGGAACTATAGCAGGGTGACACCCCAATGTTTCTATATATCTGTAACCTTGTTATGAGCTAAGGGGGCCCAGTCTGAAGGCCAGTTAAGGGGAGATTTGGGGTGAGTCCTCATTTGTACCCTGGGTACCCCTGGAACTATAGCAGGGTGACACCCCGATGTTTCTATATATCTGTGACCTTGATATGAGCTTAGGGGACCCAGTCTGAAGGCTAGTTAGGGGGAGATTTGGGGTGAGTGCTTATTTGTACCCTGGGTACCCCTGGAACTATAGCAGGGTGACACCCCAATGTTTCTATATATCTGTAACCTTGTTATGAGCTAAAGGGGCCCAGTCTGAAGGTCAGTTAGGGGGAGATTTGGGGTGAGTGTTTATTTGTGCCCTGGGTACCCCTGGAACTATAGCAGGGTGACACCCCAATGTTTCTATATATCTGTAACCTTGTTATGAGCTAAGGGGGCCAGTCTGAAGGCCAGTTAGGGGGAGATTTGGGGTGAGTGCTTATTTGTACCCTGGGTACCCCTGGAACTATAGCAGGGTGACTGTTACCCCAATGTTTCTATATATCTGTAACCTTGTTATGAGCTAAGGGGGCCCAGTCTGAAGGTCAGTTAGGGTGAGATTTGGGGTGAGTGTTTATTTGTGCCCTGGGTACCCCTGGAACTATAGCAGGGTGACACCCCAATGTTTTTATATATCTGTAACCTTGTTATGAGCTAAGGGGGCCCAGTCTGAAGGTCAGTTAGGGGGAGATTTGGGGTGAGTGATTATTTGTGCCCTGGGTACCCCTGGAACTATAGCAGGGTGACTGTTACCCCAATGTTTCTATATATCTGTAACCTTGTTATGAGCTAAGGGGCCCAGTCTGAAGGTCAGTTAGGGGGAGATTTGGGGTGAGTGTTTATTTGTACCCTGGGTACCCCTGGAACTATAGCAGGGTGACTGTTACCCCAATGTTTCTATATATCTGTAACCTTGTTATGAGCTAAGGGGGCCCAGCCTGAAGGACAGTTAGGGGGAGATTTGGGGTGAGTGCTTATTTGTACCCTGGGTACCCCTGGAACTATAGCAGGGTGACACCCCAATGTTTTTATATATCTGTAACCTTGTTATGAGCTAAGGGGGCCCAGCCTGAAGGTCAGTTAGGGGGAGATTTGGGGTGAGTGTTTATTTGTACCCTGGGTACCCCTGGAACTATAGCAGGGTGACACCCCAATGTTTCTATATATCTGTAACCTTGTTATGAGCTAAGGGGGCCCAGTCTGAAGGTCAGTTAGGGGGAGATTTGGGGTGAGTGCTTATTTGTGCCCTGGGTACCCCTGGAACTATTACCCATTAATAACACTAATTAACCCCCATTAGGACCAGCAGTGGTTGTACTTGTACAAGAACCCCTTAATCTGCAACTTCAAAAGGACCAGAGTGCTGTCGCCACCTGCAGGATGGAGGGGGTACAGAAATCCTGGATCTGGAATTATGAGTGGACCTGGAATGGCTCCTCCCTGGACAGTAACCAACGAATGTCCATCTCTCAGAGCCATGACCTGCATTCCAGGCTGACAATCCTGTCTGTAACCCCCAGGGATAGAGGCTTATACCTCTGCTCTGCAAGGGTTTTGCACCCCAGGCCTGGGTACTATTTGGGGAATGGAACATGGCTCTCTGTCACAGGTAAGGTCGCCGACCCTAGCAACCAGCTGCCAGTTTAAATCCCAGAAATGAAGCTTGAGAACCCCAATTGCACTAAATTAGCATCACCTGCTTCACTGCAAAGATAAATCATATGTGAGTTAGGGTTAAACAGAATCCAGGATTTGGTTGGTATTTGGCCTATTTCAGCAGAATTAAATCGTTGGATTTTTTTTACAAAATAAGTAAGTAAAAAAATGTTTAGCTCTCTTTTTCCCTCCCGCCTTCATTTGCATATGCAAATTAGGGTAGGAGAAAGGAAGTAGAGACAGTCACACGAGTACCAGGAAATACACTCCCCCGTGCAAAGGAAGTAGAGACAGTCACATAAGTACCAGGAAATACACTCCCCCGTGCAAAGGAAGTAGAGACAGTCACATAAGTACCAGGAAATACACTCCCCCGTGCAAAGGAAGTAGAGACAGTCACATAAGTACCAGGAAATACACTCCCCCGTGCAAAGGAAGTAGAGACAGTCACACGAGTACCAGGAAATACACTCCCCCGTGCAAAGGAAGTAGAGACAGTCACACGAGTACCAGGAAATACACTCCCCCGTGCAAAGGAAGTAGAGACAGTCACACGAGTACCAGGAAATACACTCCCCCGTGCAAAGGAAGTAGAGACAGTCACATGAGTACCAGGAAATACACTCCCCTATGCAAAGGAAGTAGAGACAGTCACACGAGTACCAGGAAATACACTCCCCCGTGCAAAGGAAGTAGAGACAGTCACACGAGTACCAGGAAATACACTCCCCCGTGCAAAGGAAGTAGAGACAGTCACACGAGTACCAGGAAATACACTCCCCCGTGCAAAGGAAGTAGAGACAGTCACATGAGTACCAGGAAATACACTCCCCTATGCAAAGGAAGTAGAGACAGTCACACGAGTACCAGGAAATACACTCCCCCGTGCAAAGGAAGTAGAGACAGTCACATGAGTACCAGGAAATACACTCCCCTATGCAAAGGAAGTAGAGACAGTCACACGAGTACCAGGAAATACACTCCCCCGTGCAAAGGAAGTAGAGACAGTCACATGAGTACCAGGAAATACACTCAATTCCCATTTTACTGTTGGATACTCTCATGTCCCTACAAATACCCATTCCCAGTAACCAATCACATGTTCTTAAGAGCTGCAGAACTAACAGAATTTGCCATTATCAATCCCAAGCTCGTCCTGTGATGACTGTGAGAAGGGAAGAGGTGGCTGCTGGGAGGGAGAAGCTGACCTGTAAGGCCAATGCATTTTACCCGTTGGAGCTGAACATCAGCTGGAGCTTCTCTCAGACTGGGATCCGAGTGGAGCAGAACCAGACAGAGAATGAGGATGGAACTTACACCAAGACTTCAGCTGTAGAAGTATCGGAGGAAATATGGGAAGAGGAGAGGGGCGGGGTTTGGTGCCAGATGCAGCACATGACACTGGTGGAGTCTCTCACTGATGTGCTGCACCCACCAAGCTCAGGTAACATATCAGGTAAGTCATGAGACTTCCAGCCGGCACAACTTTCCCTGTCCCTTCCCACTGGGGGCGCCAGAGAGTAGCAGAAAGAAAATAAATCTCTTGGAATGAGCTGCAAGAGTTACTCTCTGTATTTATCCTCTGATCTTCTTTAACTTTAAATACAATAGTTGATGCCGTTTGTCTTTCCCTATAGTGACGTGCGTTCCTTTGTACCAGTATCTCTTTCCAGTTCGGGTGTTGGTGACAGTGATTCCACCCTTGTATCTGCTGCTCTACAGATTCTGCTACAACTTCACGTTCAAATGAGATGAGCTCTGCCCAGGCCAACATATTGGGACACGGCTCAGCGCTGACGGGCATTGAATGGCTGCCCCCATGGCTACACAGCAGCTTGTTTATATAAACTATAGTAGTACTTATCTGTTATCTACTGTGTATCCTGTGCTTGAATGGCTGCCCCCATGGCTACACAGCAGCTTGTTTATATAAACTATAGTAGTACTTATCTGTTATCTACTGTGTATCCTGTGCTTGAATGGCTGCCCCCATGGTTACACAGCAGCTTGTTTATATAAACTATAGTAGTACTTATCTGTTATCTACTGTGTATCCTGTGCTTGAATGGCTGCCCCATGACTACACAGCAGCTTGTTTATATAAACTATAGTAGTACTTATCTGTTATCTACTGTGTATCCTGTGCTTGAATGGCTGACCCATGGCTACACAGCAGCTTGTTTATATAAACTATAGTAGTACTTATCTGTTATCTACTGTGTATCCTGTGCTTGAATGGCTGCCCCCCATGGCTACACAGCAGCTTGTTTATATAAACTATACTAGTACTTATCTGTTATCTACTGTGTATCCTGTGCTTGAATGGCTGCCCCCATGGCTACACAGAAGCTTGTTTATATAAACTATTGTAGTGTTTGTGAAGCAAACACACAGCCTTTACCAGTGCAGCACAACACTACATTATATTTTAATTACCGTATATACTCGAGTATAAGCTGAGTTTTCAGCACCCAAAATATGCTGAAAAAGTCTACCTCGGCTTATACTTGAGTCAGTGCTGAAGAACTTGACTTATACTGGAGTTTCGAAACTACAAGAACTGGGAAAGACAGCAGGGTTCACGCCACCCCCCTCCTCTCCTCTAGACCCGCGGTTTACTTACCGCCGTGATCTCTAGTGGGCCCAGAGGTGGAACGGGCCACTGTTCGTCGGGCTTGGGCCTTTGATGCGGTGCTGCCCGGGTCATGTTCTTGGGGGTGCCGTCTGCGGTGGAGGGCATTGTGGCGCACTCTGTGTGGTGCGGAAACGGTCTCTCCTTTGGTCTGGGGGTGGCGCTGCCCGGTGTGGCCTGTTTCGGGGTGTGACTGACGGCAACTGTGTGTGGGGTGGGTTGGCCGGCGGATCATGGGGGGACTCCCTGCTGTGCTGCTGGGCATCGTGTCGTGCATGTTGTTGGTCAGGGGCTGTTCGCTGGGTGGGAGAGGTTGTGATTGTGGGCAGCATTCTGATGGTGTGATTGCAATTGCTCACTTTTAAAAGTGATTCATATAAAAAGAACGATACCAATTACCCAACGTTCCAGCGCGGATCACTTCCACGATAACGCCACAGCCTCGAACTCGATCTGAGTCGCCGCTCTTAAAAGGGCAACACAAGTTCTTAAAGAGGAAATGCCGCCAGGGTTAGTCCGTTTTTATGGAAAAACAAGAAGCTGGTACAGTGAGTTTTAGGTTTGGACATTGGTAGAGTAATTCTAAAAATGTAGCAGGTAATTGATTTTCTTTTCTTGTCTTCAGGAGGTAAATCAACTCATACAGTCCAATCAAAAATAGCTTAACCCTTGGCCCTTTTCCCATACCCTCTAAACATAACGGGCTATAACAATTATTTAGAATAGAAAATGCCTGTTTTTACAGCATTGAAAAGTCTCTGCTTACCTGCGGCATTTCTCACCCTAGGCTTATACTCAAATACGTTTTCCCAGTTTTTGTAGGTAAAATTAGGTACCTCGGGTTATACTCTCTCTATATATATATATATATATCACATCTAACAACACATGGGGAAATCCCGGCTCCATATAAAGCCACTCGTGACAAATACACAAGAGTGTTCACCACTGGATTATCCGAAAAACTGTCCTCATATGAAGCCCTGAGCTCTCACACACACATTCATACAAGCTAGGTTACATTAACCAATCAATGAATGGAGCGGTGTCTTTTACACCCACATGACTTCCTGTTACAGGACTGCATCATTTCCTGTCAGCTGATCAATGAGAGATCATAGAAGGGCAAGATGTACAGCTATGTTCAGCCATGTTGTTTTGGGGCAATTCCACTTTGCCGTTGATTATTATTTTGTATGGAGGAATCCATATCCCGGTCATGTCACTATTTCTCAAAATTTCTGGCAAATAACAGCAGTGCTTTAAGGCAGGGATTCTAGAAACTGAATAAGACACTGCCCCAACAAGTCATAGCGAGATGAACTTTCCTTTATCTGATTGGCTCCTACCTACCCCCTGGAAGAGACAAAGCATGGGGGGGCTTATTGTTAAATAGGACTGCTGGGCCACAGGAGCACACAAAGCATGCTGGGACACCACAGGATTCACTTGTTCATGGTCACAGGGAACGAAAATTAGGATATTTTACTTACCGGAAAATCCTTTTCTAGATGGCCCAAACTGTCAGTGTAGACGCCATGGGGTTACGTATCCACCTCTGGAGGAAGGACAGAAGAAAAGTAGATTTCTGGCTCCACCCTCCTCATTAGGGTTGCCACCTGGCCAGTATTTTACAGGCCTGTTCGGTAAAAATGATGGATGATCCCAATGTTATTAATAGGTAAAATGATAAATATATAGGAAGTGCCTTGGGCACAAGGACGGTTGGTTAATCTCAGTATGAGTCACGGCTCCTTATGTGATGAAGTGCCATGTCTGATACCCATTTTTCGGATGTAATAACTAAGAGGAAGGCCATCTTCCAGGTAAGGAACTTAACTGGGCAAGACCCTAGAAGCTCGAACGGGGGGCCTATAAGGCGGTAAAGTACACCTTGGGGGTGTAGGATCCCTATATAGTGGTCTGACCTTGGCCACTCCCTGCAAAAGCTGATGTTGAAGAAGGGAGAGAGACAAAATGTGGCCTTTTAGGGTGGCTAATGACAACCCCAAGTGGAACCTCTATGTGAGAAACTACTATAGTTTGTATGGAGGCTTGCTGCCATTGTATCCCAATATGTTGTAGTTCCTCCTGTAACTCCTCTGGTTATGGTTTATTAGCAACTCCTGGCACCAGAACCATGTTGTGTGTATCCTCTTCTAAGACACACTTCCATTTTTTTATCCATTGGCTCCTTGAACGCTGCTTCCTCTGTTGGTAGTGTGGTATTCCTAGATAGTCGGGCAACCGCTGAGTCCACTTTGGGGGCCTTGTCCCAAACTTTTTGCTGTTCCTCCGGAATAGGGTAAGTATTAAGGAACCGTTGGGTTAGTGTGAGGTGATGATCTGGCTTGGACCACTTGTCTATTATTTAAAATACTGATTTAAAAATCAGAAAAGCTCTAGACTTTTTGGGTTGAACTCACAAGACTCTGTTGGCCTTTGAGGTACTGTAGCTGTTCCCTCATCCTTAATCTCTAGTGTGGCTAGCATTCCCGTGTTGGGACCTACAATCGAATGGCATTGGTTGTCGGAATTCTCAGAGGAGATTGTGCCAACAGATTTCTCCCGGTTCTAGGTCACTATCTTGATCTCTGATCTTGTTTGATTCAGAGGAGTTGGCCTCTAAACTTATCATACCCTCTGTTTCTTACTGTGGGCCGGGGGGGACTGATGGATGATTGAATTGTAGATTTAAACCAGTCAAATAATTCTTCCAATTGAGGTGATTTTACTGATGTGGAAGGATTTTGGTCTAGCGCATTAATTTAGGGATTACCTTCAGTATTCTGTGATGGAAAAAGGTGTGGGGATAGTGTTAGTGCTGAATCTGGGGGTTCGGTACAGTCCAGGCATTTCCTTTGTTCCCCTTTGCTTAATGTCTGCACCTATTGCGCTTTTTGAACTGGCTATGAGATCTCTTCTCAGTTGCCTTTCTAGTTTTAGGAGTTGTAGTGGTATTAGCCATGTCCTTCCTAAGGTCATCAAGGGCCAAATGTTTCATTAAGTTATTTGAGCTTCTTAATCTGTATGGGTCAAAGGCTGATCACAAACTCTAGGCCAACATGCCCTGACCTCAGCACCCACATTAACGCTGATCCCTTTTCACCTCCAGATCATTGCTTTGTTACTAAGGTAAGCAACACGCTAGTAACCAATCAGTGGCGAGTCGCAACCATAAGGAAAAGGTTTAAAAATTGCACTTACATTATGGCCCTGCACTGGGTAGTCCTTTCCTCATTCATTAGAATGTAAGCTTCTCTGGCTGCACAAGTGCCAATGCCTAACCCCTCATTCCTCAGTTTCACTTCAATCCCTCCCATAATATCATAGATCCCCTCAACAGCAGCGCCACCCAGAGTGTCACACTGGCACAGCAACTAGATGGTAAGCCCGCTGGAGGTGATCAGGCAGAACAACGAGGGGGGCTGTATTTGTAGAGTAACGGAGTGGAGCTGAAAAGCTGTTAAATGGGAAGTACAGAGGAATATAAACTCTTACTTTAGTATTGGTGCCGGTATCTTATGTTACAGCCTCAGGTGTCCCCCATGTTCCTCAGGAATAGGCCAATGAGCTGCCCAAGTATTAAGCCACCCCACTATGTGCACACAAACACCAGGAATCACCCCCAGATACTGGATCACTACAAATGTTTAATCGGAAGCTTGGCTTAATAAAAAAAAAGACAAAAGGCAAAAAGAATCCTGAGAAATACAAAGGAAAAGCCCCAACCCCCCTCCCCCAACCGCTGAGTCCCAAAATACCCCGGGAGCCCCCGGATCCTCCTAGGACACGGAATTAAAAACTCCAGCTCAGAAGCGTCCCGACCTCTCTCGGTCTCTTGATCTTCTCCGGTCTCTGCCTCTACCTCCTCCTCCTCCACCAACTCCTCCTCCTCCCCTGCCACGGTCTCTGGATCGAGAGCGACGTTCCCGGGATCTGGAGCGAGAGCGGTGCCTGGAACAAGCAAGAGTGAGTGTTAGAATAGGCCGAGACTGCAGCGAGCACTCCAGTAACAGTTGTTTTCTATATAAGAGGAAACCTGCCCCCCCCCCAATAAAAAATCAGCTCCACTGCCCCAGAGTTCACTCACTTCTTTCTTCGGCGGCCGTACAACTCCCTGCGTAGCTCTCGAGAGATTGGTTTCAGGTGCATGAAGTTGCAGAATCCCCCACGCGTGCACTCCCTGTTTGGGAAGAGAGAGCCCCCTGTGAGTTTCCCAATAGTATCATAGTGAGTGAGTAAGTGAGTGAGTGAGTAAGTAAGTAAGTGAGTGCTCTGGGAAATGTTACATTCACCGCAGTTAAAGGAAATTAAACGATGTGGTTGCTAGTCTCTGACCTTAGCAACTACTGATTTTGTTCAGACAAATGACCAAGAGAAAGGGCCACAGAGAGAGAGAGAGAGAGAGACAATGAGGAGTATCTGCAGGGAGAACGCTCCCCCTAATAGAACATTATCACCCTGATTCAATCCCATGTTGCACTGCTCCTGCCTCCGCCATTTGTCCACTCAGTCTCTTGGTCCAACTTGACTCTCAGAACCATTAATTCAGGCCCAAACGATGGAGTCAGGAGACTGGGCAGTGCCAGGGGAATGATCACTTGCACTGTGTTTAGTGGGGAGACGCATGTAACTGGCACATAAAGAGTTATTGGAGGTTATTAGGGAGCAAGGTTCTGTTAGGGTGTGTAGTTTAGGAGTCTGGGTCCTTACCCCATCTCATACTGACGGCAGCAGGCCTCCCTAAAGTCAGTGACGGGAGACAGCTCTGCGTGGATTGGCTGCCCATTAAACCATCGGTTATTCAGATCCTTCACAGCTTTCTCAGCGTCTTCCTCTCGACGGAACTGCAAACAGCACAGGGATTGAACAGACTCACAAGCACAGCCCCTCTACGTATCCCCCCCTCCCCAGCAGAGACGTTGTGGCCCCTTCCAAGCTATTCCTAAACAAGGATCTGGAAACAGAGCCCCCCCCCCCATGAAACAGAACCACCCCCACTTCCCACCCACAAGGAACCAGAATGCTGGGCTCCATTTAGTTTATCTCCAGGGAAACCCAATAGAATCTCTCCCTTCAAACTTCACCTGCAATCCAGCACAAAGCAAAGTAGCCCCCCTTATCCCAGCACCCCTTCTCCCAGCACAGGTCTCACCAACTTACCTTGACATAGACGTTTCCCACTAGATGGTCTCCCAAGTTATCACAGACGTTCATTTCCTCCACTTCCCCGTACTTCTCCTCCATCTCTGTAAATACCTCCTGAAATGGGCAACAAGATTTTGAGTCCAGCCCTCGTCTCCCCCAGCACCCAATCACCTGCTTCTCCTGCCACCCAATGTCTCTGCCCACCCATCATACAGCTGCTTATAACAGTCACATCCCAAATAACAGGAGTCTCACCTCAAAGAACTCGTCATAATGTTCCTGCATCTCCACATCACTCACAGCACCTGCAGCAGGGGAAGGGGCAATTAGAGAGGAGCAGCCGGGGGCAGGGGTAAATGACAGATCAAGGAGGGCAAGGGTAGATGAGGAATATTCAGCACAGCTGGGAAGGCCCAGACAAAGAGAGGGGCAAATAGAAAACAGAGGGTGGGGTCAGGCATGGGGCAGTAGAGACAGGAACGGGTTATGTCAGGAGAGACTGCCCCACATCAGGGAACATTTAAAGGAACAGTTCAGTATAAAAACTGGGTAAATAGACAGGCTGTGCAAAATAAAAAATGTATCTAATATAGTTAGTTAGCCAAAAATGTAATGTATAAAGTCTGGAGTGAGTGGATGTATAACAAGTCAGTCAGAGCACTACTTCCTGCTTTTCAGCTTTCTTGGTTTACACTGACTGGTTACCCTGGTTACCAGGTAGTAACCAATCAGACTTGAGGGGGGGGGCACATGGGTCATATCTGTTGCTTTTGAGCTGAATGCTGAGGATCAATTACAAACTCACTGAACAGTTATGTCCCATGTGGCCCCCCTTATAGTCACTGACTAACTCAGAGTTAGAGAGCTGAAAAGCAGGAAGTAGTGTTCTGGCTATTATGTTACACATCCACTCACTCCAGCCTTTATACATTACATTTTTTTGTCTAACTAACTATATTAGATACATTATTTTTATAGATTTATTTACCCAGTTTTTATTTTCACACTGAACTATTCCTTTAATGAGGGATGTGGAAAGGAACCAGAGAGCACAGAAAGGCCACAGGGTGGGAACTTACAGCGAAGTCCATCTGCCGACTGGGAGGAGTTCTGCGGGTTCCGGTAAATGTTCAGCAGAGCGATAGTCTGGAAAGAGAGGGGCAACAAGTGAGGGATTATGGGAAAGAATGTAATCATGGGGCAATAATGGGCCCTGTTCCATCATGGTCACCCCACAGTCCAGGGGCCATTCCAGTACATTCTTACATGAGTTACACTGCAGCACCCTGTGTTTAACAGCAGCCAGACAATAGGTGGCCAGGAGCAGTTCCCTATGCACATCTACCAATTGTTTTATGGGATCTCTCTGTACAGACTATGAGCAAACTTAGGGGACTGTTCCTGCTGAATTGTGCTTAGTACAGGGAATACCTATGCTGCCATAGTTTTATGGGATCTCTCTGTACAGACTATGAGCAAACTTAGGGACTGTTCCTGCTGAATTGTGCTTAGTACAGGGAATACCTATGCTGCCATAGTTTTATGGGATCTCTCTGTACAGACTATGAGCAAACTTAGGGACTGTTCCTGCTGAATTGTGCTTAGTACAGGGAATACCTATGCTGCCATAGTTTTATGGGATCTCTCTGTACAGACTATGAGCAAACTTAGGGACTGTTCCTGCTGAATTGTGCTTAGTACAGGGAATACCTATGCTGCCATAGTTTTATGGGATCTCTCTGTACAGACTATGAGCAAACTTAGGGACTGTTCCTGCTGAATTGTGCTTAGTACAGGGAATACCTATGTGCCATAGTTTTATGGGATCTCTCTGTACAGACTATGAGCAAACTTAGGGACTGTTCCTGCTGAATTGTGCTTAGTACAGGGAATACCTATGTACCATAGTTTTATGGGATCTCTCTGTACAGACTATGAGAAAACTTAGGGACTGTTCCTGCTGAATTGTGCTTAGTACAGGGAATACCTATGTACCATAGTTTTATGGGATCTCTCTGTACAGACTATGAACAAACTTAGGGACTGTTCCTGCTGAATTGTGCTTAGTACAGAGGAATACCTATGTGCCATAGTTTTATGGGATCTCTCTGTACAGACTATGAACAAACTTAGGGACTGTTCCTGCTGAATTGTGCTTAGTACAGGGAATACCTATGTGCCATAGTTTTATGGGATCTCTCTGTACAGACTATGAACAAACTTAGGGACTGTTCCTGCTGAATTGTGCTTAGTACAGAGGAATACCTATGTACCATAGTTTTATGGGATCTCTCTGTACAGACTATGAGCAAACTTAGGGGCTGTTCCTGCTGAATTGTGCTTAGTACAGGGAATACCTATGCTGCCATAGTTTTATGGGATCTCTCTGTACAGACTATGAGAAAACTTAGGGACTGTTCCTGCTGAATTGTGCTTAGTACAGGGAATACCTATGCTGCCATAGTTTTATGGGATCTCTCTGTACAGACTATAAGCAAACTTAGGGGACTGTTCCTGCTGAATTGTGCTTAGTACAGGGAATACCTATGCTGCCATAGTTTTATGGGATCTCTCTGTACAGACTATGAGAAAACTTAGGGACTGTTCCTGCTGAATTGTGCTTAGTACAGGGAATACCTATGTACCATAGTTTTATGGGATCTCTCTGTACAGACTATGAACAAACTTAGGGACTGTTCCTGCTGAATTGTGCTTAGTACAGAGGAATACCTATGTACCATAGTTTTATGGGATCTCTCTGTACAGACTATGAGCAAACTTAGGGGCTGTTCCTGCTGAATTGTGCTTAGTACAGGGAATACCTATGCTGCTATAGTTTTATGGGATCTCTCTGTACAGACTATGAGCACATTTAGGGGTTCTCCCTACCCACACCAGCCACTTTCTGTTGGTGAAGCACCCAGATAATGTTGAGCAGCACCTCCAGCCTGTTGTCAGTAAAAAACCATGACGTTAAAGAGGAAATGGGTCAGGAGAGGAGGAGGGTCAGGGCCAGAACAATGGAGAATTATACAAGACTGAGGCAGCAGTTCCTTTATAGAAGTCAGAGGGAAGCAAAGCAATAATAATAGTATCTCATGGGAGGATATTACACGCAGGAGCTGCCATATAGACACACAATTACATTAAATCTGTAGAATGTTCCACTGCTGGTTTCTGGGGGTGTCCACAAAGCCCATGTACCAACACCAGTGAGTGGGGCACAAGAACGTAAGGCATTACGGTACTTACCTGACTGAAGGTGGGTTTGTTGTGAAGCCGGGAGCATCGGTCTCCATGGCGACATGCTCCAATCTTAAAGTAAAATGAGCAGTTAACCCTGAGGAGAAAATGATGCCAAACACATACTGTGTGACTGACTGGTCGCGAGGGTTAAGTTGCCCGACATTTACCCTTAAATTGCTACTGCCCACCCAGTACAGGCAACAGTTTCCACTGGGTGCAGAGTATTGGTAAGTGTCACTAAAAGTAGTTGTCTAACCGCTGCACCGCTGTGTGCGACTCCTGAAACAATGTAGCGTAAACTGCTTGTGCAACATTGTATCAAGGGCAGAACCAGAGAACAAAGGAATAAACAAATACTTTCAGTGACCAATGAAAACTGGAAAGTGAAGCTTAGTAGTAAAATGTCATCAGTTTGGAGAAGTCCCTTTAAATGGGAACCATCATGAAAATGTAATATAATCATACGGAGATAAGATACTGTCTAAATACAATCATTTCTGATTAATCAAGTTTCTCTTCACTATTCCTCTCTCAGCATCTGTTTCTCTTCATTCTCTCTTCATGCAGCAGTTGGGTGTCAGATATTCACTGACAGTTACATCCAATATATCTTATAGGGGGGCTCCTTTTGCCTAGAAGATGTATTAGAGGTCACTCTATTAAACTCACCAGACATCATGTCTCTCTACATGCAGGATTTGTGCAAAAGGCAGTTATTTTGTTAGATTTTGTTTGTACTGGAATCAGTTATTTGAGTGACCTCTAATACATCTGCTAGGAAAGGAGCCCCCCTATAAGATATATTGGATGTAACTGTCAGTGAATATCTGACACCCAACTGCTGCATGAAGAGAGAATGAAGAGAAACAGATGCTGAGAGAGGAATAGTGAACATAAACTTGATTAATCAGAAATGATTGTATTTAGACAGTATCTTATCTCAGTATGATGAAGCTAATATAACATTTTCACAACAGTTCCCATTTAATGGAGAATAAACGTTAAAATCACTGGGGGTGCCAAACCCTCCTCTGTGGGGCTCATTGAAAAGTCCCCTCTGCTCACAAAAGCACCAGCCTGGGGGGTATCAGTGGATACAAATGGGGGGGGGGGCTTTCCCACGATTAACCATTTAATTTAAAGAGAATCTATTATTCCAAGTTACCCCAATCATCTCTCTCATTCTCTCTTCCCCCCAGTGTCTCTCTCTCATTCTCTCTTCCCCCCAGTGTCTCTCTCTCATTCTCTCTTCCCCCCAGTGTCTCTCTCTCATTCTCTCTTCCCCCCAGTGTCTCTCTCTCATTCTCTCTTCCCCCCCAGTGTCTCTCTCTCATTCTCTCTTCCCCCCAGTGTCTCTCTCTCATTCTCTCTTCCCCCCCAGTGTCTCTCTCTCATTCTCTCTTCCCCCCAGTGTCTCTCTCTCATTCTCTCTTCCCCCCAGTGTCTCTCTCTCATTCTCTCTTTCCCCGTGTCTCTCTCTCATTCTCTCTTCCCCCCAGTGTCTCTCTCTCATTCTCTCTTTCCCCGTGTCTCTCTCTCATTCTCTCTTCCCCCAGTGTCTCTCTCTCTCATTCTCTCTTCCCCCCAGTGTCTCTCTCTCATTCTCTCTTCCCCCCAGTGTCTCTCTCTCATTCTCTCTTCCCCCCAGTGTCTCTCTCTCATTCTCTCTTCCCCCCAGTGTCTCTCTCTCATTCTCTCTCCCCCCAGTGTCTCTCTCTCATTCTCTCTTCCCCCCAGTGTCTCTCTCTCATTCTCTCTTCCCCCAGTGTCTCTCTTTCCCCGCCCCCAACATTCTCTGTATTTCCCGCAAATTCTCCTTCCCTTTCCCTCTCTGTCGCCTCTTTCTCTCCCCAGGGAATCAAAGAAACAAATGCTTCTCCCGTGGTTCCCCCCAGCCCAGGGCCCCGCTCTCACTTGTCCTTTTCGGTGCCGAAGATGGACGCCAGATACTCCGCCATGTTCCACTCCGGGACCCGCGCGCCACCTGCGTAATCAGAGGCAGACGCCGCACGTCATACAGATGCGCCGGGGAGGCGTGGCCTATGGTTGGTATAGAAACGGGCTGAACTCTAGCGCAGGCTTTCATTGTGGCACTAGGCCGCAGGGGGCGGAACACAAAGGCTGGAGGGCCCGTATGATCAGGCGGGGGAGGGACACGTGGCCTCGTGTTCAGGGAGGGGCGGGGTCTCAGTGCCACATTGTGTTGCCCCGAGTCACTTGTTTAGTTCCCGCAGGCGCCCGAGTTTATTGTGTCAGACTGAAGTTCCTCACAGACTCCGTTTAATCATCACGGAGTTTGTTTGGAGGAAGTGGCCCCGGCAGCCGAGAGATTTGGCTCCTCCTCCTTCAGCTTCAACTTTGTCTGAGGCCCCGAGTGTGTGAGAGACTCCTCCCCAATATATAGTCTTGTACCTGTTCCTCTGTCATTCCCCTGAGACCCCCACACTCACCGACCCACTGACCGACCCACTGCTCCTCGTCTGTGTCTGTTATATGTCTCATATGTGTCTGGTCTGGGAGAGACAAGAAGGAGCCGCTCGTGCTGAGAGAAACTGCTGTCTGTCCTTTACATGGGATGTTCACCTTTAAATTAACTGTTAGTCTGATGTACAGAGAGATATTCTGAGACAATTTGTCATTGGTTTTACTTTTTTATTATTTGTGGTTTTTGACTTATTTAGCTTTTTATTCAGCAGCTCTACAGTTTGTAATTTCAGCCATCTGGTTGCTAGGGTCCAAATTCCATCCCATCCATTAACAATATAATTGTAGCTACAGAGCATTTGTTTTAACTGGAAATAGTCGGAAGAAAAATGAAAATAATAAAACCCATAATTGGCCTCAGATCATTGCACCAGGGTTGTTGCCTTTTCTTCAAAACAATACTGACCTTCCTATATATTTATCTTTATTCCTATTAATAACATTGGGATCACTGACCTTCCTATATATTTATCTTTATTCCCTATTAATAACATTGGGATCACTGACCTTCCTATATATTTATCTTTATTCCTATTAATAACATTGGGATCACTGACCTTCCTATATATTTATCTTTATTCCCTATTAATAACATTGGGATCACTGACCTTCCTATATATTTATCTTTATTCCCTATTAATAACATTGGATCACTGACCTTCCTATATATTTATCTTTATTCCCTATTAATAACATTGGGATCACTGACCTTCCTATAGATTTATCTTTATTCCCTATTAATAACATTGGGATCACTGACCTTCCTATAGATTTATCTTTATTCCCTATTAATAACATTGGGATCACTGACCTTCCTATAGATTTATCTTTATTCCCTATTAATAACATTGGGATCACTGACCTTCCTATATATTTATCTTTATTCCCTATTAATAACATTGGGATCACTGACCTTCCTATATATTTATCTTTATTCCCTATTAATAACATTGGGATCACTGACCTTCCTATATATTTATCTTTATTCCCTATTAATAACATTGGGATCACTGGCCTTCCTATATATTTATCTTTATTCCCTATTAATAACATTGGGATCACTGACCTTCCTATATATTTATCTTTATTCCCTATTAATAACATTGGGATCACTGACCTTCCTATATATTTATCTTTATTCCCTATTAATAACATTGGGATCACTGACCTTCCTATATATTTATCTTTATTCCCTATTAATAACACTGGGATCACTGGCCTTCCTATATATTTATCTTTATTCCCTATTAATAACATTGGGATCACTGACTTTCCTATATATTTATCTTTATTCCCTATTAATAACACTGGGATCACTGGCCTTCCTATATATTTATCTTTATTCCCTATTAATAACATTGGGATCACTGACCTTCCTATATATTTATCTTTATTCCCTATTAATAACATTGGGATCACTGACCTTCCTATATATTTATCTTTATTCCTATTAATAACATTGGGATCACTGACCTTCCTATATATTTATCTTTATTCCTATTAATAACATTGGGATCATTGACCTTCCTATATATTTATCTTTATTCCCTATTAATAACATTGGGATCACTGACTTTCCTATATATTTATCTTTATTCCCTATTAATAACATTGGGATCACTGACTTTCCTATATATTTATCTTTATTCCCTATTAATAACATTGGGATCACTGACCTTCCTATATATTTATCTTTATTCCCTATTAATAACATTGGGATCACTGACCTTCCTATAGATTTATCTTTATTCCCTATTAATAACACTGGGATCACTGACCTTCCTATATATTTATCTTTATTCCCTATTAATAACATTGGGATCACTGACCTTCCTATATATTTATCTTTATTCCCTATTAATAACATTGGGATCACTGACCTTCCTATATATTTATCTTTATTCCCTATTAATAACATTGGGATCACTGACCTTCCTATATATTTATCTTTATTCCTATTAATAACATTGGGATCACTGACCTTCCTATATATTTATCTTTATTCCCTATTAATAACATTGGGATCACTGACCTTCCTATAGATTTATCTTTATTCCCTATTAATAACATTGGGATCACTGACCTTCCTATATATTTATCTTTATTCCCTATTAATAACATTGGGATCACTGACCTTCCTATATATTTATCTTTATTCCCTATTAATAACATTGGGATCACTGACCTTCCTATATATTTATCTTTATTCCCTATTAATAACATTGGGATCACTGGCCTTCCTATATATTTATCTTTATTCCCTATTAATAACATTGGGATCACTGACCTTCCTATATATTTATCTTTATTCCTATTAATAACATTGGGATCACTGACCTTCCTATATATTTATCTTTATTCCCTATTAATAACATTGGGATCACTGACCTTCCTATATATTTATCTTTATTCCCTATTAATAACATTGGGATCACTGGCCTTCCTATATATTTATCTTTATTCCCTATTAATAACATTGGGATCACTGACCTTCCTATATATTTATCTTTATTCCCTATTAATAACATTGGGATCACTGACCTTCCTATATATTTATCTTTATTCCTATTAATAACATTGGGATCACTGACCTTCCTATATATTTATCTTTATTCCCTATTAATAACATTGGGATCACTGACCTTCCTATATATTTATCTTTATTCCTATTAATAACATTGGGATCACTGACCTTCCTATATATTTATCTTTATTCCCTATTAATAACATTGGGATCACTGACCTTCCTATATATTTATCTTTATTCCCTATTAATAACATTGGGATGAACCATTATTCTCATTGGTCAGGTGAAACCCTACATTACACTGTACTTCTCATTGATCACTAACTCGCTGCTCAGACTCACTGGGTCACTAATAATTAGTTGCAGAAAGAAATTCAGGATCTCACATGGAATTACTCCGTGAAATCGGTGTTTCAGTTGCCCTTTTTGCAGATACACAAGTGTTAAATAAAACAGATTTCGCTGAGAATTTCAGTGGTGAGATCCATTTTGCATTTATCCACAGCCCCATGTAAGGGAGGGCTCTGGTGGTACAGCCCCAGCACAATTAAGAAGTAATTATTACTCAGGTATAGCCCCCCATATCATGCAGTACTTCTGGGGGGGGGGTGCTCCTTATGTCTAATATCTGAAATCACATTAACTGCTGTCAGTGGCCCAAGTAAAATCCAGGCAGCAGATCCCCTCACCACCATTTTCTTTTCTTGGAATCTCTTTAATAGGAGATGTTTTTCCTTAAGTAAAAACATTTTAAAGTGACCCCCCCATGCCCCAGTTATCTCCCTCCAACCCTCATTAACTCATCATTTCCCAATATTATAGTAACCCCGCCTACTAACTGCCATTTCTATAACTGCTGCATCTACAATTGTATAAATGATGTGACCTGACTGAATCAGTTCATTGTATTATCTCTACAATTAATCTCTATCTGTAACGTCCTGATTTATTACCCATGAATCCCTCTCACTGATCTAACTGAATCTATACTGTGTCTTTCTACCTTCCATTTCTATTTTGTCTGACAAAGGGGCCTTGGTGCTCTGAAAGCTTGCAATCTATTTTTATTGTTAGCCAATACAGGTATCACTTCTACACTACTTTTTGTATTTGTTGTTTTATTTGTTATTTTTGCTACTGGTTAACACGGTACCACAGTTTTTCTTTTGTATAAATATCATTTAAACCCTTCAAATGCTAGAACTGGAATTTAATTCTGCAGCAGAGTATTTCTACTTACATTCAGTATCACAATCTGTGCAGCCACTGGGACAGAATGTTCTGTTATACAGATAGCTAGAATCTCAGCTGCCATAAAGCAGGACAGGACTGCTGCTTACAATGGGGATCAGATAGGATCTGTGCAGCCACTGGGACAGAATGTTCTGTTATACAGATAGCTAGAATCTCAGCTGCCATAAAGCAGGACAGGACTGCTGCTTACAATGGGGATCAGATAGGACCTGTGCAGCCACTGTTATACAGATAGAGACAGGTGGGTGGGTTAGTGAGAGGACAGACAGTGAGTGTTGGGTCAGATTTAGGAATGTGCCGATGGCTGTTGGTTCTGGGTGAGATCATGTCGCTGTGCAGGTTCTGTATAATCCCCTCACTGTTCCCGTAATCCCCCGGGTTTATCCAGTGAGTATTTAAGGGGCACGAGGTGTTTGGGCATCTCACAGTTCTGTACCCGGCTTCTCACCTGTCCATGGATCTCACTATTCAGCCCCCCTGGTTCAAGCGCTCCCAGGGGCCCTTCTACCCCAACCGACTGTTTGACCAGATCTTTGGTGAGGGAATGTTTGACTTTGACTTGTTCCCCTTCATGTCCTCCATCAGCCCCTACTACAAGCAGAACCTCTTCAGGGGATACCTGGACTCTGGGATCTCAGAGGTGAGAACAAATATCCAATAACTGCCTTCCTATTAACCCCTAAATGCCTTCCTATTAACTGTTAATTGTCACCCTGTGCCATTCCCTCTCCTGTCACAGCTCAGTCACAGCTCCCACATCTCACAGGAGAGTTTGGGGATCCCTGAGGCCTCAGGGGGTGACACATAGTCAGTATTAGCTGGGGGTCATATATAAGGATCTGGTGGCAGTTTTGGGTTTAGTGGCAGTTTGGAGTTAACCATTCCAGTGACAGCTGGGGATGAAGCAATGGGGTACTTGGGTGTCGGCGCCACATTTCTTATAAACCCACTTTATGCTACAGGTGCGCTCGGACCGGGACCGATTTGTCATTAACTTGGATGTGAAACATTTCTCCCCCGAAGATCTGAGTGTGAAACTGGACGATGACTTTGTAGAGATTCATGGGAAACACAACGAGAGACAGGTATGAAACGCCACTCACTTATTCTAGTCCCGCCCACATACTCCTTGCCCCTCCCCCTGCTACCTGCCATTAGAAGGATTTAGTCCCACCCACTGCTTAAATTACTTCCGTGATATTTACACACTTTAATTTTATTTATGTACATATAGACAAATACAAGAGTTCTCTGCACTCAATCCATTAATGATATATTAAGGACATTGAAACATTTTGTGCCTTAAGCTCAGGCCCGGATTTGTGGAAAGGCCACCTAGGCCCGGGCCTAGGGGGGCAGAATTTTAGGGGGGCGGCATGCTGCCCAACCGCACCCAGATTGGTTCAAAAACACTGGGGATGTGCTGGAGATACAATAATTTTTTAAATTTCCCATGTGCCAATCCCCATTGATGATGAAAATTTGCACAAATAAAGGGGGGGAACAGGGGTGATGAATGGCAGTGGGCCTAGGGGCGCCCACTATATAAATCCGGCCCTGCTTAAGCTACTATAAAATGCCTTACCCTTTAAACAACACAGGGATTGTTTGTCCAAATATTGCAATATATTTAATAATAAACTCATCCCATATCTGGCCAGTCCTACGCTTAATTTTATCTGATTCATTAAGAATTCTATTGCTTCATTATACATTATTTATAAGAGGACTAAGTTTTACTCAGGTAAAATAAATATCTAGCTGTAGTATAAATGCCTCTGGGAAGGGAGTGTGACTGTGGGATAGCAGGTATAGTAGGGAGAGATGTGTCTATAGTAACAGTGGATAATAGTCTCTGGGAAGGGAGTGGACTGTGGGATAGCAGGTATAGTAGGGAGAGATGTGTCTATAGTAACAGTGGATAATAGTCTCTGGGAAGGGAGTGTGACTGTGGGATAGCAGGTATAGTAGGGAGAGATGTGTCTATAGTAACAGTGGATAATAGTCTCTGGGAAGGGAGTGTGACTGTGGGATAGCAGGTATAGTAGGGAGAGATGTGTCTATAGTAACAGTGGATAATAGTCTCTGGGAAGGGAGTGTGACTGTGGGATAGCAAGTATAGTAGGGAGAGATGGTGTCTATAGTAACAGTGGATAATAGTCTCTGGGAAGGGAGTGTGACTGTGGGATAGCAGGTATAGTAGGGAGAGAATGGTGTTCTATAGTAACAGTGGATAATAGTCTCTGGGAAGGGAGTGTGACTGTGGGATAGCAGGTATAGTAGGGAGAGATGTGTCTATAGTAACAGTGGATAAATAGTCTCTGGGAAGGGAGTGTGACTGTGGGATAGCAGGTATAGTAGGGAGAGATGGTGTCTATAGTAACAGTGGGATAATAGTCTCTGGGAAGGGAGTGTGACTGTGGGATAGCAGGTATAGTAGGGAGAGATGGTGTCTATAGTAACAGTGGGATAATAGTCTCTGGGAAGGGAGTGTGACTGTGGGATAGCAGGTATAGTAGGGAGAGATGGTGCCTATAGTAACAGTGGGATAATAGTCTCTGGGAAGGGAGTGTGACTGTGGGATAGCAGGTATAGTAGGGAGAGATGGTGTCTATAGTAACAGTGGATAATAGTCTCTGGGAAGGGAGTGTGGACTGTGGGATAGCAGGTATAGTAGGGAGAGATGGTGTCTATAGTAACAGTGGATAATAGTCTCTGGGAAGGGAGTGTGACTGTGGGATAGCAGTATAGTAGGGAGAGATGGTGTCTATAGTAACAGTGGATAATAGTCTCTGGGAAGGGAGTGTGACTGTGGGACTAGCAGGTATAGTAGGGAGAGATGTGTCTATAGTAACAGTGGGATAATAGTCTCTGGGAAGGGAGTGTGACTGTGGGATAGCAAGGTATAGTAGGGAGAGATGGTGTCTATAGTAACAGTGGGATAATAGTCTCTGGGAAGGGAGTGTGACTGTGGGATAGCAGGTATAGTAGGGAGAGATGTGTCTATAGTAACAGTGGATAATAGTCTCTGGGAAGGGAGTGTGACTGTGGGATAGCAGGTATAGTAGGGGAGAGATGGCTGCCTTATAGTAACAGTGGGATAATAGTCCTCTGGGGAAGGGAGTGTGACTGTGGGATAGCAGGTATAGTAGGGAGAGATGGTGTCTATAGTAACAGTGGATAATAGTCTCTGGGAAAGGGAGTGTGGACTTGGGGATAGCAGGTATAGTAGGGAGAGATGGTGTCCTATAGTAACAGTGGGATAATAGTCTCTGGGAAGGGAGTGTGACTGTGGGATAGCAGGTATAGTAGGGAGAGATGGTGTCTATAGTAACAGTGGGATTAATAGTCCTCTGGGAAAGGGAGTGTGACTGATGGGATTAGCAGTATTATAGTTAGTAGGAGCAGAGTGTCTATCAGTAACAGTGGATTAATAGTCTCTGGAGAAAGGGAGTGTGACTGTGGGATAGCAGGTTATAGTAGGGAGAGATGTGTCATATAGTACACAGTGCCGATAATTAGTCTCTGGGAAGGAGTGTGAGCTGTGGGATAGCAAGTATAGTAGGCGAGAGATGGTGTCTATAGTAACAGTGGAATAATAGTCTCTGGGAAGGGAAGTGTGACTGTGGAGATAGCAGGTCATAGTAGGGAAGATGGTGTCTAGTAGTAACATGGATAATAAGTCTCTGGGAAGGAGTGTGACTGTGGTGGATAGCAGGATATAGTAGGAGAGATGGTGTCCTATAGTAACAGTGGGATAATAGTCTCTGGGAAGGGAGTGTGACTGTGGGATAGCAGGTATAGTAGGGAGAGATGTGTCTATAGTAACAGTGGATAATAGTCTCTGGGAAGGGAGTGTGACTGTGGGATAGCAGGTATAGTAGGGAGAGATGGTGCCTATAGTAACAGTGGATAATAGTCTCTGGGAAGGGAGTGTGACTGTGGGATAGCAGGTATAGTAGGGAGAGATGGTGTCTATAGTAACAGTGGATAATAGTCTCTGGGAAGGGAGTGTGACATAGCAGGTATAACAGGAGATACTAGAAGTAGTAAGTGCTTCTATTGGTGTTTCCCAACCAATCTTTGACCATTGTTGAACATTTCCCAGTGGTGAATACAAATAAATGAGAGACTATTATTCAGGTTTAGGTTGGACTGTGGTTCTGATGTACAAATGTTACTATAAGTGAAGGTGGTGCTGCTCAGCTGACCCTACACCGGTCTGTACTTACCTGTCCCTGATTCAGGTCGTACCATAGACATAGAGTCTTATTAATGGGTCTCTCCCCCCAGGATGACCACGGATACATCTCACGAGAATTTCACCGCCGTTATCGCCTTCCTTCCAATATGGATGAGAACTCTGTGAGCTGCTCTCTGTCTGCTGACGGGATCCTCACTTTCTCTGCTCCCAAACTACAGCCCCACAAGGACTCAAGCCCCAGTGACAGGACCATTCCTGTGTCCCGGGAGGAGAAATCCGGCTCATCCTCCTAAAGGCCCAGCCCCCGGCCCAATGTCTCTGTGCGGCCCCCGCTGCTTCCTCTGGAGATACATTGTCCTGTGTGTGGGAAGGTGGGGCGAGCACTTAATAAAGAATTCTGACTTCAGCCCAGGGTGTAACTGATCTGTAACAAAGTATCGGAGGGTGAATGTTTGCGCGGGGCAGGGAGAGGGGGTACATATGTACTGATGGAAATATGAATAAACAACACAATGGGGGGAATTCACAAAAGTGTCGGGAACGAAAAAATGTTATTTCTCCGCCAATTTCCCGACATGTGCGACACTTTTGAATTAGTGTCGTTAAAAGTGGGCGAGGTTTTTTCAGCGCCACTTTTCCCGACATTTTTATGAATTACTCGTAAACTAATTTTTTTTTACCGACAATTTTTCAGACACTTTAGGCTCTCCCAAATGAAAATGTCGGTCAAATTGTCTTTTGAAAAGTCTTGGTAAATGTCGTTTGTACGATGAAAAGATAAACGAGATTTTAGAAAATTGTTGGACTTACGAGACATTTTACAAATTTGTCGACCGCCTGTAGGAACTAGACTGGTGCCCCCCATGTTTGTTGTGGGCATCTAATGACAGCCCCAGTCAGTGCCATTGAGCCCCGTTGTACATTGCTCTGTCCCACCAGTGACCCCGGCAGGAGGGAGATGCCAATTGTGCTACTCTTTAAAGGGATACTGTCATGAGAATTTTTTTTTTTCAAATCAGTTAATAGTGCTGCTCCAGCAGAATTCTGCTCTGAAATCCATTTCTCAAAAGAAATTTATATTTATTTTATATTCAATTTTGAAATCTGACATGGGGCTAGACATATTGTCAATTTCCCAGCTGCCCCCAGTCATGTGACTTGTGCTCTGATAAACTTCAATCACTCTTTACTGCTGTACTGCAAGTTGGAGTGATATCACCCCCTCCCTTTTCCCCCCAGCAGCCAAACAAAAGAACAATGGGAAGGTAACCAGATAGCAGCTCCCTAACACAAGATAACAGCTGCCTGGTAGATCTAAGAACAACACTCAATAGTAAAATCCAGGTCCCACTGAGACACATTCAGTTACATTGAGAAGGAAAAACAGCAGCCTGCCAGAAAGCATTTCTCTCCTAAAGTGCAGGCACAAGTCACATGACTGGGGGCAGCTGGGAAATTGACAATATGTCTAGCCCCATGTCAGATTTCAAAATTGAATATAATAAAATTAGTTTGCTCTTTTGAGAAATGGATTTCAGTGCAGAATTCTGCTGGAGTAGCACTATTAACTGATGCGTTTTGAAAAAAACATGTTTTCCTATGACAGGATCCCTTTAAAGCAATTTATGTATCATTTACAGTGACACATCTTTTCATTTTTGCTTTATTTGTTGCCAAATTAGGTTTTCTTTGTTATTTATTCTTTCCCATGTCCTTGGAGAGATATATATATATATATATGCATTATAGATAGTAATTAGATGATGATCCATTGTTATGAGATTGGACACTTCAGCACACTAGTACCTGTTCCACATTGTGCTCCCGTTATGGTTAAGTGCGACTGGCTCCACCCCCTGTGACACGCAACATGATGATTGGCCAGTTTGAATTCCAACTGCCGTAACATTGGTTATAAATATTTGTGCGGCATCAGCATTTCTTTGCCTTTGACAAAGCCCATTAGATTTGGGTGAAACGCATCAGACGCTCTATTTTTGTAATTTGGTTATGCAGGGCAACAGAACGGACTTAGTTTAAGGGGTTGATAGAACTAATCAGGGGGGGCAATGTGCTGTGGGTGAGGGGGTTGGTACGGCAGTGGTTTTGTAGGCAGTTTTCAGTGGGTTTGTTTGGCAGCAACTCTGGGCTATTGAAACCAAGAGCTGACACTTGCCAACTGGAGGGCTTCGCTGTGGCTGGAGGGGTTGGTTTGCAATGGGCCATTCAATGGGGCTGCTCTAGCGTCTGATTGGAGCTCCGGTTGCTCAAGGGCAGATCTATCCAATGGCCTCGCTAATAATTAGCAGCCCCTCCCCCCACACTACAATTCTGCGCAGTCTTTGTGCCAACCCAGTGGGTGATATTCAGTACAATACCGACTCCCTTCCGCTGACCCTTTGGGGTATGTGACTTTATTGGGCGATGACTGTAGGAGTCGCATTGGATCATTTCCATAACCCCTAGCACCCCTTTATTTGTTTATACGTGTGATAGGAATACGAGATTTCTGGGGTGATCTCCCAGACTAAATACTGCCCTTTATATGAACCACCACCCCGACTTAATCCGTCTCCCCGGTCCTAACCCTGTTTTATTTGTTACTGGACTATTTTATTTGAATTGGATAATAAAAGTTTTGATATAACGAGTGTCTATACATGAGCTTGTGGACACGATTTAATGGGAGGTTGCAAATATATAATATATGGGGGTCAGTTCTTTCTCTTGTGATTTGTATTTGACCCTGTACCCCATCTACTCTTCTTCATATTTGATGGCAGGTGCTCCCCAACACTTTATTTACAGATACAATAAAAGACACAACCCAATAAATCACATTCACATTTAGTAACTGTATATAAACAGGAAAACAACAATAAACCTGTAATCTCAATAATCTTGTAACCTGAACAGAACAACATTGTCTGTCCATTGTTTCTCAGAAACATTCAAAAGTGCCATATCCCAAATACAGCTGTGACCTCACACTCAGTGGTGTGACATCACAAACTAGGTTATGATCTCAAATACAACAGTGTTACATCATGAGTTAGGCTATGGCCTTAAACAGATGATTCACCTATAGTGGTGTGACCTCACAGCTCAGGCTATGGCTTCACATAAAGAGGTGTGACATCACAGGGTGCCACAGAGAGGATGTGACATCACAAACTAATTTATGGCCTAAAAGCTGTGTGACATCACATGCATGAGGATGGTGTCATAGGTCTTTCTCCAGCGATTCCACTTCCTGGAGCAGCTCACAAGCCACACTCTGCAGCTCACGGTTCCGACTCTTGGACAGAACCATTATCTGTGGTATGGATCCCTGCAGATCCTCCTTCAGCCTGAGCAGAACCTCTGGCTCCAGGACTATGGAGTGAAAGAGCCGCAGAGTGTGCAGGCAGACCTCAGGGTCGGGGTCTAGAGGGAGAGGGAAGACACTGGTATCACAATCAGTATGTAGGTGCAAAGAAAGAGACCCCGGCAGTATCTTCCATGACTCCCATTATAATGACAATGAGGGTGAAGTCCACCCAATGACCCCAGCACAGCTAAGGGTGTTACAGACATCTCTGCTTAGCAGCTACACCCCACGTGGGAGTCATCACATAGTCCTTTAATGGGGGATCACAATCCTTCAAAAACAGATTGTCCCCTTTACCCAGTCTCACCCCCTCTCACATCAGTGGCAATTCATCTTATGGTTCCGTTATTGCCCCCTCTGCAGCATCAGTTCTGGATATTCCCTGGCCCGAGTTCTGCACCTTTGCCCCATTTATTCCAGTTTCTAGATCTGTGTGTTCTAGGGATTCTCGATTCTGACTCCTGAGCTGAGCGATAGTCGTTAAGTTCCTTTGTGCTTTTATGGACCATCTCTCTCTAGAGGCAGATTTAATCTCCAGTACCAGCAACCCCCCTTTATTAGATGATCTAGGGCAGGGATCCCCAACCTTTTGAAGTTGGGGAGCAACAGTAGCATAAAAAAATGTTCTTGGGAGCCAAATAAGGGCCGTGATTGGCCATTTAGTAGCCCCTATGTGGATTATCAACCTACACTGAGACTCTGTTTGGCAGTGCATCTGGTTTTTCTACAACTAAACTTGCCTCCAAGCCTGGAATTCAAAAATAATCACCTGCTTTGAGGCCACTGGGAGCAACACCCAAGGGGTTGGGGAGCAACATGTTACTCACGAGCTACTGGTTGGGGATCACTGATCTAGGGGGTGAGATTAGTGTTCTAGTGGGCGGGGCAAGAACACAATATAATAGAAGCTTACAGGGTAAGGGAGTGTGTAACAAGCAGTGGGTGGGACTAAAGGACTGATGGAAGCTTAAAGGGGGTGGAGCAGTAAGTCTGTACCTCAAGCAGTGGGTGGGACTTAAGGACTCTGATGGAAGCTTATAGGGGTGGGACAGGAAGCCTGTAACAAGCAGTGGGTGGGACTAAAGGATTGGTGGAAGTTTAAAAGGGGTGGAGCAGTAAGTCTGTACCTCAAGCAGGGGGTGGGACTAAAGGAGTCTGATGGAAGCTTATAGGGGTGGGACAGGAAGCCTGTAACAAGCAGTGGGTGGGACTAAAGGATTGGTGGAAGTTTAAAAGGGGTGGAGCAGTAAGTCTGTACCTCAAGCAGGGGGTGGGACTAAAGGACTCTGATGGAAGCTTAGAGGGATACAATAAACCCATTAGTCAATGGCAGACACAATACGCACTAGTTCACAACACTAATTTAGCTTTAGGCTAAACAACATGACATAAAACAAGGGAGACTTGAGTGCAGAGCTTAAGAAGCGCATGACACACTCACACTGGGCAACCTGTTTGTCACTTACCAGTCAAGAGCCTGGGCAGTTGGGAGGTGAGTTTGTGATTGTTACTCATCCAACAGAGACCCTTCTGGTTAATAGAGACATTGTACAGAGACATCAGCATGAGACTGTGAGAAAGAGACATCAGCATGAGGCTGTGGAGAGGACACACACTAGACAGCCAATGAGAGTACAGAGACTACAAGCACAACGTGAGACCCTCACACTCTGAGTCGGCAGCAGGATCCCAGTTGGATTTCCCCAAGGAGTCGGATCCAGGTCTCGAGAAGGTCTTGGCACCGGGACACCAGGAATTCACGGCCACAAGAGACAGCCGCCACGTCTGGGAGGAGACAAAACAGACACAAATTCCATTGGTCAGATGTGAGTGCACATGATGCGGCATAGCACAAAGCTGACCAATCAGCAGGGTACAAACAAGTGTTGGCCAATAAAACAACATTACATTAGATCAGTGAGTTTTTTGTATGAATTAAAGGGAATGTCAACCAAAAAATATATATTTCTGCCTAATAAATAAAACCTAATTCTAAGCAACTGTGATATACACATTTATTATTTCTATAGTTCTTTAGTATATGTATTGCTCCGTACATGAATATAATTAATGAGCTCCATATTAGTATGATCCATTAATGAGCTGCTTACATCAATATAATTAATAAACTCAATATCAGTATGATTAATTAATGAGCTCCGTACATCAATATAATTAATGAGCTCCATATCAGTACAATTAATTAATGAGCTCCATATTAGTACACTTAATTAATAAGCTCCATATCAGTATGATTAATTAACGAGCTCCGTACATCAATATAATTAATAGGCTCCATATTAGTATGATCAATTAATGAGCTCCGTACATCAATATAATTAATGAGCTCCATATTAGTATGATCAATTAATGAGCTGCTTACATAAATATAATTAATAAACTCATTATCAGTATGATTAATTAATGAGCTCCATACATCAATATAATTAATGAGCTCCATATCAGTACAATTAATTAATGAGCTCCATATCAGTATGATTAGTTAATGAGTGCCATACATCAATATAATTAATGAGCTCCATATCAGAATGATTAATTAATGAGTTCCTTATATCAATATAATTAATGAGCTCCTTATCAGAATGATTAATTAATGAGTTCCTTACATCAATATAATTAATGAGCTCCATATCAGAATGATTAATTAATGAGCTCCTTACATCAATATAATTAATGAGCTCCATATCAGAATGATTAATTAATGAGTTCCTTATATCAATATAATTAATGAGCTCCATCTCAGAATGATTAATTAATGAGTTTCTTACATCAATATAATTAATGAGCTCCATATCAGTATGATAAATTAATGAGCTCCTATCAGAATGATTAATTAATGAGCTCCTTAAATCAATATAATTAATGAGCTCTGTACATTAATATGATTAACAAGCTCTATAATTCATGAGCCCTCATATCAGTATGATTAATTAATGAGTTCCGTCCATGAGAATATTTAATTAGTGATATGTGTCCAAATCAGATATAACTTGGGGTCACTGTGATTGCCCCTCTATGAAACAGTCCCTTACCCCTCAGTACTTACTTGTAACTGTCCCGGCCAATCCCAGAACAAAATGGCTCTCGTCATTGTGCTCATCCTGCGGCTGCTCAGAGGTAAGTGATTGTACAAAGCTGCGGAGGGTTTGGGAGGCCAGGCTGAAGAACATGGTGGCCTTACTCTGGAACAGAATCCAAGAGAGAGAGAAGGATGAGAACCTCCTCAGAGGTGGAAGTGGGAAATATCTAGGGATGCACCTTATCCACTATTTTGGATTCGGCCGAACCCCCGAATCCTTCGTGAAAGATTCGGCCGAATACCAAACTGAATCCTAATTTGCATATGCAAATTAGGGGTGGGAAAACATTTTTTACTTCCTTGTTTTGTGACAAAAAGTCATGCGATTTCCCTCCCTGCCCCTAATTTACATATGCAAATTAGGATTCGGATTTGGTTCAGCCAGGCAGAAGGATTCGGCCAAAAAAGGCTGAATGCCGAACCGAATCCTGGATTTGGTGCATCCCTAGAAATATGAAGCAGTGGGGACTAGAGAACAGTATTTGCCTCTAGCCGCAGGTCGCTTACCCCTCCCAGAATGCTCAGCACTGCCTCCTCCTTGTGTGAGACCCCCCAGAGCAAAGTACAAGCTGCAGCTCCCATGTGAGAACAGTATTCAGACTGCTGCATAGACTGCTCCCGAAGAGACCTCACCTGGGTAACAAGAGACAGCTTCTCCTGAGGGGAGAGACAGATGGAAGATTAACAGAAGCTTCTGATAAGGGGGACACAAATGGGGAGATTATCTCCACATTAGAATTACAGTCAGAACCCCCAGCACTCAGGAGCACCCCAGAAGAGTCATTCAAGCCCCAGAACATTCCATTACGTGAGGTTAACTCTGGAACCCACACAATCTCATTAAAGGAGAGGGAAAGGTCTTGTTGCTTTTCAAAAAAGTTAGGCAACCCCAAGTGATTGTATTTACTTACGTGAAAACCTGGCTGCTGGGAACTGCCCGGGATTCTTCCAGCGAACACCAGGGAGCAGTTGTCTTCTTCTTTCTTCTCCAGGTTGGCCATGCAGAGGGGAGAACCCGCAAGACAATCGCTCCTTGGTGTTCGCTGTTAGAATCCCGGCCAGTGCAGTTTTCTGCTGATAGAAGCACCGGAGTGTCAGGTAAGTAAATGCAATGACTTGGGGGTACCTAACTTTTGGCACCACCAAGTAAAAAGACCTTTTCTTCTCCTTTAACATCACACTCGCCTGTGATCTGTAACCTACTTATCTCCTCCTGGATGAACCGCAACTCAAATTCAATTCAGCTACAACTGAGCTCAGGGTCTCTCTGCCCAAACCCCATCTCTTCCTTTCACCATTACTATTCATGGCACCACAATTAATTCAGCTGCCTGGGTCCCTCTTCTTCTCTAATTACTAATTCTACTGTCAGAACCTTACCCCTCAATTTAGCCAACATATGCCCTTTCTTTCCCAAATAACAGCTAAAACACAAATCCATTCCCTTATCATATCTGGTTTAGACTATTGCAGTCTCCAAACTGGTCCTCCTGACTGTCACCTCTCCCTGACGCTGAAATCAAAGGGATTCTAGTTTATAATTTCATTTTTATTTCTACTGTTTACATTGCAAATTATTCACTCTACCGTTTACATTTTTATCCTTGAACCAACAAATATATTTGTTTAGCTGTAATATTGATGTGGAGGAGTTCTCTCAGTGTAGTTGTTATGTTTTGGGTGGCCGAGGGTGAGTAGAGTATAACAGTGCTTTATTAGCAGAGACTCATGCAGCCATTACACAACAGTAACTTTCACTTTTAAGCTGTCAGGAAGTATATACAGTATAAGTCTGGGCACAGTGACATCTACAGGCCATTGGTATAAACACCACGGAGCTTTGAGAAGGAACCAGCACTTCAGGATGGAACAGCTTTGAGACAGCTATTGTTTCTCTCCTTCTCCTTGTACTTCAATACGACCCAAGTTGTGGGCCCGGAGTGGTAGACATGAGAATAGCACCCAAGCAGGACAAAAGCCGGGTTACAGTAAGGGAGCAGTTTTAGCAATGCAAACGAATCCTTCAGCAGAGGTGTCAGGTAGCTGCTATCTGGTTAGCTGCCCATTGATAGGCTGCTGGTACAAGTCACATGACTGGGGACACCTGGGAAATGCACATCATGTCTAGCCCCATGTTAAATTTCAAAAGTAAATATAAAAAAAATCTGTGCAATTTCAATGCAGAATTCTGCTGGACTAACTGATGCATTTTGCAAAAACCATGTTTTCCGGCGACAGTAACCCTTTAAACTCTGCTACTAGGATGCTCCTGCTCTCTCCTAACTAAAATCCTTAGCATGGCTGCCTGTTAAGCAAAGGACAGAATATAAACTCATTCTGATAACATTCATATCCCTCACTCCTCTGCTCATCTTAAAGGGATACTGTCATGGGAAAAAAAAATTTTTCAAAATGAATCAGTTAATAGTGCTGCTCCAGCAGAATTCTGCACTGAAATCCATTTCTCAAAAGAGCAAACTGATTTTTTTATATTCAATTTTGAAATCTGACATGGGTCTAGACATATTGTCAATTTCCCAGCTGCCCCTGGTCATGTGACTTGTGCTCTGATAAACTTCAATCACTCTTTACTGCTGTACTGCAAGTTGGACTGATATCACCCCCTCCCCCCAGCAGCCAAACAACAGAACAATGGGAAGGTAACCAGATAGCAGCTCCCTAAAGGTGGCCATACATGGAGAGAGCCACTCGTTTGGCGATGTCGCCAAACGAGCGGATCTCCCTCCGATATGCCCACCTTGAGGTGGGCAATATCGGCTGATCCGATCGTGGGCCCTAGGGCCCAACAATCGGATCCTAACGATGCCCAAACGGGCGGTCGGATCGCGGGACCGCATCATCGAATAGATGCGGCCGCGATCAAACGGGATTTTCTGTCCCATCCGACCGAGATCTGGCCGACTTTCGGCCAGATCTCGATCGGTGAAGCCCGTCGTGGGGCCCCATACACGGGCCAATAAGCTGCCGACACGGTCTGTCGGCAGCTTTTATCGGCCCGTGTATGGCCACCTTAACACAAGATAACAGCTGCCTGGTAGATCTAAGAACAACACTCAATAGTAAAATCCAGGTCCCACTGAGACACATTCAGTTCCATTGAGTAGGAGAAATAACAGCCTGCCAGAAAGCATTTCTCTCCTAAAGTGCAGGCACAAGTCACATGACTGGGGGCAGCTGGGAAATTGACAAAATATCTGGCCCCATGTCAGATTTCAAAATTGAATATAAAAAAATCTGTTTGTTCTTTTGAGAAATGGATTTCAGTGCAGAATTCTGCTGGAGCAGCACTATTAACTGATTCATTACATTTTTTTTCCCATGACAGGATCCTTTTAACCCTTTCTATCTTTCTGCTCCTTCCCTCTGGGAAATCCCTGTGCAAGTAGATCAATCGCTTCTAAAAGAAAGTCATATGTTACCATTTGGAGCATATCTTGTCCCTAACCCTAAGGGATGAACTACCTTCAATTATTTATTATTAGTCTTGTCCTCCCTGTGGGCCCGTTTGTACAGTAACATTGCACAGCGCTGTGTATTCTTGTAGCTCCATAGAAATAACATTATAGCTGCACATACACATACAATGTTTATCATAAAACACACGGGCCATGAATGATGTACAATTAATATAAACTAGATATAGCTTCATAAAGTTTCTTCAAAATTTTTGGGGCCCCTATTCCACAATTATTTTTGGAAGAAAACGATTTCAGTAAGTTATACTCCAGTTAGGGGCCTTTTCTTTCTTAGACCCTCCCAGCAGTTGCAGGGTCTGCTTCTTGTATTGTTATTATATATTGCATGGAAATACCTACTGGATTGACATATATGGATTCCTCCAGTTCTTTTCTTTACTTATGTCTGTATATATATATATATATATATATATATATATAGTGGCAGTGTATTAACCCATCTTGTACTGGTGTCTGTCTCTAGATGATATAGAAATGAATATATATATATATATAGAAATGAGTGCATTTTGGCACATGATCCCCGTTGCCTTTACACTGTATATTGTCAGCAATGTCCAAATCCAATATATATAGGACTTTATGTCTCCTCACCTGTCGTTCCCTCACACATTCACTCTGAACAACCTCGAGCCGAGCCATAAGGTGATCACAGTCCAAGTTCTTCTTCTCCAGAGCTGCAGAGACACATGGGCCGACATTCAGTACCAGAACGATATCATCAAATAAGCCCACGCACTATCCAATCCATATGGTCTGCATTACCCAAAGGAGACAATACATGGTATGAACTGGTGCCTCCGTATTAGCCACATACACCAGCAGCCATTACAAGTGGGCAGCAGAAGTCTCCCTCTGATACTTCACAACAATTGTCCTCCAGAAATGACCTCAAATGTCAGTTTTTTCTTGGCTCCTCATGGGCATCCCAGTGGCACAAGGGTTAGTAAAGATGGAGAGTTCTAGGCCTGATTCCAGTCAGAGCATTATTATTATTATTATTCATATATAGGTCTCACCATATCAGTTTGGATCTTCTCCAGGTTCTACATTTCCTCCCACACAGGGGCAGGTTAATTGGCCCTATTGTGTGATGCAATAGAGACCTTAGATTAGACCATAACCAGTGCAAGACGTGATTGGAATATATGTAAGCTCACTGGGACAGGAACTAATGGGAATGTTATAGGGATATTAGATTGTAAGATCACTGGGACAGGGACTGATGGGAATGAGATAGTGACCATAGATTGTAAACTCACTGGGACAGGGACTGATGGGAATGTGATTCGGACCTTAGATTGCAAGCTCACAGGGACAGGAACTAATGGGAATGTGATAGGGACATTAGATTGTAAGCTCACTGGTGCAGGGACTGATGGGAATGTGATTGGGACCTTAGATTGTAAGCTCACTGGGACAGGAACTGATTGGAATGGGATAGGGATCTTAGATTGTAAGCTCACTAGGGCAGGGACTGATGTTGATGTATGATGCCTGTACAGCACAGAGGAATATGTTGGCGCTATATCAAGAATATATTAGAGACAAGTAGTTACACTTATGGCTTTATTATCTGAAATGGTCAGAGAAGTCCATGTTCCCCTCACACTTCTACATACATGGACATAGTACATACATGGACATAGTACATACATGGACATAGTACATACATGGACATAGTACATACAAGGGCATAGTACATACATGGACATAGTACATACATGGACATAGTACATACATGGGCAGATTCCTAACAGGAAGGAACACCAATTAGAGTAAGAATTGTGGATATTGCTTATTTGCTGATACACCTGAAATCCAGCCAGAAGTTGAAAAATCTACGGTAAGATTTGGGGGTTTATTTACTGTCCCAGATATTCTAGGCACTATGGTTGATGAACCAATGTGTCCCTTGGTCTATAACAAGATAAGTGATAAATGCAAATCCTCCCCTGTATCACTACAGACCAGAAGAGCCCCCATAATAGAAGTAAAGGGGTGTCCCACCATTCTCCGCCTGCTCAAGTCTTTGCACTGTCTCCACCAAGTCCGGGTTTAAGATCTTGGGCAGGAAATCCTTCATCTGCATCACTTCAGTAGTCAGTCGCTCCAAGTCCCGCCTCCTGATGCGAATAAACTCTGCCCCAGAGGAGCCAGCCATCTCGTCAGGCAGCCAATCACAAAGCAGCACCTGAGAAGGATCATACAACTTCCAATCAGAAGAAAGTGCTATGTACTATCTTCCCACTGATCTTACTGTAACCCTCTGTCCCACTTGCACCCACGTGTGTGTTCCCCACCAAAATCAAATGTGTCTTCACTTAAAGGAGACACTTAGTGCCAAGTAGAAGATTATGAAACAATATTTCCAAGCACAACAGCTTTCCCTGGATCTCAGAGTTGCCCTGTGAAGCTGCCCAAATGAGCAGCTGGTAATGCCCCAGGTAAAGTGTCGGGCAGGAGCCTGGTAGGGGGGTTTGATTTTTTTGCTCCTTTTTTTTTTCACATAGGCAGCAGCAGCAATTAGACACTTGACCTAAGATAATAAAACATATATTTTTGATACAAATCCCTATATTGTGCAAAATGAAATTTTTTTGTATTTAGACCCTTATTTTCCTAGGAAAAATAAACCCTCTCGCCCAAAAATTCCAAGGTGTAGTAAGAGCTAAATAAAAAATATCTTTAAAATGTCTTGCAAAGACAAAATATGAAAACTGTGACAAATTCACAAAAGTGGAGATAGAGGTTTGTGAATTTGGTGGGAAACCCAACATTTTTATCTCCACTTTTATTTTGTCTCAATATCACCACTTTTGTGAATTCCCCCAAGGACTTACTCTCAAAAAAGACCAATGTGATTCAACACAACACCACTAGAATTCTATGGACACATATTAACAGCAGCAGGGAGGAAACCTGACCCCCAAAAAAAGGCAATAAAACTGGCCTCCACTCCAGCAGATGCTAATGAAGTGTGTTCATGTTTTGGATTGGCCAGTTATTGTTACATTACATACATTAAAAAGAGATCTCACCAAACAAGGATAGACTTTTCAGTAGTCACGTGAATGTCAAGAAGCATTTGAGGCAATCAAGCAAGAACATGACCACCATGGCTTACTTTGAAGAGCAGAGCTGACTGTAGATGCAAGTCCTGTGGGACTAGGAGCACTTATTGTCCAATATAAACCAGAGAACCCAGTCCCTCACATCATTTTATATGCAAGCAACAACCACAGAAATTAAAGAATCCCCCCTGGAAAGTTTGACTATTTTCTGGGGGTGTGAGCACTTCCACGGGTTTCTCCATGGAGCACCAGTAACAATACAGATCATCAGGCTCGTGAGAACGTGGGATGTGAGAGTAAAAATGCTGCAGGAATTGAAAGAGAGGGCCTACACTATAGGACTACAACAGAATTCACAGACCAGGAAAAAACAACAATCCTGCTAACTACATCTCACACTATCCAACTGCATCTGAAGACTCCCCAAAATCCATTGTGGAGGAAAATATTAACTTGATGGCAGCCCACACTGTACCAACGGCTCTTACAATGGACATGTTTCTGGGGACAATAAGACAACATAATTCAAACTAACAAGTGTCATGAAATTCAGAATTCCAAAACCTGAAGTGGATATATGTGAACTTCTCAACTGTAAGAGGAGAACTCTCCATCACTAAGGACTATCTTGTTCTCAGCGGAACAAAACTTGTAGCTCATAAATCTTCATCATACCACCATAAACATTGCTGATGAAGTCCATCTCCTGAGCAATAAAACACTGTTAGACATGCCAACTAGTAACCAACTCTTCCAAGCCTGAACCACTACAAACGTCTCCACTTACATCATGTTTGGGATGAGATTGCATTATATATTTATAGTCCAAAAAATCTATATATACTTGTTGTCATGGACAGATCCAGAAATTTAATTTACTTCAGCTGTCTGTGTACTACCTTCTCTGGACACTATCGTTTCAGCCTATGGAATACCTCGGATAATTAAAGGGATCCTGTCATCGGAAAACATGTTTTTTTCAAAACACATCAGTTAATAGTGCTGCTCCAGCAGAATTCTGCACTGAAAACCATTTCTCAAAAGAGCAAACAGATTTTTTTATATTCAATTTTGAAATCTGACATGGGGCTAGACATTTTGTCAATTTCCCAGCTGCCCCAGGTCATGTGACTTGTGTCTGCACTTTAGGAGAGAAATGCTTTCTGGCAGGCTGCTGTTTTTCCTTCTCAATGTAACTGAATGTGTCTCAGTGGGACCTGGATTTTACTATTGAGTGTTGTTCTTAGATCTACCAGGCAGCTGTTATCTTGTGTTAGGGAGCTGCTATCTGGTTACCTTCCCATTGTTCTTTTGTTTGGCTGCTGGGGGGGGGGTGATATCAGTCCAACTTGCAGTACAGCAGTAAAGAGTGATTGAAGTTTACCAGAGCACAAGTCACATGATCAGGGGCAGCTGGGAAATTGACAAAATGTCTAGCCCGTCAGATTTCAAAATTGAATATAAAAAAATCTGTTTGCTCTTTTGAGAAATGGATTTCAGTGCATAATTCTGCTGGAGCAGCACTATTAACTGATTCATTTTGAAAAAAAATTTTTTCCCATGACCGTATCCCTTCAAAGGGGCTGTTTACCTTTAAATTAACATTTATTATGATGTAGAGAGGGTGTCAGGGGCCTATCGGCCTAGGCGTCCTTTTACTTTGAATTTGGCGCCAAAACGTCGCATCACGCATTTGCACGCTGACTTCAACTTGGGAGAAGGAATCCTCAGATGAATGTTACTCGTAGAAAGCCACACTTTGTCTCCTACCTTATATTGGGGAGAGGATTTCCGTCTTTGGTCAGCATAATCCTGGTTGGTCAAATAACTTTTCTCCAAATTGGCCTTGGTGGTAGACCAAATAGCAGACATATGGGCCACATGGTCGTCCCCAGCAGGAACATCCGACAAGAGGAAATCTTGGGGAAACACTTGAGTATGTTGTCCGTACACATTCAGGAAGGGCATTCTCCCAGTGTATGTGTGACACCGGGATATGAATTGGGAACCTCTGTCCACTGGGAAGCCATGGAGACGGAAAATAAATTGCATTAATAGCTGGGAGAGTTCTCCCGCAGAGGGAAGTTTCCGAAGGGGAATAAAGTGTGCCATCTTACTGAAGAGGTCAATAAACATCCAAATGACAGTGTTCCCTTTTGAGGGTGGTAACTCCATGATAAAGCCAATGGCAAAGTGGGTCCATGGACGAGAGGCAATGGGTAAAGATTGAAGTAGACCGCTGGGACGGGAATGACTTGGCTTGGAGGTGGCACAAATAGTACAGGCAGCAACAAAGTCTTTGACATTCTTTCATATGGTCAGCCACCAGACACATTCAATAGCCATTCCAATGGGTGTATCTGGAGGAGCAGAGGACTGACTGGACAAGATTTGACTGGCAAAGCGAGGGAACAAGGAGGCAATAACTTTGGACGAAGGAATAACAGGATCCATAACCTTGGTATGGCGGTCTTCGGAGATAAAACTTCTGGAAAGTGCGTCCACTTTCCGGTTCTTGGAGACAGGGCGATAGGTCAGAACAAAGTTGAAGCGGGAAAAGAAGAGAGCCCACCTCGCCTGTTGGGGATTCAGTCTTTTGATTCTTATGGTCAGTGTAAATGGTGACTGGATGAGGGGCACCCTCCAAGAGATGATGCCACTCTTCAAGAGCAAGTTTCACTGCTAAGAGTTCACGATTCCCAATATCGTAGTTCTGTTCTGCCGGGGACAATTTCTTGGAAAAGTAAGCACACGGGTATAACTTCCCATCAGCTGAGTGTTTGCGAAAGAATAGCACCGGCCCCAACATCCTAAGCGCCCACCTCGATAAAGAAGGGAAACAGAGGGTTAGGATGACAGAGGACCGAAGCAGAAGTGAAAGCGTCCTTCAGGGATTGGAAGGCTTCCACGGCAGGAGAGGGCCAGAAATTAGGTTTACCCCCTTTTCGAATAAGAGAGAGGATGGGGGATGCGGGAAGAGAACCCTTTGATGAACTGCCGGTAGTAGTTTGCAAACCCGATGAATCTCTGAATGGCCTTGGTGCTCAATGGAAGAGGGCCACTTCTGGATCGCATCCAGCGGAATCCATCTCAAATCCTTCTGGGGAGATGACATAACTGAGAAAGGGGATCTTGGGCACCTCAAAGTAGAGTCCTGCGTGGAACCAATCTGTTAAACCCGACCCGCAACCCAACTGGCAACCGGCACCCGCAAACTTACCCACTTGGACCCGCAAGTACCTTATCCGCGACCCACTGAACATCAAGAAACTGGAAGTTCTGTCATTGTAAACTGGAAGTGACATCATTAGAAGTAGACATGGTCAGAAAAACGGAGTAAAACAGGAAGTGCTGTCATTGTAAACCGGAAGTGACATCATTAGAAGTAGGCGTGATTAGAAAAAAAGGAGTAAAACTCGCTATTGAGAAGACCCGCGACCTGAAAACCCGGAGAACCGTCGACCCGCGTCTATACCTGCTTCCGAAGCTTCTACCTGCAGGGTACCCGACCCGCTGCAGGACTGTACCTCGAAGGCTTGGCAAAGAGGGAGTTTTCCCTTAAACGAGAGTACCTCCCTCGCCTGGGAGCGATGTCTTTCCAAGTCTTCGGAGAAAATGTAGATGTCATCTAGGTAACTGACCACTGATCTTCCCAAGTGGTCTCAGAAGATGTCGTTCACGAACTCCTGGAAGACAGCTGGGGCACTGCAGAGGCCGAAGTGCATTGCTAGATACTCGTAATGCTGCACACACCAAATTTACGGATTTCAGGAGCCACATCAAGAAATCGCATGCTCATCAATTCATTGATAAAAGAAATTCATTTTATTTATTGAAAATATTAACAAACTGTTAACCCTGCGCCATGAGGTCTGACGCGTTTTGTGTCACTGCACTTCTTCAGAAGACATCCGAGTATCAAGTACTTCCCTAATGCAGACCTGCTGTGCTTCATAAGCTTCCATGCAGGATGCCAATCCCCGGAGAGCTCTTCCCACATCAGGTGTAGCTTCCTCAGTGGGGTCCATGGCCCAACTATAATGTCAGGGGGCCTATCGGCTCCCAGCGGGGGAAGATCCGGACCAAGTAGGAATCTTCGGGTAAACGTCCAAGTTCACGGTAACAGATAAGGGATTAGGAATTAGCATTAAATACAGGCAGTAGTTCAATAGGCAGGCAGATAATTAACAAAGTCAAAGTTCAGGCAGGGTCAAAAGTCCAGGAATACAATAAACACGAATTAACCTAGGAATGCTTGAAACAAATCCTATAGTCGGGCATTGAACCGGCATCCTGGGAGTCGTGACTCCACGTGCTTGCACGATGACGTCAACGCGCCGGCACCCGAACCCCCATGGCGACCATGGGCCACAGCTGGGAGCAGGAGCACCACTGAGCACTCCTGACAGAGGGATATTGAGACAATTTGCAACTGGTTTTCATTTTTTATTATTTGACACTTTTGAGCTATTTCGTTTCTTATTCAGCAGCATCTCCAGTTTGCAACTTCCGCTATCTGGTTGCTAGGGACCAAATAACCCTAGTAACCATGCATTGATTTAAATGAGAGACTGGAATATGAATAGTAGAGGACTGAATAGAACGATGAGGAATAAAAAGCAATAACAGTGTATTTGTAGCCTTACAGAGCATTTGTTTTTTAGATGGTGGCAGTGACCCCCATTTGAAAGCTGGAGAGAGTCAGACGAAGGCAAATAATTTAAAAACTATAAAAAATGAAGACCAAATTAAAAGTTGCCATGAATTGGCCATTCTATAATATATTAAAAGTTAACATAAAGGTGAACCACCCCTTTAACTCCAAACACACAAGCAAAATCACTGTAGAAACATGTCAGCGTAGGACGTCTGGGGTTAATGTTCTCCTCTCTGGAGGCAGGACAAACAGAATCTTGCTTTTCAGCTCCTCCTCTTCCTGATCTCCACTTCTCATCTCAGTTTTTTGTTTGTCCTGCTTGGGGCGGACTTATCTTCTTCTCTCCTAATTTGACAGATGAAGAATACAGAGATAAAGGTTCTAGAGTGCTCCTTCTCAGTCGAGACCCTTGTGTGTGCTCAGGGGGTAGAGCCCAGAATGATGACTTACTCCAGGGCGAGCTCCAGGGTTAAGCCCTTTTCAACAGTATGCTGCCCTAGTAAGTATGCCTGCGTGTCCGTACCTGAGCCCCCTAATGGTGTTGCGCTCCCTTATGTATGCGTGCTTGCACAGGCCGGGCTGCTGCTTCTGGACTTCCAGTCCCAAGGTAGACTCGTGATGTCACTTCCTCTGCCTTCTCTCTATCGTGCGTACAGCAATGCGGTAATACAGTCCGATACACAAAGGATCACAATGACGGCTCAAGAGGATCTAATGGACTTAATACGAGCCATGGCACCTGAAAAGGTTACTTCACGCACTAAGAAAGCTCATGCTAAAGTCTAATAACAAAAGGGGTAGGAAAAGAAAGTTTTCAAGATCTCCTTCTCCTTATGGCGTCTTCCATCGACGCCGTTCCGTATTTCGCTTCCACTTACGCCCTCTTCAGAACCATTTCCTCAGACATTGGAGCAAGGACCATCAGGACCCGTCCAAGATCATACCCCTTTCAGATCTAGTCAGCCACAGCCTTCACTGGTAACTACAACCCAAAAATGTCACCACGGGAAAACTCTGGCAGACACCAGAACCGTTAATCATCTTAACAGATGCAGGTCTTTTGAAGGGTATTACAAATTTACCAGCAGCTACATTGCCGGTAAATTTGTAATACAGGCCCAGCCTTGGCAGGTGTTTTGCTACGGCTAGGCCGGTAAAATACTGGTTGGGTGGCAACCCTACTCGCAGACGTTATAACCAAACTAATGAGAGGAAGTGGAGGTCAGGAAGAGGAGGAGCTGAAAAGCAAGATTCTGTTTGTCCTGCCTCCAAAGGGGAGAACATTAACCCCAGATGTCCTGCACAGACAGTATGGGCCTATGCAAAAGGGATTTACCAGTAGGAAACTTCTATATCTCCCACGCTGCTTGTGTCTCTTCCTCCATCTTAAACACAAGTAAAACAAAATCAAAGATGGTCGCGCATTCCACTGTGGAACACTCTGACATTGTGCTTTTTCTTTTGGAGATGAGGAGCAGAGAGTTGGTAGGAAAGAAATGAGGAACCAGACAATGCTGCCCCTTTGGAGATATTTCTGAAGACATTTTCCATTTCCCGCCTCTTTTAAGCCAAGTAATGTGCCAGGCCTGGGACTGCTCCACAATAGTTATTGGTAGAAAGTGTGTGGAGCGCACAACCGACTTCACTGAATCTTGTATTGATTGTGGGGGAGGCACCAAAACTGCCAGAGACACTCAGGCCGCATAATTATGGGAAACCCTGGGGCTTCACTAGAGTTGCCATCTGGCCAGTGTATACCTCCCAACTGTCCCATTTTTCGGAGGGACAGTCCCTCTTTTGACAGCTCAACCTGCAGTTCCTCATTTGTACTGGAAAGTCCCTCTTTTCTCTGCACTGAACAGCCAGAAAAAGAAACAAAGTTACTCACTTAATTGGCTTTTAGCAGAGAGGAACTTCAGCCAAACGAAATGCAGATGCACACCTGGTCCCTCTTTCAACGTCCACGGTGCATGGATCATAGGAGGACGGCACCCCCAACAAACGGTACGTAATAGAATTAATCCAGCACACGAAATCTGCTCAAGGGTTATTACCCGTGTTTAATGTTGGTAACCTGTTTGGCTTGACATTAAACACGGGTAATAACCCTTGAGCAGATTTCGTGTGCTGGATTAATTCTATTACTTTTAGCAGAGAGCCCAGAACAGCTAACAGGTGCAAATAAGATACTTTGTAACAATTTTGAGACACAAAAACACAGTTTAGATAAGGAGAAATATTTTCAAACTTTCATAACCTGCCAAATTTTGTAAAATGAAAATGGTAATTTGGGGGTGTGGCCACAGAAAGGGGCGTGGTGAGAAAAATTGCTGCACTACGTGTGAAAAAAAATGTTGAAAGTATAGTTGGTGGAACAGACCAGGTAGACACAGAACTTTGCTGCAAAAAATCCTTTTATTGTGAAAAAAAATGTTGTCCCTCTTTTTACTTCCAAAATGTTGGGAGGTATTCAGGGTTTTACTGGCATAAAATGATGATTGATCCCAATGTTATTAATAGGGAATAAAGATAAATATATAGGAAGGTCAGTGATCCCAATGTTATTAATAGGGAATAAAGATAAATATACAGGAAGGTCAGTGATCCCAATGTTATTAATAGGGAATAAAGATAAATATATAGGAAGGTCAGTGATCCCAATGTTATTAATAGGGAATAAAGAGAAATGTATAGGAAGGTCAGTGATCCCAATGTTATTAATAGGGAATAAAGATAAATATATAGGAAAGGTCAGTGATCCCAATGTTATTATAGGGAATAAAGATAAATATATAGGAAGGCCAGTGATCCCAATGTTATTAATAGGGAATAAAGATAAATATATAGGGAAGGTCAGTGATATGATCCCAATGTTATTAATAGGGAATAAAGATAAATATATAGGAAGGTCAGTGATCCCAATGTTATTAATAGGGAATAAAGATAAATATATAGGAAGGCCAGTGATATGATCCCAATGTTATTAATAGGGAATAAAGATAAATATATAGGAAGGTCAGTGATCCCAATGTTATTAATAGGGAATAAAGATAAATATATAGGAAGGTCAGTGATCCCAATGTTATTAATAGGCAATAAAGATAAATATATAGGAAGGTCAGTGATCCCAATGTTATTAATAGGGAATAAAGATAAATTTATAGGAAGGTCAGTGATCCCAATGTTATTAATAGGAAATAAAGATAAATATATAGGAAGGTCAGTGATCCCAATGTTATTAATAGGGAATAAAGATAAATATATAGGAAGGTCAGTGATCCCAATGTTATTAATAGGGAATAAAGATAAATATATAGGAAGGTCAGTGATCCCAATGTTATTAATAGGCAATAAAGATAAATATATAGGAAGGTCAGTGATCCCAATGTTATTAATAGGGAATAAAGATAAATTTATAGGAAGGTCAGTGATCCCAATGTTATTAATAGGAAATAAAGATAAATATATAGGAAGGTCAGTGATCCCAATGTTATTAATAGGGAATAAAGATAAATATATAGGAAGGTCAGTGATCCCAATGTTATTAATAGGGAATAAAGATAAATATATAGGAAGGTCAGTGATCCCAATGTTATTAATAGGGAATAAAGATAAATATATAGGAAGGTCAGTGATCCCAATGTTATTAATAGGGAATAAAGATAAATATATAGGGAAGGTCAGTGATCCCAATGTTATTAATAGGAATAAAGATAAATATATAGGAAGGTCAGTGATCCCAATGTTATTAATAGGGAATAAAGATAAATCTATAGGAAGGTCAGTGATCCCAATGTTATTAATAGGGAATAAAGATAAATATATAGGAAGGTCAGTGATCCCAATGTTATTAATAGGGAATAAAGATAAATATAATGGAAGGTCAGTAGATGTCACAGAGAAAAGGACATTGGGAGAATTGTTCTCACATAAATGTCAGGGTTAGAACTAGAGAGTTAGACTCACACCTTCTCGGGGCTCTTTTCCCGTTAGTGAAATATTTCTCTCACATTCGTGGGTGGATATTTCTCACCTTTTTCAAATTTCCCGCCAGGATGTCACTGGAACGGAAGTTTCAGTTTGGAACGCATTTCACGCTAGAGAGATACTTGTGGAACGCAGCGTTAAGCGACCGGAAGTATGTACATGGAACGCACAATGTTGCTGACCACGCGGAGTGATGTCGATATGACGTAATTAGCAGGCGCCGCGGAGTCCGGAAGACCACGTGGGACTGAAAGAGGTGGTGGGACAACATGGCTACCCAGGATGCTGCGGTGCTTTTGGCCCAGAGACTGGCGGGGAATGATAAGAAGACTCGGGACCGCGCTCTGCGGAAACTGCGGAACTACCTGAGAGCGAGGAGCGCGTGTGACACAGGTGAGAGAGAGGGAAATGCCGCCGATTCCTTATGGACATCTCGTGATTATTCCTCCCTTCTCTGATCACTTTCATATGGGACGTGTAGTTTATCCACTGTCTCTCTCTGATTGGCTGCTCTGTCCCTGCAGGAGGATTCACCCAGGAGGAATTGATCAAGATCTGGAAGGGGCTGTTCTACTGTATGTGGATGCAGGACAAACCATTACTGCAGGTACTGAGGGGGGACTCTGGCAATGGAGAGACATTTCTGCTCTGTTGGCTGGGAAATGTGATGAGTTTGGGGACTGATGTCCTCTATGACATGGGAAAACGACCAAATCTGTACCCAGCCCCTTCTCCCACCTCTGCCCCGTGCTCTCACCCCAGTCTCCCACCTCTGCCCCGCGCTCTCACCCCAGTCTCCCACCTCTGCCCCGCGCTCTCACCCCAGTCTCCCACCTCTGCCCCGCGCTCTCACCCCAGTCTCCCACCTCTGCCCCGCGCTCTCACCCCAGTCTCCCACCTCTGCCCCGCGCTCTTGTCCTGTTCTCCCACCTCTGCCCCGCGCTCTTGTCCTGTTCTCCCACCTCTGCCCCGCGCTCTCACCCCTTTTCTCCTAACAACTTGCCCTGGCAGGAGGCACAGAGTTTGGGCACAGAGATATCCCTGGGGTTTATAAGTCGCGGTGCTTTGCTGCTTCTCACACTGATGTCAGTCACATTGTGCCCCCCATATCTGTGGGCTCGGGGGGTACTGGGTCACACTGGATTCATGAAGCCACTGAGGGGCCCCAGAGTGGAGATGTATGGGGGACACAAGCAAATGAGACTGAATGTATTGGGGACATGAGTTACTTCCCATCACTTTACCCGGGGGGGGCTCATAGACTGTCCCCTCTTTTTCTCTCTGCAGGAGGCTCTGGCGCATTCCATGTCCCAACTGGTTCACGCGCTGCACACGCAGCAATCACGTATGTTTAACCCTTTCTCCTCTCCCTACATGTTTTGTTATCCAACCAGACTCCCCACTTATCATGTTTTCTCTCCCCTGATTCAGGCTCCACCCCATTCCTCTTGCCCCTCCCATTCACGTTCTCCTTTGTTTAATTTAACCCCTTTGTCCTGTTGCAGAGAACCTTTTCCTGCGCACGTTTTGGCAGACGCTGAACCGGGAATGGAACGGGATTGATCGTCTGCGGCTGGACAAGTTCTATACGGTATGTTGGGGCCACATTCTGTATTCACACTCACCCTCTCCCCATTGGCTGCTCCCCTGTTTCATTTTAGTGTTTCCTCCTTTCAACCATTAGTTTTTTTTTACCCCCAGTTAATGCGGTTGGTCTTGCGGGTGTCCGTGGATCTCCTAAAGAAAGCTGAATGGGAGGAGAGGTGAGGGGGGCTCTGGCTAATGCGGGGTGGGATTTAGGGGGCTGCTTGTTTATCTGAGGGGTAACAGCCTCTCCTGGGGGCTTGTGTCCCAGCTGTTTGCAGGAGTTCCTGGTGTTGCTGGATGAAGAGGTGCTGAGGGGTTCGACTCTGGGGGTGCAGCTCCATCTCATAGACATTTACCTGGAAGAGGTGGCAAAAGTAGGAGCAGCAGAGGTGAGTGAGTTTCATTGGAGACAGATCCAAACTAAGGGCTTCCATTACTGCCGCGTTCTCTTTTTCTACCTTGGGGTCCCCTCCAGCCTCCCCGTCCCAAGCTCTAAATCTGTAGCCAGAGTGGAGCCCATTCCCTAGGAGGGAGGGGCTGGACTATAACGTTGTACTTCCTGTTACCCCCACACTGATTCCAGGTAAGTGCCCCCAACAACTCAACCCCTGTCTTAACTTCCAGCTCACGGCGGAAATGAACCTCAAGCTCATTGAGCCCTTCTGCAAGATTGTCGCCAAAAGCAAGAAGTGAGTGGCCGGGGGGAATGTGTCTGTCTGTCTGTCTGTCACTCTGTCTGTCTGTCCCTCTGACAAACTCCCCCCCCCCCCTCAGCTCCTCCTTCCTGCAGGCCGTCACCTCGGGGGTTTTCCAGACCATATTGGAACAGGCTCCCTTCGCTATAGAAGATTTAATGAAGGAAGTTGGTTCTGACCCAGAGGACAAGGACAGTGGGATTGGTAAGTGTCTGTGTCACTAGGTTCTACTCCCTTGGCCATTACTCTTTGTATCATCTTCATGGAATGTGGGTGTCGCCCTTTCACTCTCTTCTCCTGTTTTGTAATTGTAAATTAGGAGGTTCCGCAGGGGAGGAGTCAGGAGAGGAGGAACAGTCAGAAGAAAAAGAGTCCCCAGAACAGGACGATGAAGACATTGGACCAGTACTGCAGGTATGAATCCATATTCCCCTGTGTGTAATTGTTTGTTACAGAGTGTGTCCTGAGTGGGACCGGACCCTGTGTCTCACTCATAGTCTGTTTATGTCTCACAGTGTCTGTATGTCTCACAGTGTCTGTATGTCTCACAGTGTCTGTATGTCTCACAGTGTCTGTATGTCTCACAGTGTCTGTATGTCTCACAGTGTCTGTATGTCTCACAGTGTCTGTATGTCTCACAGTGTCTGTATGTCTCACAGTGTCTGTATGTCTCACAGTGTCTGTATGTCTCACAGTGTCTGTATGTCTCACAGTGTCTGTATGTCTCACAGCACAGTGTCTGTATGTCTCACAGTGTCTGTATGTCTCACAGTGTCTGTATGTCTCACAGTGTCTGTATGTCTCACAGTGTCTGTATGTCTCACAGTGTCTGTATGTCTCACAGTGTCTGTATGTCTCACAGTGTCTGTATGTCTCACAGTGTCTGTATGTCTCTCACAGTGTCTGTATGTCTCACAGTGTCTGTATGTCTCTCACAGTGTCTGTATGTCTCACAGTGTCTGTATGTCTCACAGTGTCTGTATGTCTCACAGTGTCTGTATGTCTCACAGTGTCTGTATGTCTCACAGTGTCTGTATGTCTCACAGTGTCTGTATGTCTCACAGTGTCTGTATGTCTCACAGTGTCTGTATGTCTCACAGTGTCTGTATGTCTCACAGTGTCTGTATCTCTCACAGTGTCTGTATGTCTCTCACAGTGTCTGTATGTCTCTCACAGTGTCTGTATGTCTCACAGTGTCTGTATGTCTCACAGTGTCTGTATGTCTCACAGTGTCTGTATGTCTCACAGTGTCTGTATGTCTCACAGTGTCTGTGTGTCTCTCACAGTGTCTATGTGTCTCAGTTTGATTACCAGGCAGTGGCAGACAGACTCTTCGCTCTGGGAAGCAGAAAGAACACGCCCACTCGGAACCGCAAAGCAGCGTATGCCCTGGTGAAAAAGTACGTATGTCCCTTGCACGTGGGGATTTCTGTTACTGTCCCTCACTCCTTTATCTGTCTGCTTGTGGGTTAATGGGTATATAGTAAGGGAGGAGTATGGGGGAGGGCAGGGTCTATATTACAGATGAAACACTTGGATGAAGGGTCTTGCACTGCTTGTTCCTACTCCGCACACTCAGTATCTGTTGCACTGTGGCAGCCCAATACTCACAGCTTTCTCTTATTTTCAGGTTTCGGGACTTGGCTGAAGGTGGGTTGGACGCTGCCATGTTAATTCATGTTCTGTAACTGTAATCTTCATCCTAATGCTCAATTTTTGCTCTTCTTGGGCAGCACCACTGGCCCTTGGTTCCTTAATATCATTTCCATGTTGTACAGGCATCTTCCCAAGCGACGACTTCCCGGAGGAGGTTTCCACGGATGAGGATGATGATGATTTCAGCAGTTGGCTGTTCCGCAAGAGGATGAAGAGAGCACAAGAGAATGGGACTTATGGTGAGTAGGGGGGTCTACTGGAGTCTGGGGGGGGGGGCAGGTTGCCTTATAAGGTGGGATATGCCAAGGTTTAAGGGGGTTTATTCCCAATTGACTTTCTCTTCAGGAATGGTGTCCCAGGTCTCCAGTCGTAATTCAGTAAAGGAAGAGAAACGGGAAAAGCGGAAGAGAGCGGCGGTGGCCCCCAATGAGTCCAGTTTAAAAAATGGTCCCCCTGCAGCAAAAAAGAAGCGTAAGAGGAAGCAGAAAGACTGCAACAACAACACCCCAAGCCAAGAAGAAGCCCCCAAACCTTCCCACAATGGGGTCACTGAAAGCTGCTGTACAGAAAATCAGTCTGAACAGTCTGTGTCCCCCGATTCTGCTCTGACCCCCTCACCAGACTCTACTTTGTCCCTCTCAAAGAAACCCCCTGGGAAGAAGAGAAGAGCTGGGCTGATCCGAAGGAGCCTCAGTATTCTGCCCCTGACTGGCTCTTTAATAAGAAGGAGGCAACATCGGCTGCACAGGTGCAAGGTGAGATAATTGGGCACAGTGCATGTGGTGGGCTTAGGCAATTGAAGAGTATTGGCCATATATGTGTCATGTGATCTTACAGATTTCCCAGCAGGCAATGAGCTGCACTACTCCAGAAACAGAGGAAAGGTTCATTGCTGGTCCGAAGGAAGTGACACCGACTCCCCAGAACTTCCTGACTTTCCAGAAGGCAAATTCCCCAAAACCGGTCTATGTGAAGCCAACAAAGGCCAAAGGCAGGCAGGTAAGCTGGGGGCCAGGAGGTGTAACCGGGTGCTTGTGGGTGTTGCGCCTGGTGCAATGGCTGATTGGAGAAGCAGGAGGTGCAGTTATTTAGAGCAGGGGCAGAAATTCAGAGTTTGGCCAGGGCTGCAGTGTATTACTGATATGGCAGGTAATTTATCGGGTGTTATGGAATAAAAATGTGAGTGCACTATAGAACTTGCCCTGATACAGATTCTATGTACCTCCAGCTCTCCTGGGCTGCTCTCCTCCCCACAGACGTAGGGCGGGGCTTGATCCTGAGGCTTTGGTTTCTAGGGGCAGTTTGGTTAATGACTACTCCCCCGGCCATACACACCAATGCCTTTATGATGCTTTATATTATATAGAGCCTTTGTGTTTCTGGGGCCCCATCAGGGGATCATACCCATTTGTAGGCACCGGGTGTAATTAAGTGTAAAGTGGGGGTGTGAGGCTCATGCCTTGGTTTTTGTGTGTTGGGGTGCAATATGGTTGTACAATCGTCTCCACACGTATATGTGTTACTTTCTATTCTCAGGTTGCCATGAAGATGGGCAGCAAATCCAAGAAAGTCACTTTCAGCCTGAACAAGAACATGACCGCTGGTAGGAATTGTTTTCCCTTCATATATATGATCACCCCTTATTTATACTGTAGGCATTTCAACTTGTTTCTCTCTCTCACACGGGTGAGACCTCCTGCTCGGAGCTCCCAGCCTTCTCTCCCTCTATCCCCCCTGCATTAGCATCATGAGCCGACCACCTCTAATAATGTGATTTACCCTCATAGAGTTCAAGAGGACGGATCGTAGTCTCCTTGTCAGCCCGACTGGTTCCTCCCGAGTGCCGTTCAACCCGGAGCAGAGACCCGAGCACGGCGTCCTGAAGACCCCCACGAGAAGTCCAGTCCCCCGGGCCCGTGCCGCAGACTTTTTCTGAGTGTTGCCGCTGGATCTATTGGTGATGGTAGTGCCTTGTAGTTCAGTGTCTTTGGATCCACCGCAGAAGCCAGAATATTCTGTCCCTCCAGCCGGGGGTCCCAGAGGCAAAGTTGCTGGATTGTACCATTGTTTCTCGGCCCCTCACTAAATGTGACTCTTCCTTCATAAGCCGAGCGATCGGTCAGTTAATGGCCAATGGAAGTTGAGATTTATATTTTTATTTAATGGTTGACAGAGTTCAATGTATTAAGGAGAGACTTTACTGTCTTATAAAATAAATACAAAAAAAATGTTAATTTCTTTTTTTCATCGCCCCCCATTGGCTGAAATTCTAATTCTGCCCTTTGTTAGGGGTGCGTTTAGTGCAGGTGGGTGGTCCCAAAAATCCTCAAGCTCCTCCCCTTCTGTAAGAGGCTTTCTCCTTCGTGTTATTTAGGCTTCAGCTTGTTCTTTATACAGCAGATGTCACCTTGAACTCCGGATCCCGGTGGGAGGGGGAGAACTAACATGTAGCCAATCAGAGAGAACCTTAACCACTTCAGTCCTGATTGTAGGGTTTGACCCCATACAGACTTCTCTATCCTAATCCTCCTCGACCAGTCGGCTGCATTTCATACAGTTGGCCCCTCCCTCCTGATTTAAATTCAGGATTGGCGGATTATCTGGAATCACGAGACATCTTGTCTCTTCTTCCCTTTCTACTGGATCGTTTTCTTGTACCAACAGAACCTCATTGCCAGTCCCACTTAATCTAGGGGTGCCGTGTGGTTCTGTACTTGGCCCAGTGTTCACTGTGTATTTAGGAAAACTCATCCTCTCATTTGGATTTAATTATTAAATAAGAGAAAAAGAATCATGTGGAATCATTGATGCGATTGTGATCCGAACCCAGAAAGTAGAAGATAAGAAGCAGATTCAGCTTTTCCCTGTTAAAGGTTAAAAATACAGTTTTTGCTTTTGGGCAGCACTTTATGTTCTGGTACTTAGTGATACTGCAGTTTGGCCAGTGATACCCACAAACATTACTCCAACTCCCGCACCTTTGCAACAAGGGATCAGTCAGGAGCCACATGTTATCCTATGAGCAAACTGCAGAGATTAGAAGGGGCAGTGGCTGTTACTGATTGGCCCAAAACCTGTGGATCGGGCAAAGAGTAGGGGGGAATCTTGCCTTCCTGTGCTGAGGGTGAAATCTCCTTTCCTGTTCTTTCCACATGGCAGTGGGCACAATAGGGTTAATCCCTCCTGTCATGTGGACCGAACCCTTCCCCCCGCGACACCATCTTTTTTTCTTCCTGCACTCCCCCTTACTAGTGCCAGTGTGGTGCCATCTCCCGCGTTGAAGCTCCAGGACCTGAGCAAAGTGCTTATGGGCATCTTGGAATGACTGGCAAGTCCATGGCAATCTGTTGCCAATCAGCGCTACAAGTCGCAATGCCGGATCTCTGCGCATGTGCAATAAACCACTGCAGGACCATTACCAACAGGAATGATAAAGTGCATACGAAAAACTTTAAATAAACTTGCAAGTTGTTTCAGATGCTGCTGGATGGCAGAACATTGTTCTCCTCTGCTGTTCAACCAACAAATTGTGCCTACAGCTTGTATTAGGGGTACAAGCTTACTATGTTACTAACTGTTAGTAGTGTGAGCCTGTAGGATAGGACCGCTCCAGAGGGCATGGAAGCAGGATTTAAGCATTGTGTTATTTATCTCAAACAGGTTGTGGTGTGATGAGTTCTAGAGGCTCATACTCAGGCTCAAGCGAGTTTATTGTTCTTTTTTAATAACCATACTGGAGATGCGATTTAGTTTTCGTTAATGAAAACATTTTTTCTACAGAAGTTTCCCGGTCAGAGAAGAGCAAAGATGATAATCTAATAGGAGCGAATGCACTTTGTGGGGCATCCAGCCTTGCCGGACAAGAGACATGTCTGGACAAGCCGTAGTCGTTCCCTCCAGTTTTCATATTATATGTCCTGGGATGAAGGAATCTTCCAATAATTCCATGTCTAACATGGTTTCCCAAGTCACAGATAAGCAATCTTAACTCAGAAAATACCAGTGTCAATGACATTGCTAGCTCCAGACAGAGAGAGAGGAAATGTCTGGATCTGATTCGGGGATGCAGAACCAGACATACAGTATATTTGGAGATCGTGGAACCACTTATCAAAGAAATAAGAAAAATGCTAGACTTAAGAGAGGAACCAACCTTGGCCAGCAAACAAGGTAAAATGTTCAAGTCATCAGCCAAAAGAAACCACTTGTTTCATTTACATAAAGTCATTAAGAAAACTTTGAAACTGAGTGGGAGAAGCCAAATTAAAAAAAATATGTATTCTTTGCAGAAAATTCTAAAAGAGGTTCCCTTTTGCGGAGGAAGATTCCAAGATGTGGGACAGTATACCAAAAGTGGATGCAGCCATCACCAGGGTGGCCAGAAGGACCACGCAACCAGTAGGGACGAGGGAGTATCTCTTAAAGATACAATGGAAAGACAAGACCCTACTTTAAAGAAACTGTATCTCCCGAATGGAGCTATTTGCAAAGCTGAAGTAGCTAATAACAACTAGAGCGAACAAAATTTGGATTAATGAGCTGGGTGCTGGAAAGGGTCATTAAATTCGGAACAGAAAGATCCAAACTTTTAGAAATGGTCCATGAGGCTAAGGAATCTCTTAGCCTTGACCATAGTTATACTTACATGGGCCGAGATGAACCTGTTGACTCTGAAAACCATTCACATTCTGGGTAAAAACGAGATTGCGGACAAACTCAGCAGGTCCCCCCCAAAGGGGGGAGAATGGGAATTAAACAAGCAGGTTTTCAAGATTATCTGAAAGAAATGGGGTCCCTTTAAGATGGATCTCTTGGCATCAAGGTTCAATGCAAAAATGCGGATCTTTTGCTCCTGGAAGGCAACCTTGGTAGATGCCTTCTCAATAACCTGGAATTGGGAGCCGCTATACATATTTCCACCAATAGTATTGATCCCGAAGGTTATCAAGAAGATACTGGAAGATCAAGCCAATGTAGTCCTGATCACTCCCTAGTGACCAAGATGAGTATGATTCCCTCAACTTCTAGCCAAAGGGAATTCTTGGAAACGGGATCTGCTAACTCAGCATGTTCAAACTCACCCTTATCTAGGAAAAGTTGCACTAACAGCCTGGCATTTGAAAAGGAAAAATTTAGATCATTCTAATGTTCAATTTCTACACTACTAGCGGCCAAAAAACACTCCCAAGACAGAGAAATATTACAAAACTTGGGGAAATTTTTCGGATTGGTGCTCTAACAAGAATATATATTCCATGCAGAACTCTGAACTACAAGTAGTAGCACCGAATCCAGGATTTGGGCTTTTTCAGCAGGATCTGAATCCTGAATTTGCATGAGCATATTAGGGGCGGGAGTGAAATAGCGTGACTTTTTGTTACAAAACAAGGAAGGAAAAATGTTTTCCACTTCCCAACCCTAATTTGCATATGCAAATTAAGATTTCGCTCAGTATTCAGCTGAAGGATTCGGGGTTTCGTCCAAATCCAAAGTAGTGTCTATCTCCCATTTCTCAGGCATCAACTGGAGTTCCAAACCGCTAATTAAAAAATTCTTTTAAGCCCTCAAGAACGAGACCCCTAACTAAAGCTAAGATTTCACCTTGAGATTTAAGCCTGGTCTTGATGGCACTCACAGAGGCTCAGGTCCGGACTGAGAATTAAAATAGGCCCTGGCATTTCAGGTACACAGAGGCCCAATCAGCCCCCACCAGCCCACTAAATGCTGACTTTCTATGGGACCTTAAAGCAGCCCCTCTGGCATTTGCCACAACCCTCAGATTGCCAGTCCGGCCCTGCAGAGGCTCCCTTTGAACCTCTTGACAAGGCCCTCAAAATGGTCAACATCAAGCTGACTTTCCTTCTTGCAATTGCTTTTGCTAGTTAGTGAAATCCATACCTTATCGACAGAAACAGAAAGTATCACCTTCCACCAGGACAAGGTTATTCTAAGGACACTGTATGAGTTTACCCCCAAGGATGTGTCCAAATTCCATATGTCTCAAGACATCATTCTGTCTACATTCTATCAAAGAGGAGCAATAGCATTCTCTAGATCTAGTCTGATGTCTCAAAATCTACCTTGACCAGACCAAGGAGATAAGAAAAGCCAATTCTTTATTGGTCATCACACAAGGTACAGAATAGGAAATCGGCCAACCAAAAACACAGTGGCTAATTGGATAAAGGAAAGCATGTGACCGGCATATTCACACCAGTCCCACTCATTGCCCTCTAAGGTTAAGGCACAATCAACAAGAGGTGCAGCAGAGTCCGGCAGCTTCAGAAGACAAGTCAGCAGTTTGGAGCATGTGCGACATCTTTATGAAACACTATAAATTTGACGTTAATTCCAAAAGTCTTTTGAATTTAGGTTCCTCGGTGCTTAAGTCTACTTTGAATAAGTAAACAGTTTGTATGCCCCACTCATGTCTGTTGGCTGCTTCTGTACATCCCTATTGTACCCACTGCCATGTGGAAGGAACAAGTACAAGGAAAGTCAATACTTAACGAGATTTTTGTTTCCTGGAATGGAACGTGGCAGTGGGCAGGGCTTCACAACCCTCATTAGGGAGGGGTTAAGAAATCGAAACGATGGCGGCGCTGGGAAAGGAGGCGAATTTATTTGTTATTTATCCTGTTCCGTCCACATGACAGGAGGGATTAATTGTGCCCACTGCTATGTTCAGCCCAGGAAACTAAAATCTCTGTAAGTAATGTATTGATTTTCCTCCCCACCAATGAATCACTCATTCCCCTCTCTTGGTAGGGAATCCCATAACCTGACTGTCCTTACAGTAAAGAACCCCTTCCTATACTGATGGTGAGATCTCCTTTCCTCCCCACCAATGAATCACTCATTCCCCCTCTCTTGGTAGGGAATCCCATAACCTGACTGTCCTTACAGTAAAGAACCCCTTCCTATGCTGATAGTGAAATCTCCTTTCCTCCCCACCAATGAATCACTCATTCCCCCTCTCTTGGTAGGGAATCCCCTAACCTGACTGTCCTTACAGTAAAGAACCCCTTCCTATGCTGATGGTGAGATCTCCTTTCCTCCCCACCAATGAATCACTCATTCCCCCTCTCTTGGTAGGGAATCCCATAACCTGACTGTCCTTACAGTAAAGAACCCCTTCCTATGCTGATGGTGAGATCTCCTTTCCTCCCCACCAATGAATCACTCATTCCCCCTCTCTTGGTAGGGAATCCCATAACCTGACTGTCCTTACAGTAAAGAACCCCTTCCTATGCTGATGGTGAGATCTCCTTTCCTCCCCCCCCAATGAATCACTCATTCCCCCTCTCTTGGTAGGGAATCCCATAACCTGACTGTCCTTACAGTAAAGAACCCCTTCCTATGCTGATGGTGAGATCTCCTTTCCTCCCCACCAATGAATCACTCATTCCCCTCTCTTGGTGGGGAATCCCATAACCTGACTGTCCTTACAGTAAAGAACCCCTTCCTATGCTGATGGTGAGATCTCCTTTCCTCCCCACCAATGAATCACTCATTCCCCCTCTCTTGGTAGGGAATCCCATAACCTGACTGTCCTTACAGTAAAGAACCCCTTCCTATGCTGATGGTGAGATCTCCTTTCCTCCCCACCAATGAATCACTCATTCCCCCTCTCTTGGTAGGGAATCCCATAACCTGACTGCCCTTACAGTAAAGAACCCCTTCCTATGCTGATGGTGAGATCTCCTTTCCTCCCCACTAATGAATCACTCATTCCCCCCTCTCTTGGTAGGGAATCCCATAACCTGACTGCCCTTACAGTAAAGAACCCCTTCCTATGCTGATGGTGAAATCTCCTTTCCTTCCCACCAATGAATCACTCATTCCCCTCTCTTGGTAGGGAATCCCATAACCTGACTGTCCTTACAGTAAAGAACCCCTTCCTATGCTGATGGTGAGATCTCCGTTCTTCCCCACCAATGAATCACTCATTCCCCCTCTCTTGGTAGGGAATCCCATAACCTGACTGCCCTTACAGTAAAGAACCCC